>NW_016841754.1:734256-760758 GCF_001698545.2 Rhinopithecus bieti | reverse complement strand
AAAAAAAAAAAAAAAAAAAGTGGTATGCTAATGAAAACTGGCACAAGGCCCTCTCGGAGCCCCTACTTGGGGAACTGACTTTATCAGGAAGGTTAGAAGAGGAAGTGAAGACTAAAATCCCAGATCTCAGGGAAGATTAAAAGTTAACTAGGCAGAAGGAAAGGCAAGAACCTGCCACACAGAGAGCTCAGCATATGCAAAGGACAAGTGGCAAGAGGGAGGACAGTGTGCTCAAACTTTGTGTCCAGAGCTAAGAGATCATGGCTCAAGATGAGGCCAGAAGCAAGTAGAGACCAGGCAAGGTACGACTTTGCTGGCCTCATAACAGCAGACTTAACAAGGAAAAGTCAACAAACTATTCCCACTCTGATCAGATTTTCTCTTCAAACCCCAGTAGGAAGAGGACTAACTTGGAGTACTCAACCATATAAACCGTAGGTGTAGTGACACACATGGATAGATATACTTATGGGTATATAATAGATACTTGGGGTACATGGTCATTGAGCCCGCCCTCTCATTCCTTGTCACATGTCACTGTACTGTTTGTAGACATCTCTGTCTCCATTGCTAGATTATAAAAATCTTTGAGTATGGGGGCTGTGTCTCATCCATGTTTTCATTCCTCCTGTATAATATCTAACACAGTGCTGGGCACATAGCAAATACTTAAGTGTTTCCTAAAACTTTAAAACATGACTAAATAATCCATTCATAAATAGCCTGTAAGAAGGGCTCTCCTGAAAGAAAATTCTACAGCCTCATTTGGAAAGCCACTCCAATGATGGCAACACTCTTAGGAAGGTCTTGCTGTAAAACATCATTCCTTTCTAATTTGGGCCAATTCTTGAGTTTCATCCTCAATGAAGAGTGAGAACACTTCATCACATTTCCAAAGAAGGCCTTTGTGTATACTTTGAAGATCATTTCTGGGTCACTCCTAGCTTTCTTTCCTTTCAGTGGCAAAGTACTTCATCTTCTCACCTTTCCTCAAATAAGCCATTTAGTTGCTCCCTGGATTCATTCCAAAACCTCCATGGTGGAGGCCAGCAATCTTGTAGACCAGAAACAAGGTCAAAGATTCCTGAGGGGCTTCATGAGCAGTACTCAGAATGGAAGCAGGCTCTCTTTCTCAGTCTGCTTGTTTTCCAGCCAATTCAAATGTGCATGTGTGTGCATGCACGCATATGTGCATATATATTCTCACAAATACTGAAACTTTTTAACAAGCTCAAAGAACAAATATTGTCTTATTGGGTGAGTTTGTCAACTGCCTTCTCTGCTTCACCAACAGCCCAATCTTCCCCATCAAATGTGACACATCGTTTTGTTTTGTTTTGTTTTGTTTTAGTGAAAGCTTTTCTCCATATTTTTGTAAATAATATGACAAAGAAATTAGCATTTTTTTTTTTTTGGTATTCCACTATCTGCTTCAAAGGCATCACACAGACTGTGAAACAGCACCAAGAAATTTCATCGCTCTAATGTATCAAGAATTTGAATATCAATAAATCACTGATCATTCTATAAATAATGAGACTCTGGTTTTGGGTTTGGTTTGTTTTGTTTTGTTTTGTTTTTTTGTTTTTTTTGTTTTTTTGACGGAGTCCTGCTCTGTCACCCAGGCTGGAGTGCTGTGGAGCAATCTTGGCTCACTGCAACCTCCACCGCCTAGGTTCAAAAAATTCTCCTGCCTCAGCCTCCCAAGTAGCTGGGATTACAGGCACACACCCCCATGCTTGGCAAATTTCTTTGTATTTTTAGTAGGGTGGGGGTTTCACCATGTTAGCCAGGCTGGTTTCGAACTCCTGACTTCAAATGATCCTCCCACCTTAGTCTCCCAAAGTGCTGGGATTACAGGCATGAGCCACTGTGACCCGTCCAAGGCTCTGTTAACATAAGCAGCTGTTATGCTTTCATAAAAAATATTTTTTGGCATTTGGGTGAAAATTTCAATTTTATCCCAAAGTTACTGTTAAACTGCCTTTGCAATCATTGTCTTTATCTCATCAAAGAAATGTAAATCCCTCAGTGATTTTTATTGTAGCCAATACAGAAGTCTGTATGATGTCATTTGAATGAGATCATGTGTAGGATACTTACTGAGTTGTAAAGTGCTCATAAAATTAAGTACTATTTTGTACTGAAAACAAGAAGATTGTATATACAATACAATTACAATTAACTCCAGAATTTAAATTAGACCATTTAATCAAAGCAATGAATTCCCATTTCATAGATGAAATATATTTATTCAAAAAAATCTACTTTGCTTTAAATTATTCCCAAAATTATTTAGCATGCAATACTTTTAACATCTCTCAAGCCAGCACATAGCAGCACGCTTTACAAGAACTTACATATATATAATCTCAATCAGTTATGGGCATAAATTGAGAAAAGAATAATAATATTAGAATATTATTTTGTTTGTGCTTGGAAGGAAGAATAAAGCATTAGTACAGTTATATAGATAAACTCAAAAGTTTTAGTCAAACAGCTTATAGAATGAACTGCTGTGTAATTAGTATTTCCAAGAATTTGCAACATTGAAACACCACTAAAAATAGGCACCTACAAAATAAACACCAGCAAGACCTCAAACAGTTGCATAACAGAAAGATGTTTTAAGATAAACAATGTTTGCCCTATCAAATACACAATATAAGTACTGCAAAGGAGATAGAATTCACTTTTAGAATGAATTCGGAATCCAAAATGCATTTATTTCCATAATGTACATGCTTAGTGCTTACTGAATTAAAGCGTAGTCAAAATTTCCGCTTCTGCAGAAAGTGAAATTCTGCATAATAAATATCATCTAAATATGCTTTATAGACCCTTTTAGGAGAGGTCTGAGTCCAATTTTGAGGCTAAAGCCCATTCCTCGTTGATATGTTTAAATTGATGATAATCACTAAAGAAACACCAGAGCTGCCATCATAGGTTAGAAAACACATTACACAATACTGAGTAACCTAGAGGGAAAAGAACTTCTCAAGGTCACTTTAGCAGCTCACAGGAAGACCTGGGATAAAAGCCTCTTGGTGCGATGACCAATGTCTTCCTAGGTCACCCGAAACCTAGGACACACCCTGACAATTTCTGTTCCATAGAAAGATCAAGGTGACTCACTTTTGCATGATCTCTCTAGCACCCAGCAACCAGGGGTGGTTTCATTAACAGCACATGCACAGTTGGAAAACTGAGGACCAATTTCTTGTGCCAAGGTGAAAGCACCTAAACATCCAGCGTTACCAGCGATCCCGATCCCGAGCACAGACAACTCGCACTAGAACCACGCAGGAGAAAGCAAGCACTAGGAAAACAAACACGAAGTGAAGGCGCACCCAGACTGGGAGCTGAGTGCTGGCCTTCGTTAATTCCTATTTAACCAGATACGGCTGTCTTTCCCTAATTAAGCGAATCCAAGAAACGGTCCTAAAGTGAGAGTAAACTTTCTGCTCAAAGTGTCTTTCTTTTGACCGGAGCTTGACGATCTCTCCCAAGATCCAGACAGATAAGAGTATTCAAATTAGGACAAAACAGAAGAAACCACTAACTCAACTCGAATCAAACCAGGTCGCCGGCCCCGAGGGGTCTGGTTACTCTAGGTCGAGTTATACGACTTAGACATTTCTCCACGCACCAAAGGTGCAACCAGACATATTTCCAGCTCTCAAATTCAACGTCCCTGACTTAAGCCAGGTCCCCGCCGAAATGTCCACACACATGCACAAACTAACTTCCCGGGGCGATGCGGAGACGCCGGGAAGCGAAGACTTCAAGAGTCCAGACTAGAGGGAGAGGGACTGAGTCCGAGCACCGGCCTCGGCCGGGAAGGCAGCTCCCGCACGTGGGGGCCACGACCGGCTCCAGGACCCCGCGCCGCGCGCTCGGCCTCCTCCCCATCCTACTCTCCCGCCTCCTTCTCTTACCTGTCTGAGGATGAAGCTGGTCGAAGTGGTGCTGCCATCGGATCTTTTCAACCTGCTCCTCCGGGTTGTGGTGCCTCGGGCCACCTGGACTCGACACACGGGGCCAGAGAGAAGCCGGTGAGGACCGCAGCGCAGAGCGGGGCGACCACCCACGGCTGGTGTCCGCCTCCGGACCCGCTCCCCGGGGTCCCCCAGAGCCCGCACCCAAGTCTCCTCCGCGACTCCCAAATAGAGCCCCCATCCCCACCCACCCACTCCAAGCCTCGACGGCTGAAAAGATGCTCCAGAAGAGCAGCCCGCAAGCACCCACCACATCCATTAACAAAGACTCTCAGGGTGCGGGGTCCGAGTCCCCGGCATCCGCTGGGGGAGGCTGCGGGCTCCGGAGCGGGAGCGCAGAGACCTGAAGGAGGGTGAGGAGGAGGAGGAAGAGAAGGAGGAGAAAGAGGAGGAGCGGGAGGAGAAAGGGACGTGGAGGAGGGGTGGGGGAAGCTGGGCCGCCGACTCCCGGGACTGGGGCCCCGCACGCCCTGCACGAAGGCGGGGCGCTCTCGGGCGGCGGAGGAGGTGTGAGGAAGGAAGAGGAGGAAGAGGAGGAGGAGGAGGAGGGGCGGTACCTGCGAGGTGGGGGAGTGCGGCCCGTCCGCGGTCCCGTTCTTGGTGTAGGAGGAGGAGGACATCGTTCAGAGCCGCCGCATGGCCAGCCCGTGCGCGGTGGGCGGAGGGCGCTGGCCCCCTAGGCTGGGCTGCGGACGGAGGGGGAGGGCGCAGGACTTCCCCACCCGGCTCCAGGACCCGCGCCGGCGCCCGGGCTCCCTTCCCGCACTTCGGGGAGCGCGGCACCTTAAAGGGACCGAGGCGCTTCCCCCGCGCTTGCGGCGGGGTCCCGGGGAGGGGGCTTCTCGGAAACTCGCCTACCCGAGCGGATTGGGAGAAGCGCTCTCCCACCTAGCGAGCGCTTTACATCAGAGCTTCCAGAGGATGAAGGGAGGGGGAAATCTGGGATGGGGGTGGCAGGATTAAAATAGTCTGCACAGTTTAAAATGAGACAAAGGTGGCACGGTTCATGAATCAAGACTTGGGGAGGGAAGCTGGTGCAGTGTGGGGGGAGTGGGAAGAACCGAGCGGGTGTGTGTGTGTGTTTGCTGCACTGGAATTTTAAAAGGGCAAGATCAGAGCCACCTTCCGCGACTTCACTGATCAGCCTGCTGTGTAAGGGATGGGGTTTTGTGGTTTGCTTTTCGTCCGTGTCGTTGTATTGCTTTGGCAATTCCATCCTTAGAGCTGCGAGTCACACACATCCAGGCAGTCGTGGGAAACCCAGCCAGCCTGAGTCTGACGCGAGATGCTGCCCCGCCAAAGACCAGTATGTCCTAAGGAGTTTTGAAGGTCATGTTAGACCTACTAAGAAGCAAGAGTTGGTCACTGTGCCTCCCATTTCTTTGCGGATGGATGTTTCCAAGGGGAGAAATTCATCCTTGCAACCATACACACCGTTTGCCATTGCCTTCCTCCTGTAAATCCATACAAGAGATTAATTTGTGATCAAATTAAAAGAGAGGAATTGCGGAGAGGAAGAATAAGTGCGAGGTATTGTACAGAGGAATAAGAAGAGGGAAGAAAAATATATGCAAATTCAAAAATAAAGAGACTCCGTTTAAATGAAAATATACATACTATCTCAAATCGCTAAATCAGCTTGCATTCCAGGACTTTATGTTTATAGACACAACTACCATGCTTGTTTTAACAAATGTTTGGCTTTATTCAGGTCCTGGTTATATCTTACCATCCATCAGACACTTCCTTTCCATTCCTAATCCCTTCACTTAATCCAAACTTCTGTAACAATCTTATTAAATAGTGTCCTTGCCTCCAGGCTTCCTAGTGCATGTGCACATATGCACACATACACACGCAGAGATTTCATTCCCTCTACACACTACAGGCAAAACCATTTTCCTAAAATGTCCTGCCCAAGTCACTCTTCTCTAAGATAAAGTCCAAACTCCACGGTCCGACAACTCAGCCTCTCCTGCATTTCTGATCACTCTCCATCTCATTTCTCCATCTTGATCTCTCTATACAAACCTTCCAGCAAGCAGGCAGGTCTAGTCATCATTAGCCAAGTATTCCAAATACAATCGCACTTGAGCACCTCTGCTTTGGAACACCTCCTTGGAATATGCCCTCCCAACAAGCTACACACCCGGCTGAATCCTACCTTTCCTCTAAATGGGACTCAGCTCACTCTTCCTCCACAGAAATCCTCTCTGACCACTCCAGTCCCAGATAATTCTTGTGCTTCTGAAAAACTGGAGCATGTATTCTCTGGGAACTTAGCATAGGCTGCCTTAGTTTATTAGTTTGTTAGTTCTGTTGTTGTGAAAATCTCCTAATTTTCAGGACAGATTTTTAGCTATTCTATTCCTATTCCCATTCTTTCCATATAGTAGATACTCCATGAATTTGTGGGGAATGGTAGGTCTAACCATGCAGGACTCCCTGCTTTAGTTACTGTCAACCCAATCCGTATTTAGTTCTGAGCCATCTTTATAGTTGATACGTGTGTGCATATTAAATTACTGTGTGAGCACTGGACTTTGAATTGTGTGGTTTTCCACTGTCCACAGTCTCACTGACTTTGAGTATTGAAACAGAACCCACAGAGGCATAACAGCATGAGAAGCCCTGTACACCCAGCTCAAAGCAAAATGGTGAACGTTATAAAACATATATACACAACCATTGAAATTTCTAAAAATGGTCCTAAAGGTGCACAACAAATGAAGGAACATTCACTCAAGAGAACCTACTGAAACCCAGTAAGAAAAGTGAGCTTGAGGTATCTGATCCAAGACCTACTCACTCTCTTCCTGCTTCCAGCTCAGAGAGGGAAACTCCACTCTATACTGGTGCAGCCAAGAACACAGGGCTCCCTCACCTCTTCAGCTCCCAGTTGGAGGGTCAGCTTCTTAGGAGGGACAAAACATCAGCATTTGTCATCCTCCCCCAAGCTACCTGTTGTTGAGACTAAGTTCTAAGCAAGAATGGCAGAGGTGAGGGCTCCCTTCTTCTGCCCAGCTGTACCTGGAGGCTGTACCTTGGCCACAGCAGCACTGAGTATACTCTGGCCTTGATCACCTTTGCTCCAGGCTCATCGAGAAGGAAGTTAGGAAACGTGGGACTGCTTCTGCCTGCTACCAGAAACACTCAGCATCTAACGTGGTGATGTCACTCAGAGAGAAGTGCATCATTGTCCCTGCCTCCAACACTAGAGTGGAAAAACTAATGTTGAAGCCTGACCTTACATCAAGGATCCCCAACCCCCAGGCCACAGACTACTACCAGTCTGTGGCCTGTTAGGAACTGGGCCACACAGCAGGAGGTGAGCAGTGGGGCAAGTGAGCATTACGGCCTGAGCTTCGCCTCCCGTCAGATCAGGGGCAGTATTACATTCTCATAGAAGCGCAAACTCTATTGTGAACTGCACATGCACGGGATCTAGGCTGCGGGCTTCTTATGAGAATCTAATGCCTGATGATCTGTCACTATCTCCTATCACCCCCAGATGAGACCATCTAGTGGCAGGAAAACAAGCTCAAGGTTCCCACTGATTCTACATTATGGTGAGTATGTAATAATAATAGAAATAAAGTGCACAATAAATGTAATGTGCTTGAATCATCCCCAAACCATCCCCCATCCCTGTCCCATGGAAAAATCATCTTCCATGAAACCAATCCCTAGTGCCAAAAGGTTGGGGATTGCTGCCTTATGTCATAATAAAAATTCACTCAAAATTAATCAAAGACTTAAAAGAGTTAAAAATATAAAACTATTAGAAGATAATGGTAAATATGCATGACCTTAGATTTGGCAATAAATTCTTAGACATGACACCAAAAGCATGAGTAGGAAAAGAAAAAAATGTTAGACAAGGATGGTGATGTGTCTATGGTTCCAGCTAACTAAGAGGCTGAGGTGGGAGAATCGCTTAAGCCCAGGACGTCAAGGCTTCAGTGAGCTGTGATCACGCCACTGTACTCCAGCGTGGGCACTACAGCGAGACTCCGTCTCTGGCTCAAGCAATACCTGTCTTCTGAGTAGCTGAGAACACAGGTGGGCACTGCCATGCCTAGCTAATTTTTTATTTTCTGAGTAGCTGAGACCACAGGTGGCACTACCATGCCTAGCTAATTTTTGATTTTTTATAGTATTGGAGTCTCCTTATGTTGTCCAAGCTGGTCTTGAATTCCTGGGCTCAAGCCATCCTCCCACCTTGGCCACCCAAAGTACTGGGATTACAGGTGTGAGCCACTGCACCCTGCCACATTGTATACTTTTAGCAGGTGAACTGTATGGCATGTGAATTATATGTCAATAAAGCTATTTTTCCTCTTTCCCTAAGGCCTTGAGAATGTGAAAGGTTCGCTATTACTTGACCAGAGACCCCACGAAATATGCAAATCAAGGTCCAATCTTCGTTTCACTAAACCGTTGAACTGCCCAGGCCATCAAGGTATGCATATTCGAAAAGCCACGAAGTATTTAAAGATGTCTTTAAGAAACAGTGCCATTCTGACTTACAATGTGGAGTTGATGTGCCCGCCAGCAGTGGGACAAGGTCGATGGCCAAAAGAGTGCTGAATTTGACTGCACATGCTTAAAACGCAGAGATATTTTTGCCTTGGGGGGGGACTAGGGTTTGATGTAGATCTCTGGTCCATCGAGCATATCCAAGTGAAAAACCCTAAGATGCGCCGACGTGACTAACAAGCTCATGGTTGGATAACCATACATGACTCCTCCTGCACGTTGAGATGATCCTTACTGAAAAGGAACGATGTCTAAACCAGAAGAGGAGGTTGCCCAGAAGAAAAAGATATCCCAGAAGAAACAAAAACTTACGGCACGGGAGTAAATTCAGCATTAAAATAAATGTAATTTAAAGGAAAAAAACTATTTTTTTAATCTTCAGATCTTACAGAAAAATTAACTCAAAATGGATTACAGACCTAAGTGTAAATGCAAAACTACAAAACTTCTAGGAGAAAACAGAAGAGAAAATCTCCACGAGTCTGAGTTTGGTGTTGAGATTTTACCCCACCACCAAAAGCATGATGCAATAAAATAAAAATTGATGTTCTGGGCTTAATTAAAATTAAAACTTTCTGCTTTGTGAAAAACTCTGTTAAGATAATAAAAAGACAAAGAACTTATAAATAAAATATATAAATAAATCTTAAAACTCAACTATAACAAGCCAGGCATGGTGGCTTACACCTGTAATCCCAGCACTTTGGGAGGCCAAGGCAGGCGGATCACAAGGTCAGGAGATTGAGACCATCCTGGCTAACACAGTGAAACCCCGTCTCTACTAAAAATACAAAAAATTAGCCGGGCGTGGTGGCGGGCACCTGTAGTCTCAGCTACTGGGGAGGCTGAGGCAGGAGAATGTCATGAAGCTGAGGGGCGAAGTTTGCAGTCTGGGCAACAGAGCGAGACTCTGTCTCAAAAAAAAAAGAAAAAAACACTCAACATTTATAATAAACAACTCAAATAAAAAATGGACAAAAGTAGCAGGGTGTTGTGGCTCACGCCTGTAACCCCAGCACTTTGGGAGGCTGAGGAGGGAATTGCCGAAGAAGCCGGGAGGTCAAGACCATTCTGAGCAACAAAGCAGGAACTCATCTCTACAAAAAATAAAAAAAATTAGCCATGTGCAGTGGGTGGCATGCGCCTGTAATCCTAGCTACTTGGGAGGCTGAGGTGGGAGGATCCCTTGAGCCCAGGGGTTTGAGGCTGCCAGGAGCCATCATCTCACTACTGTACTCCAGCCTAAGACACAGACCCATCTCTAAAATTTGAAAGAAAAAAAAATTACTTAAATTAACAAAAGATTTGAATGGATACTTTACCAAAGAAGACCCATAGATGGCAAATAGGTACATGACAAGATGCTCAACATCATTTACTTTAGGGGAAATGCAGATTAAAACAACAATGCAATGCCGCTATACACCTAAAAGGATGACTAAACATAAAAATGATAATAGCAATAGCTAGTAAGGAGAAGGAGCAACAGGAACTCTCATTCATTGCTGATGGAAATGCTAAATGGTACAGCCACTTAGGAACATACTTCAGCAGTTTCTTGGCAGTTTCTTAACAAGCTAAACCATCTTATACAATCCAGCAATCGAGAACCTATGTATTTATGCGACTGATCTGAAAATTTGCATCCACACAAAGACCAGCATGCAAATGTTTAATAGGTTTATTCATAATAACCCAAAACTGGAAGCAACCAAGGTGTCCATTAATGGGTGAATGAATAAACAAAGCATGGTCTAATCATATGATAAAATGATAAAATACTATTCAGCTATCAAGTCATAAAAAAATGGATAAAACTTAAATGCATATTAATAAATGAAAAAAGCCAGTCTGAGGCTATATACTATTTGGGATTCTAGAAAAGGCAAAGCTGTAAAGACAATAAACAGATCAGTGGTTCTGGAGGGGGTGATGAAGACGACAGGTTGAATAGGTGGAGCGTGGGGGGGTTTTAAGGGTGATGAAACTGCTCTGTATGATCCTGTAATGATGGAATCCTAACATAGATCTGTCAAAACCTATAGAACTTCACAGCATAAAGTAAGCCTTAATGTGTGTGAATTAATAAGAAAATCACTGAGGATGTTGAGAGATCAGGATGGAATGCAGAATGTGACAAAAGAATATAATTGTATTACAAATACATTAAACAATGTCACTGAAGAATGTGGAGGTAAGGGGTGCTGGCATAAGTAACCTTGGAAATGAGTGGGCCTTGTAAGACTAAAAGAACTGTGCATAAGCATTGTACCACAGTTAATACATTGTTTCTGAGGAGTGTGGGTTAACTATTCTGAAATCACTATATGTATACACTGGAACAGAACAATTCATTACATAGATGGCAAATGGTGGGGGCCAGGTTTTCCACTGTTGGAATGGAAGTTTACATAGACGCAAAGAGAGGATACTGGAATGATCTATGTGATAATGGACTGGAGTCAGAGAATCTGCATGAATTTCAAGGGTAACTTAATAGATACAGATGGTTATATACAGAAATATTTATAGGGCCCCATGCCATGGGTCACGCCTGTAATCCCAGGACTTTGGGAAGCTGAGACAGGAGGATCACTTGAGCCCAGGAATTCAAAGCCAGCCTGGGCAACATAGTTAGACCCATCCCTACAAAAAACTTCTTTTCTAAATTACCAGGGCATGGTGGTGTGTGCCTGTAATCCCAGCAAATTGGGAGGCTGAGGTGAGAGGATCACTAGAGCCTGGAAGGTTGAGGTTGCACTGAGCTGTGACTGTGCCACTGCACTCCAGCCTGGGCAACAGAGTGAGACCCTGTCTCAAAAAAAATTAACTTTTAAAAAGAAATATTTGCCAGGCACGGTAGCACTTTGGGAGGCTGAGGCGGGTGGATCACCTTAGGTCAGCAGTTGGAGACCAGCCAACATGGCGAAACCACATCTCTACTAAAAATACAAAAATTAGCTGGGCATGGTGGCTCATGCCTGTAATCACAGCTATTTGGGAGGCTGAGGCACAAGAATCACTCGAACCCAGGAGGTAGAGGTTGCAGTGAGTCAAGATCATGCCACTGTACTCCATCTAGCCTAGCCAACAGAGTGAGACTCGGTCTCAAAAAAAAAAAAAAAAAAAAAAAAGGCCCGGGACGGGGGGTCCGCCCTGTAATCCCAGCACTTTGGGAGGCTGAGACAGGCGGATCACAAGGTCAGGAGATCGAGACCATCCTGGCTAACATGGTGAAACCCCGTCCCTACTAAAAATACAAAAAATTTAGCTGGGCGTGGTGGTGGGTGCCTGTAGTCCCAGCTACTCGGGAGGCTGAGGCAAGAGAATGGCGTGAACCCGGGAGGTGGAGCTGGCAGTGAGCCGAGATCAAGCCACTGCACTCCACCCTGGGTGACAGAGCGAGACTCCATCTCAAAAAAAAAAAAAGAAAAAAGAAAAAAAAGAAAAGAAATATTTACAGATAGCTGTATATACATGAGTTAGTATACATATATATTTTTTCTTGCTTTTAGCTGAGGGCCTAGAAGCAATGACCCCTTAGTAGCAACAAACACATCTAGTACCAAGATGTTGGTTTCCAAGACCATCCTGTAATAGAAGAAATCAGGGCAACCTTGGACAAATAGCTAATTCTAGGACTGGGGCAGGAAATATACAAGAGGAGTCTGGAGTATCTTATAGTGCCAGAAAGTAAGGTAAGTGCCTTCAAAAAGAACTCGAAAATCAAAACCACAATGATGGGGTATGTCAAAGGGCAATAGGAGCAAACTGAAAGAGCTCCCAATGGCCAAAGTTTGAATAATTTGAGGAATAAAAGTAGTATTGAAATAAAACCCGAAGTATAAAAGAAATACCCATGAGTTCATAGTGATGAAAATGAATTATCAAACAAACAAATACGTGGGAGAAAAGAGACAAACCTCCCATATGGAAAATTCCACATAATTTATGGAGAAACTCTACCCTCGAGAAAGAGAAGAATAACTTCTCACCCTGTAAAGTGTGGGCTGCATATAGTGACTTCCTTCCAAAGAGTACAGCAGGAAAGCGGGGAGTGCAGAAACTCCACAAACGCTGCCTGAGCCAGGTGATCAAGGTCAACGTCAACAGCAATGTCGGGGTGACAGCATGTGCCCTCGATAGAATGCGATGAGAATGGGACTTCTGGGGTGAAAACCCACAACCTCAGTCTAATCATGAGGAAAATGTCAGACAAATCCCAATTGAGAACATTCTACAAAATATATGACTAGTACTCCTCAAAACTGTCAAGGTCATCAAAAACAAGGAAAGTCTGTGCAACTGTCTCAGCCAAAAGGAGCCTAAGGGGACATGACTAAATGTGATGTATATCCTGGATGGGATCCTGGAACAGAAAAAGGACATT
This sequence comes from Rhinopithecus bieti, assembly GCF_001698545.2. NCBI lineage: Eukaryota > Metazoa > Chordata > Mammalia > Primates > Cercopithecidae > Rhinopithecus > Rhinopithecus bieti. Next base: position 747,831 of record NW_016841754.1, on the reverse strand, counting down.
AGGTAAAAGCTACAAAAACTTGAATACAGTATGAAATTTAATTAATAATAATGTATAATACTGGCCCATTAATTGTGACAAATTTACCATGAGAAGGTGTTAATAATCAAGGAAACTAGGTGTAGAATTCTCTGTACTAACTTAGCAATTGTTTGTGAATAAATCTAAAACTACTCCAAAACAAACATTTATTTTTAAAACTTCTAAAATTTTAGAGCTGGAAGGGAATTTAGTAACAGTTTAGAATAAACTCCACATTTAGCAAATTAAGAAGCTGAGCTTAAGAGAATGAACTGTTCAAGAGCAAGTGACTGCTATTAGACTCTGCTTCTTTCCTAAACATTCATCACTGCTGAATCACTTTGTCAGCTACAGATTCTCTCTTCATAAACTTTATTGTCACTTAATAAATACTTTTGTTAAGTGCTTCCTAAAGTCAAAGTCTTGTCCAAAGAGCTGTTTAAAAAAGAAAAGAAATGATTTGCAGAACTCACAGAGCTCAGGAATATAAGATGACAATGTGTTTCTTAATTAAAAATTAAATTGGCTGGACGCAGTGGCTCACGCCTGTAATCCCAGCACTTTGGGAGGCCGAGACGGGCAGATCACCTGAGGGCAGGAGTTGGAGACCATCCTGGCCAACATGGCGAAACCCCGTCTTTACTAAAAGTACAAAAAATTAGCTGGGCATGGTGGCGGGTGCCTGTAATCCCAGCTACTCAGGAGGCTGAGGCAGGAGAATCGCTTGAACCCAGGAGGTGGAGGTTGCAGTGAGCCAAGATGGTGCCGCTGCACTCCAGCCTGGGCGACAAAGGGAAATGCTGTCTCAAAAAAAAAAAAAAAAAAAATTAAGTTAAAACACATTTTGTCTAGGGTCCATGCATATCTAGAGTGTTGTATTTTTAATCTAGGAGCATACAAAAATCACAATAATGGCACATGTGCTTAGATACATATTATAGATTTGTGTAATTAACCTCTTGTTTATGTCCAACTAACCATGGCATCAAGTTCCAGAGTTTTCATCTTACAGGATCTGTTTTCTCTTGTTCTAAAGAATTTCTCCAGAATTACCCCTCCCCCGTCCCCAGTGTTCTGGTCCAAACTGAAAATCTGTTCAAAAGGCACATAAGCCATGTACTTTTAGGATATTAAAGGTTAAGTTTTCAAGAACTGGATTTAAAATGTTTACTTTCCTAACCCTAAAAAATTTACATGCTATAAAACCCAGTGAATCCTAGGCATGGTGGTGTGTGCCTGTAGTCCCAGCTACTTGAGAGGCTGAGGATCTCTTGAACCCAGGTGTTCAAGGCTGCAGTGAGCTATGGTTGTGCCACTGCACTCCAGCCTGGGTGACAGAGTGAGACCTGGTCTTTAAAAAAAACAAAAACACAAACAGAAAACGAACAACAACAAAAAAGTGAAAATGCTATTCTCTTGGTACAATTTGTTGCTGTTGTTCTTTAGACAGGGCCTCATTCTGTCGCCCATGGAAGAGTGCAGTGGTGCAATCACGGCTCACTGCAGCCTCAATTTCCTGGACACAAACCATCTTCCCACCTCAGCCTTCTAAGTAGCTGGGACTACAGGTGTGCACCACCACACCTAACTAATTTTTTAATTTTTTATAGAGATAGGTCTCACTGTGTTGCCCAAGCTGGTCTCGAACTCCTGGCCTCAAGTGATCCTCCTGCCTCAGCCTCCCAAAGGCTGGATATGTGAGCCACCACACCCAGCCGTACAACTTTGAAAGGTACAAATGGTTCAGATTGGTAATGGAAATAAAATCCAAAATCTAAGTTGTAAGTATAGTCACTGTGAAGATGAATCATACACATCTTTTAAGTTGTGAATTATATTAAGATTCTACCTACTAGCTAATTTAAATTTACATTTTAAAACCTACCTTTATTTTACCAGGCATATTTGCCATCTTTGCCATGGTAACAACTCTAAAATCTCAGTGGATTATACCACCATATAGCCTGTTTCTCTGGTCCACGCTGTAGCTCTGTTCCCCTTGTCTTCCCATTCCCAGGCTCAGGTTGAAGAAGCAGCCACAATCTGGAACATACTGTCTCTGAAGAGAGCAGAAACTAGAGAGCTACAGAAAGCTCATGATGCCTCTTGAGCTTCTGCTTAGATGTGGGCATCTGTTGCATCTGCTCATCATATCCCTTTGGTCAACGCATGACATAGACATACAACCAATTCCAAAATCACTGAATGAGGACATAATACTCCAGAAGTCAAGTGCATGGGCAAATAAAAACAGTCCTCTTACAGAAAAAGGGGAGAGTAAAAAACTGCAAACAACAGTACAGTCTTCCACCCGAAGGATAACCTGCTTAAAACAGACAACTATAAAATATAATCACCTCTATCTTTCGTCTTCATTCTGCCATTTTGGGTGGTTGTCATAAATTATAAAAGGTTTTCTATAAAGTTTAAAGGAAGTATTCTTCTAAAGGTGCTGAAATATGTAGGCTCCAAATATTAAAATTCTCGTCCTATTTTGCTATGATATAGTTTTCTGTCACATGTCAGAAAGAAATGTTCACTGTGCTTCTGCCTCTGCTGCAATCTCTGGACTCAGAATGGAGAAAGGAGCATTATTTGATGAGCACTAGAGACACGATATTTATTTATTTTTATTTTTTTGAGACAGAGTCTTATCCAGGCTGGAGTGCAGTGGCACGATCATGGTTCACTGCAGCCTTAACCTCTCAGGCTCAAGTGATCCTCCCACTTCATCCTCCCAAATAGCTGGCACTACAGCTATGCCACCAGACCTGGCTAATTTTCTTTTTTTGAATATCCCTATGTTGCCCAGGCTGGTCTCGAACTCCTGGGCTCAAGGGATCTTCCTTGACCTCTCAAAGTGCTGGGATTATAGTTGTGCACTATAACACCTAAGATATTTAAAAAACAAAACAAAGCAAAGCCATTGGGTTTCCTGACCCTTAGACTGGACCCTAACCCCCTTTGTTTCTTTTCTTGTTGAGACAGAGTCTCACTCTGTCACCCAGGCTGGAGAACAGTGGCATGATCTTGGCTCACTGCCTTCCAGGTTCAAGCGATTTTCGTATCTCAGCCTCCCAAGTAGCTGGGATAACAGGCGTTCGCCACCATGCCTGGCTAATTTTTGTGTTTTTAGTAGATATGAGGTTTTGCCACGTTGGCCAGGCTGGTCTTGAACTCCTGACCTCAAGTGATCCGCCCACCTCAGCTCCCAAAGTGCTGGAATTACAGGCGTGAGCCACCGCACCCAGGCCCCACTTTGTTTCTTGATAGTTAAAGTAATACAATATTCCTTTGATTCTAAAAGACTGGATTTTCAGATGTATCAGTGATTAAATAGCTTTAAGAGAATAAAATGAAATCCTGTAAAACATGCTTACCCCACTGTAAAATAAATCTTGATTTCTTTTCTTTTTTTTTTTGACAGTGTTTCACTCCTGTTGCCCAGGCTGGAGGGCAGTGACATGAACTCAGCTCACTGCAACCTCTGCCTCCTGAGTTCAAGCGATTCTCCTGCCTCAGCCTCCTGAGTAGCTAGGATTACAGGCACCTGCCACCATGTCCGGCTAATTTTTGTGTTTTTAGTAGAGGCAGTTTCACCATGTCGGTCAGGCTGGTCTCGACCTCCTGCCCTCAGGTGATCTGCCCATCTTGGCCTCCCAAAGTGCTGGGATTACAGGCGTGAGCCACCATACCCTGCCAAATCTTGATTTCAGCAATGTTAAAATAGAATGATGATAAGCACACGGATAAGGTCAAAGAAAACTCAAATTTACTAAATAGCAGGCACCGTGAGGTGCTAAATCCATTTTCATTCTTTATTCTGCAAATGTTTTATGTATCCATGCGAGGCCCAGGAACTACAATGAGTAAAACTCTGAAAGCTTTTATAGACCTAGCGGGGGTAGAAATGCTTTCAGATTCAAATAGCAAAACTGTACCGGCCAGGCGCGGTGGCTCACGCCTGTAATCCCAGCACTTTGGGAGGCCGAGGCGGGTGGATCACGAGGTCAGGAGATCAAGACCATCCTGGCTAACACGGTGAAACCCCGTCTCTACTAAAAAAAAGTACAAAAAATTAGCCGGGCATGGTGGCGAGCGCCTGTAGTCCTAGCTACTCAGGAGGCTGAGGCAGGAGAATAGCGTGAATGCGATAGGCGGAGCTTGCAGTGAGCTGAGATCACGCCACTGCCCTCCAGACTGGGAGGGAGAGCGAGACTCCGTCTCAAAAAAAAAAAGAAAAAAACTGTACCAACCATAGTTTAGACCAATAAGGGTAACAGATGATAGGGGCTTTTTTTCCCTTGTCACATATGAAGAGGAAGACAGTCTAGAACGGAATAGCCACTCAAAGATGTCATCAAGGAGCCAGATACCTTCAGTATTTCTGAGCCATCATAACTTTCTTTCTCAGTCACGTGGTTGCTCTATCTCCTGGGATTACACCTGCTTTCTAATCCAGAAGTGTAAGGAGACTTTTCTTTAAAAGTTTTTTATTTCATCCTAGGGAGTCCTCCCCAGGAACTCTGAGCTAAATCTCATTGGCCATAACCATGTTATGTGGCCACCCTTGGCTGCAACAGTCTGGGAAGGCAAGTACTATTATCTTGCCTACTGACTTCCTTGCAGAGGAATCTAAGTAAGGGGATGGTTGGAAATGCATGCTGAGTGAGCCAAACTACGTTCCGATGCGACAGGGCAACCACTATAACACTGTTACAAGATACTTCAGAACCACAGCATGGTTTTGGGATCTGAGAAATTTGGGCTGACACTTGAAAGGATAATTTATTAGGTGGACAGAAGTATTCTGGGCAGAAAAAAAATAACAGGGCCAAACAGGCACAGAAAAAGTCAAATTGTCACCTGTGGTATTTTGGGTTTGGTGGCTAGAGTCTAGAGAGTATGTGAGAGTGAAGAAGAGGTTAGAAAAGCTGCCAACGGGAGCTCATGAAGACCCTAACATGTGATTCCAGAGTTTGGCCATCATCCAAAATATAACAGAACCCTGGCGAAGGCTAGAATTGTTTTCTCAGTAATCTTGGTTCTTGGTTCTTGGAGAAATCAGGCTATGTGTGTGGGCTTCAACTTAGAACTACTGTCCTCACAACCAAATTAGCCTCAAGTAGTCACCTGCTTTTTCCTCACAGCAGCTCCTTGAATTTAGCTCTCTTCTGTTCAGAAAACAGTACTCTGAAGCCTTTGCCCATTTGCCGAATGTTTGACCCATGCTGTGTGACAGAACCACACGGATTCTCAGAGCCAGTCTGTCTGCATCCAGCTTTGTTCTCATCAGTCATCTGTGACAGAGCTAACTGTACTACAATGTACACATTAAATAGATCCATCCACTCTTAATGCTCTTCCTTGCATTAGCATTCTCATATCTGAAGGCATTTTATACCTATGTGAGCCCTTTGCAGCCCCATCCATCTTAGTGAGTTGTGGGAAAGGGAGCTGAAAGATTCTGACAACCTTAATAAAGAAATTATTTCTAGTTAACAGTCACATTAGTACACGGAGGACACATTCTCAGCATCAAATAGAGCCTAGGTTGTATTTCCTGCTTTGTCGATCCTCGGGACATGTGAAAGCTATTTAACCTCTTCACCTACTTTTCTACCTAACAGGAACTATGAGAATTCAAAGATAATGTATATAAAAATGGTTTTAAAATCAAAGAGCAATGTCTGATGTTATGAAACTAGTTAGCGCATGGTGAAACCACACATATAACTTTGGCTTGGAAATGCACAATTTTTTTTTTTTTTTTTTTTGAGATGCAGTCTCGCTCTGTCCCCCAGGCTGAAGGGCAGTGGCACGATCTCGGCTCACTGCAAGGTCCGCCTCCCGGGTTCACGCCATTCTCCTGCCTCAGCCTCCCGAGTAGCTGGGACTACAGGCGCCTGCCACCACGCCCGGCTAATTTTTTGTATTTTTAGTAGAGATGGGGTTTCACCGTGTTAGCCAGGATGGTCTCGATCTCCTGACCTCGCGATCCACCCGCTTCGGCCTCCCAAAGTGCCGAGATTACAGGCATGAGCCACCGCACCTGGCCGGAAATGCAAATTCTTAGCATCCCCAGTGTACAATAATTATGTTATTGAATAAATTAATGAATGCTAGTAACTCTTTTTTATCTGTTTCAAAATAGAGAGACAGGGGCAGTTTGAAGCTTTTATCTGTCTTCTTTTCCAGGGCTTTCTCTGTGTCTCCCAAGAAAGTGTTTTTTTAAAAAAGTCCCGGTTATATGAGGTCAGATGTAAACATGTTATTTCTAGCCTCCACTGACTAAAAACTATGGTATGGTATGCTTTTGTTAGAGAATCTTAAGAGTTTATTTGGTCATGGAATTACAACAACCAATGCAACTTGAAATTTATCAGTCACACAAAATAGTAACACCATGGTGTAAACACATTTCAACAGGTCTGTCTCTGTGGCAGATTACTATCAACAATTGTTTCACTCTGCATTTTCCCAATCTTCTCTTTTGCCTTCTCTATATACAGGATGGAAAGCAAAATTCTCACTTCCCAAAGGCATGTCCAGCTAAGTGCAGCCCTTTCACACAGTTCTGACCAATAACATGTAGATGAAAATCTCTGGAGAGGGTTTCCCAGGACAGAAGTATGATGAAGATTATTTTTGGCTAGGGCACAAAGTCTAAGTCTCTTTTTTCTATTTAGACAATGCACTTTTCACAATACAGTACATGTCTGAAGTTGCTTGGAGAACATATCTATGTGACAATTAAGAACCATCTCTACACTGACACCTAACATATCTGTTCCTAGACACCACGGAAAGCTATATCCTAACAAGATAGCATTGTCTCCCCTTCAGGTGTATGATAAACATAATCAGATTAGGATGAAGCTGTCCTCTCTTGGAAGTGCAAATTACACACCTAGGGGTTTGATGCATCACAGCTGGAAAACCTAGGTCCTAGAACTGACCACCACTAGGGTATGTTATAGCAGTGTCAAAAAGTAGCTGGTAAAATAAGAGTCTTTTCAACAAATCGTGCTGGGCCAACTCGATACCAATATGCAAAAAACTGAAGTTGGACCCAATACCTCATACCATGTACAAAAATTAACTCAAAAGGATCCAAACCTAATTATAAGAGCTAAAACCATAATAGTCTTAGAAGAAAACAAAGGAGGAAATACTCATGGCCTTAGATTTGGCAATGGATTCTTAGACACAACACCAAAAGCAAGAGCAATACTAAAAAAGAAAAAGAAAACAAAAAAAAGAACAATAAAAGAGGAAATAAACTAGACCTAACCAAAATTTCAAGCTTTGGTGTGTCAAAGAACATTATCAAAACAACTCAACAACAGAGACAAAAAACTTGATTAAAAAATGAGCAAAGGCAGCTCCAGGGGAGGCTGAGGCAGAAGGATCACTTGAGCCCAGGAGATCAGGCCAAGCTGGGCAACACAGCAAGACGCCACTTCAAAACACAGCAAAAACAATGGGCAAAGGATTTCTCTAAAGAAGATATCAGACTGGGTGCAGTGGCTCACGCCTGTACTCCCAGCACTTTGGGAGGCCGAGGTGGGCAAATCATGAGGTCAGGCGATCCAGACCATCCTGGCTAACACAGTGAAACCCGGTCTCTACTAAAAATACACACACACAAAAAAAAATTAGCCAGGCATGGTGGCATGTGTGTACAGTCCCAGCTACTCGGGAGGCTGAGGCAGGAGAATGCCGTGAACCCAGGAGGCGGAGCTTGCAGCGAGCTGAGATCACACCACTGCACTCCAGCCTGGGCAACAGAGCGAGACACCGTCTCGGAAAAAAAAAAAAAAAATGTCTAAGTGGCTAATAAACGTATGAAAAGATGCTCAACATCACTGGTCTTTAGGAAAATGCAAATAAAAGCCACAATGAGGTATCAACTTCACACCCAGTAGCACGGCTATAATAATAAAAAACAGGAAATTAGCAAATGTCAGTGACGATGTGGAGAAATTTGAAGCTTTGTGCATTGCTGGTGGAAATGTAAAATGGTTCTGCTGTGGAAAAGTTTGGTAGTTCCTCAAAAAGTTAAATGTAGAACTACCATATGACCCAGTACTTCTACTCTTATGTATCTAAAAGAATTGGAAACTGGTATAAATACACATGTACACACACATGTTCATAGCACCCTTCACAACAAAAAGTAAATGTAGCCTGGGCGCGGTGACTCATGCCTGTAATCCTAGCACTTCAGGAGGCTGAGGCGGGCAGATCACCTGAGGTCAGGAGTTCTAGACCAGCCTGGCCAACATGGCAAAACCCCATCTCTACTAAAAATACAAAAATTAGCCGGGCGTGGTGGCACCCATCTATTAATCGCGGCTATTTGGGAGGCTGAGGCAGGTGAATCACTTGAATCCAGGAGGCAGAGTTTGCAGTGAGCTGAGATCATGCCACTGCACCCCAGCCTGGGTGAGAGAGAGAGACTCCGTCTCAAAAGGAAAAAAAAAAACAAGTAAAAATAGCACAAGTATTCACCGAAAGATGAACAAACAGGCCAGGTGCGGTGGCTCACGCCTGTAATCCCAACACTTTGGGAGGCCCCGAGGCGGGCACATCACAAGGTCAGGAGATCGAGACCAACCTGGCTAACACAGTGAAACCTCGTCTCTACTTAAAAAAAAAAAAAAAAATAAATAAATAAATAAATAAATTAGCTGGGCGTGGTGGCAGGCACCTGTAGTCCCAGCTACTTGGGAGCCTGAGGCAGGAGAATGGCATGAACCTTGGAGGTGGAGCTTGTAGTGAGCCGAGAGGGCACCACTGCAGTACTGCCTGGGTGAAAGAGCGACACTGCGTCTCAAAAAAAAAAAAAAAAAAAGAGAAAAGACGAATAAACAAATTGTGATATACACAATGGAGTATTATTGTCATATGAACTGCAAAAACATTAAATAAGCCAGACACACAAAAAAACTGCAAAAACATCTGAAAAAAGAAGGCAGTTGTGCCTGCCCAACACTGAATGCATTATTAGGTTGGTGCAAAAGTAATTGCAGTTTTTGCCATTACATTTAACGGCAAAATGCCACTGACCTGTTCACTTTAAAATGGTTAATTTTATGTGAATTTCACCTCAATTTTTTTAAAGAAGTAGTCAGCTCCTAAGACCAAAATGTAATCAGTATGTCACTGACTTAGTGTAAAGGTACTGGAAAACCTTTTTTTTTTTTTTTTTTTTTTTAAGAGATGGGTTTTTTGTTGTTGTTGTTGTTGTTTTTAAAGAGATGGGGTTGACCAGGCAGACCTCCAACTCCAGGCCTCAAGCAATCCTCCCATCTCGGCCTCCCAAAGTGCTGGGATTACAGGGTGAGCCACAATGCCCAGCCAACTGGAAAGCCTTTATTAGGATATAAAATGGTGTAAAGCTAAGAACAAGACCAAACCTCCATTCTTGAGTAGCTTTTGAGGGGAGATACCCATCCAGTTTTTTTGTTTCTTCTTCATCTGTTTGGCTTTGAACATTTCTCCTGTCATTCAGTAACTACTGCTCAAGACGAGCAGAGGAGCAGATGAAAATGCAAATCAGTTATAATCTTACTAACTGTAAACACCTCTGGCATAATGAAATCAATTGTTGAAATGTAGATGTGGTATTTAAAAATCAAGAAGTAGGATTATGGGATTAACAGAGGTCTGAGTTTCATCTATCCATGCAGTATCATTATAGTTTAGCAAAGATAAAAAGACTGCCACTGGACTACAGACGTCTTTCTCAGAATTCCTGCGTCAATTCTAAGTAATCTTATCAAAATCTTGAGTGCTTGGTACTCAGATTTCACTGTACACTTTTATCCATGTCTGAATTCCCCAGGACTGCTGTAACAATTAAACAACCGAAATTTGTTCTCTCACATTTCTGGAGTCTGAAATCAAGGTGTTAGCAAGGCCATGCTCCCTCTGAAGGCTCTATGGAGGGAGGAATCCTTTGCCTCTTCCAACTTCTGGAGATTCCAGGTAGTCCTTGCCCTCTGGCAGCATAACTGCAACTTTCACTCCCATCTTCACATGGCCTCTTTTCATTTGTGTGTGTCTTCTCTTCTTATAAGGACACTAGGCATTGGATTTAGGGCCCACCCTAAATCCAGGATAAATTTGCCTCAAGATCCTTAACTAATTATATCTGCAAAGACCCTATTTCCAAATACAGTAGTTCACCCTTAACCAGGATTTCATTTTTTTTTTTTTTTTTTTTTTTGAGATGGAGTTTCATTCTTGTTGTCCAGGCTGGAGAGCAATGGCGTGATCTTGGCTCACTGCAACCTCCGCCTCCCAGGTTCAAGCGATTCTCCTGCCTCAGCTTCCCAAGTAGCTGTGATCAGTTATGTGCCACCACACACAGCTAATTTTGTATTTTTAGTAAGAGACAGGGTTTCACCATGTTGGCCAGGCTGGTCTCAAACTCATGACCTCCCAAAGTGTTGGGATTACAGGCGTGAGCCACTACGCCCGGCCCACGATTTCACTTTCTACACTTTCAGTTACCCAGATTAAACCATGGTCCAAAAATATTAAAAGCAAAATTATAGAAATAAACACTTCATACATTTTAAATAATTTTTATTAGAGTATATTGTCACAACTCTTTCATCTTATTAGTTCTGCTGTTAAGTGCCAAATTCATAAACTTTATCATAGGGGTATGTATGCTTAAGAAAACAAACAGTATATATAAGGTTCAGTACTATCTGCGGTTTCAGTCATCCACTGGGGATCTTGCAAATGTATCCACCACAGATAAGGGTGGGGGTGGGGGGTGGGGGGTGGCTACTGTTAAGTCACATTGTGACAGTCCAGGTGTACATGAAATTTGGAGGGACACTATTCACTGTATCACATAAGCAACACAATGCCTCTTTTGACACAGTAAGATTTTAAAAAAAGACTCAAATTTTAATTCAGCTTGATAAAATTAGAATTCTTCTTCTGGGGAAGTTTCTTTTTGAGACAGGATCTCACTCTGTCAGACCAGAGTGCAGTAGTGTGATCACACCTCACTGCAGCCTCAAGCAATACTCCCACCTCAGCCTACTGACTAGCTGGGACTACAGGTGCTCTACCACACCTGGCTAAGTTTTAAAATTTTTGCAGAGATAGGGTCTTGCCATGTTGCCAGGCTGGTCTCAAACTCCTAGCCTCAAGCGATCCTCCCACCTCAGGCTCCCAAAGTGCTGGGATTACAGGCATGAGCCACTGTATCTGCCCTCTGGGGAAAACTTTTAGAAATATACTTTTAATTTTTGAAAGAAAACTAAACCAAATAACAAAAAAATCAAATCTCTAAAAGTAAGTATTCCCATTTATTTACTGGCTAAAACTGATGATGAATGAAGAAAAAGTACCTTCTGATAGAAATAAAGCATTATAGATCAGTGCTATTTATAATTTATTACTTGTTAAAGTAACTTCAGCTTTCTCATAACAATTCAATAAGCCCTCTCCTAGAACTCAAGAGCTTTTAAATTTATGTTTTTTACTAAGAAAGCCTTTTAAAAAAATCCCTAAGCTATATGTTTTTAAAACATTTAAAATTGATTTTTTATATTTTGAAGGGAATTAAATCATCTTCAAAACATACAGTAAAATGTAGTACGCTAGTCAAGTATCAATTATTTCAAATTGCATGACAATTTAACTCAAATAATTTTCAAATCCTAAACAAATATAAGTTACCATAAGCTTTAAGTAATTTGATAATATAAATTACCAAATTAGAAGACAATATGTGTGACTACATTTTACAAACTATAAGAATATATCCCACACTTCATATATTTTACACCCCGCGGCTATTTTTTCTACATTAATAAAATTCCATTCTACTTATAAATTTTCAGAATCTTTTCTGACGCTACCAAGATTTCATATGAAAAAGCCAGAAGCCCGGATTTTTTTATTTCTGGATATAAAAACAGTAAGTATTGAACCCAAGTAGAAATCGAAGTTAGACCATGTCCTTTGGCCCAGAAAACAATCATAACAGGTCTTATATAAATAGAATCCATAAGCTCATAAAAGAAAGAATATAACCCTATAACCCTGTGTTTCTTAACACTGAAAGAATCATCAGTACACAGATTTAAAATCATTTTTATCTTTCGACAGCCTGCAACACAAAATTTATTACATATGGCAAAAAATTATTTTTAATTTAAGAGAAAAAAAAAACTTCTGCATGTATAAACTTTCACTGATAAATGCCAATAGTATATATTGGCATTTATCATGTTTTATTATTCTAAAACTACATTATTTATAATGGCTGATCCCAATTTAGTGGGTGTGCAGTATTTATACTGGCTCAAAGACATGCTGAATTAAGCTTTTATAACTGAGATCACAATTATACATGAAATACACAAACATTAAAATAAGTTTATTAAATACAGTTTGGGAGAAAAATGTAAGAAATTCCATATATACGCAAATGTTGACTATTATCAAGAGCATCTTTGGATTTTTTTAATGCTTTTTAAAAATTATTATTTTGTAAAGAACAGAAGATTTGTTTCCAAAAAGTAAGGTGCCATTCAGAAGTATATAATTGAATCAACATAAAGGAAAATACTCAAAACAGAACATGAAATATTAAAGGTTAAAACTTTCTGTTCAGTTATTTGTATCTGAAGTTAATGACATAAACTGAGCTTTCAAATACTGCTAATTTTTCCACTTAAATGTAGATCAAGTACCATACAGACTATTTTGTTCTAGGATAGTTTCTTTGAAAAAGGAACATATTTATAATCAAATTTCTGTAGATGAACGGCAACATTTTCAGAGAATTAGCTTGAAATGGATTTAGTAGAAAGACTGAAAGCTTTCTTTAAAAAAACAAATATAGAAATCTTGCTTCCATATAAGTAACTTTAAAACTATTGTTGTTTTCCCAGTCTGAATATGTTTCCATATGCATGTGTATTTGCAATTTCTATTTTCCAATATGTAAAAAGTTGGTAGATAATGAAGTAGTGTGCAAATTAGAAAACAATCCCTATTTGTTTACTACCAAACTCTCACAGTTATATAGAATCTATTAGCACTATAAATTAACTCAAAATGCAGGCTGCAGAAAAACTGCTTCAATAGCCTCCCTATCAATCTGTCACCTTCTATGAAGTCATCACCTGCTATCATTGCACAGGCTGAGAATTACTTCTGAAAGAAATGGTCAATTTTTTTCAACAGCTTGGTATGTTGACAGCAATGGTGCAAGTGATTCGACTTCTTTAAGAAAACAACACATCATTAAAAACACACTTACCATCCATGTTGGTATATCTCACAACAAATTATTAGGAATGTCTCATGGCTCAAATTCACACGCAATCCCATAAAAAGCGTATGCAGCACCTCTACACACCACATTCCAGGAAGAAAAACAAATGGACCATATCTTCATTAGGAATAGCCAAAGTCACTTGAAAAGGTTATTAGAGGGGCCGGGCGCGGTGGCTCAAGCCTGTAATCCCAGCACTTTGGGAGGCCGAGACGGGCGGATCACGAGGTCAGGAGATC
>NW_016841754.1:710291-733836 GCF_001698545.2 Rhinopithecus bieti | reverse complement strand
AAAAAAAAAAAAAAAAAAAAAAAAAGAAAAGGTTATTAGTGACAATTGTAAATACCAGAGATACATATAGGAAAGAAAATGTTTTTCCTCAGGGAATGGAAATGTTTCGTGGGACAGTCCTTCACAGTTGGCATGACTGTTTGGGGGACTGACTAAATGCTTTATCACACATCTGCATTTACAAGGTCTTCACTGTTAATCACAGAAAACATTTTTGTTCCTTCCAGATTGCTCTTGCTTCTGTAGACAATTATATGCTAATTATTATTCAACATAACAGCGAGAGCAAAGGGACAATACTGCAAACACAACTGCAATTTAAGGAGCCAAAAAGAAATATGCTGGCAAGCTAAATGCTTACACACACACAAGTTAGGCTTTTAAAATAACAGTGTGTGAGAAACTCTGAAAAAAATATTTCAAGTTCTTCAGTGCTCTTATGACATTTTAGGGGGAAACAGTGGTTTCCTTAAAATAATATTTTAATACTCCTATCTCATACTGTTTAGTGTCATAAGGCTAATTAATGGGTATCTAGATGTATGTAGAGAAAACTGAAAGAAAGACAAAACTAACTGAAAGAAAGACAAAACTAACTGAAAGCATCTTTAAGCTGCCTCTGATCAAAAGACTGACTTCAAACAAACTGGACTGAAAAAAAAAAACCCTTTATGGCCTTGTAGAGTTAAGAGAGGTTTTTGTGCTTTATTTATTCATGGTCCTTTTGAGTTGAGAGGAAAAAAAGTTTTAATATTTTCAGGTTGGTATCACTAGGATTGAATAATACACTTATGAAGCTTTTCAAGAAAATGCTTGCTTTGTTTCTAAAGGAGAGGCTGCTGATGGTAATTTGTGTGCTGCTGTGCAACTGGATGAGCTGGAACTGTCACCGGAAAGCCTGCCAGTTGAGGTAAATTGGAAGTAGTGTTCTGATAAGATGACATATCCACAGACATCCCCATTTGCTGTGTGTAAGCAGTTGTACCAGTAGCTGACTGTAGGTTAGAGTTCTGGTTCATATAAGTAGGATTGGAAACAGTGTCTTGTCCAGTGCTACAAACAAAATTTTAAAAAGAAAACTATATTTACTTTGCAATATCTAGGTTACAGTTAAGAGATCATCATGACAAAAATGCCTTTTCCATCTTCAAGTTTATGTAGTTCTGCTCTTCTGATTACAATTTAATCATTCCAGCCATTGAATACTGTTAATCAAATTTTCTTTTTTTTTTTTTGAGATGGGATCTTGCTCTGTTGCCCAGGCTGGGGTGCAGATCATAGCTCACTGCATTCTTGAACTCCTGGGCTTAAGCAATCCTCCTGCCTCAGCCTCCTGAGTAGCTGGGGCTATTTTTAAAAAAATTAAATTAGTCCAGACTAATTTAAAAAAATTCCTTTTTGTAGAGACTGGGTCTTGCTATGTTGCCCAGGATGGTCTCAAACTCCTGGGCTCAAGTGATCCTCTGGCCTTGGCCTCTCAAAGTGTTGGGATTACAGGCATAAGCCACCATGCCGAGCTTGTTAATGTAATTTTTATATTGATAAGAAGAGAGAGGTACTTGAAAACAAACAAAATGTAAGATTCTAAGACCAGTTTAACTTCCCTTCTCCAGAATCTCTAACTAAAAACATTCAGAAACCATCTGAGGAGATGCAAACTGTTCTTGACTGAAGTACCCTTGGCCAGTTGCAATGAGAATGGAGTCTTGGCTCAAGATGCCACTTTTAGTCTATATTCTCCCTCCCCATCTCCCAATCCAGCACAAAGAAGTCCACCTCTTCTCTGTAAACCTCTTTCAAGCTTTCCTTCAGTAAGGACTTTCTACTTTTAAAAGGAAAACAGTGTAGTCTGCATCGGGCCCAAAATCTACCCTCACGATATTCCACAACTATTTCTTTATTGACATTTCACAAACTAAGCTGAAAAATCACACCAAATTGCCAGACTTGTTTGTTCCTATAACTACTATGGCATACATTTCTCTTAAAATATATATATAATTTTGGCCGGGTGCGGTGGCTCACACCTGTAATCCCAGCACTTTGGGAGGCCGAGGCAGGCAGATCACAAGGTCAGGAGATCGAGACCATCCTGGCTAACAGTGAACCCTGTCTCTACTAAAAATACAAAAACAAAATTAGCTGGGTGTGGTGGTGGGCGCCTGTAGTCCCAGTTACTCGGGAGGCTGAGGTGGGAGAATGGCGTGAACCCGGGAGGCGGAGTTTGCAGTGAGCCGAGATCGTGCCACTGCACTCCAGCCTGGGTGAAAGAACAAGAGTCCGTCTCAAAAAAAAAAAAAAGTATATATACACACACATATATACATATATATACATATATATACTTACGTGTGTGTGTGTGTGTGTGTGTGTGTGTGTGTATAAATAAAACAGGCATGAGCCACTGCGCCCGGCAGTTTTAGGGCTGAGCTTGGAGGCTCATGCCTCTAATCCTAGCATTTTGGGAGGCCAAGGTGAGAGAACTGCTTGGGCCAGCCTGGTCTGAGACCAGCCCAGGCAACATGACTATACCCATCTCTACAAAAAATTAAAAACATTAGCTGGGTGTAGTATGTGCCTGTGGTCTCAGCTACTCAGGAGGCAGAGGTTGGAAGATTCTTTAAGCCCGGGAGTTGGAGGCTGCAGTGCACTATGATCACACCACTGTACTCCAGCCTGGGTGATAAAGCTCCATCTACAAAAAAAGTTTCAATAAAAAAATTACATAATTTAAAATTCCACCAAATATACTGCTTGCAATAAAAGAGAGAATTAGTTTCAACATTACACCACTTTTTTCTCCATAATACCTAGTGTTACCAAGGATAGCAAAATTTTATATTTTATTCTAACTGAACACTAATCTGAACAGATTTATTTAATATTCATAAAATATCTAAAATTCATACTCATGGAGTTTGAGGGTGGGAAGAGACCTTACAGATCATCTACATATGATGATATTGAATGAACATTTTGTATGGTTAAGCAAGGTGAATAGAAAGATTTAAATACAACTCTCTGAGTAGAAGTGTTTTTATTAAAAAACAGAAATACAGGGCTGGGTGCGGTGGTGCATGCCTATAATCCTAGCACTTTGAGAAGCCATAGAAGGCGGATTCCTTGAGCTCAGGAGTTTGAGACCAGCCTGGGCAACATGGCGAAACCCCACTTCCACAAAAAAATACAAAAATTAGCAGAGCATGGTGGTGCTCGCCTGTAGTCCCAGCTATTCGAGAGGCTGAGGAGAGTGGATAGCTTGAGACTGGGAGGTCAAAACTGTAGTGAGCTGAGATCATACCTCTGCACTCTAGCCTGGGTGACTGAGTGAGACCTTGTCTTAAAAAAAAAAAAAAAAAAAAACCTTGGCCAGGCGCGGTGGCTCACACCTATAATCCCAGCACTTTGGGAGGCCGAGGCGGGTGGATCATCACGAGATCAGGAGTTTGAGACCAGCCTCACCAACATGCTGAAACCCCGTCTCTACTAAAAATGAAAAAAAAAATTAGATGGGCGTGGTGGCACCTGCCTGTAATCCCAGCTACTCAGGAGGCTGAGGCAGGAGAATTGCTTGAACCTGGGAGGCAGAGGTTGCAGTGAGCAGAGATCTAGCCACTGCACTCCAGCCTGGGTGAAAGAGGGAGACTCTGTCTCAAAAAAACAAAGCAAAACAAAAAAACCTGAACTACAAATTTCACAGTTCAAACACCCTTCTTTTTAAGGGTCAAAGTAACAATAGTTTTCTAATTTTTAGGCATATATGCAGATAAATAAGTCTGGGGCTACTTCACAGGCTGATTATAGCACAGTGCTAAGCACATAATAGGCTTAGTCTCATAAAGGACAATTAGCTTTATTTTGTCCCAGGGATGCAGACTGTAAGCTTAAGTAAGGGCAATAATCTCAGTATGGGTAGCAAAGCTAAGGTAACACCATTCCACTTCACAGGATTATGAATGAACAGTTCTGTAACTTCATCTTAATAAGGGTCTACATATTCCCAATAAGGGTCTATATATTCCCAAATCTAGGAAAATAAACACACATAATTATAAAATTAACACAGCTCCCAAAACCTACCTTAAATATGAAGTTTGAGCAGGCTGTGTTGTCACTGAGGAATTCACATTTGGAGGCAGAGATCTCAGTGGACCAATCTGATCGGGTCCTAGGCTATAGCTTTGGGCAACAGTTACTTGGTGAATGCTCTGACCCATATAGTTTCCACCATGTGATTGAACTGGATATGTCTATTAATCAGAAAGAAAAAGTTGATTCACGAATCTCCCAAACATGTGCCTAATAATATATTTAAAATGTTAAAAGACTTAAAGGAAAGAAACTATACTTCTTTGGGAAGCAATCTGATTCTAGCAATCTATCCATCTTAGAACTAAAAGTGGAGAACTGTCAAATCACAGTGCCAAATCTATGAAAATTTGATTTGTTTGGCTGTTCTTTTATTTTTACAGAGAGCTGGGAGAAAGACAGGTGGTATACTTTTAAGTAGTGGATTGCAATCTACCCAGGTTGCCTATTACTCAGTAAACATGTCTTGCTGTTGAGCCACAGAAAACTGTACACTCCCTTGAAGGGAAGCCCACCATCACTTAAAGTCACTATAAGAATGATAACCTTCTTTACCCTCATCCCAGGATGACTCATCCAACTCCTTCCTAAGAACGAAACTTAAGAGAAAAGCTGAAAAGAAATAGTATAAGGGTGCCAGGGCTTCCCTGGCAATGTCTACTTTATCTCTTACCTTTAAGACAAACAGGACAAAAGTAAGGAAGAGTTATGGGTAAAAGACATGTATCCTCAGGAAATAGCAAAAATGGTTTAGGTCTCTTTGGACATTTATATGTGCCCTACTTATTTTCAGGACAACAGCTCCTTAAGGACAGGGTCTACCACCTGTCTACTATAGATAGCATCAAAACAATGCACACATTTAATATATCATACCATAATGATCATCAATCCAGTTTTAAATTAAGCTATTTTTAAAGAAAAGACCATTTATCTGAAAATTTAGAATGCTAGAAATCCCAAATAAGCTACATTAAGTACAATCCCACTACCTCCTTAGTAGACATGTAACTATCTACTGACAATAGGCTGAGACTGTGAGAATCAGCTTCTTCTGCAGTTTAGGGTTCCTGAGTAGCCTACACAGATACAACTAACGTGTTACCCCCAAGTGCTTCTAGTAGAGATATATTTTTGTCAAATTAGAATAGAAACTTTTGGATATTTCAAATGCTCGAGTGAATAGTGTAGATACAGATTACATGAGGCATCAAACAGAAAGTTAACTTTTTAGAGAAATGAGTTGTGCTTGGCAAAACGCAGTAAGTAGAATGCAATTAAACACCAAAACCTGACACAGAATAGCAAATAACCCTTTACAGACACATAAAAAAGCCAACATAGTTTTATCATACAACGATGCAGACACTGCTTTTTGTCCCACTTTCACAGCAGCAGCAAACAACTCTGAAAACAGAAGCAAACTGAATAACTCCCAAATGTCTTCTGCAGTCAGAAATCGTTCCTACCCTCCTAATTTTCAAAAAGATCAAGGCATGGCACATTTGATAAATGTATCTTGTCTGACGTGACAGTTACCATAGTGACTATTCTTTTTTTACTTAACAATTATGTTGTGTCAAGTCATCTAAATTATTCACCCACATTCTACCCTTTCTCCTTGGTGTCTCCTTCACATGTACCTTTAGATACCAGTGTTCATAAATTAACATGCATTTTGCTCATCCAAGCTCATTCTGAATTCAATTGGCTAACTGGCTGAAATTTCAAACATGCTTCTGAATGGGGATACTGACAAATATAAAGTATTCACTTCATATGGCAAGCACACAAAAAAGGTGAAAAGTACTGGAAAAAGATGGCTTACGGATGTTCATGGATGGCTTATGGAGTCTGTACCTCGTAGATGTGTATCATATCTTTGCTATGCACAAATTTTTAACAACTTAAGTCATGCAGCTAAGTAAAGGAAGTATAAAGCATACTCTAGAAGTTCATTGTGCCTGTTAATAATCATATGAGTCAAATAAATCTTTATGGAAATTTGTAAAGAAATGTTAAATCTTGTTGAGCAGCAGCAAAGTGTTGGTACCTGGGGAACTTCTGATATGCTAGGTACTGTCCGAAATCAAAAAATTTATACTCCACATTTACAAAAAGGATTTATACTTACATAAAAGATTTATGCTTTATACTTTCAAAAGCACATGAAGAACCAGAACTACCCTCACATATTTAATGGTCTTTTCATCCATGTTAAAACTGAACTAAAATGTACTTGTGAAATATCAGTATCTGTCTAAGTTGTTCTGGTGAATGTTAATTGTTCAGTCAATATTTACTGAAACAATCAAAGATAAATTTTATAATTTTATTTACAGACAAAATAAATCTTAATACTATGCTGTAAAACACTTTTACTTTAAAACTTGTTTATAATTTAGAAAATGTTCTCAAAAAACATGCTCACCTGCATTGGAACCCCGGATGATGCAGGTGGGTAATGTGCTGGAGGGTGGAGCTTTGAATAGACTGAGTACACTGGTGCTTCATTCACCAATTTGTTATATAGTTCCAGAGCTTCCAGGACTTTTACATTCAATTCAGACAATTCTGAATGCTTCCTGATGTAGAAGAAAAGTATTATAATACTCTTCTAGTTTTTAGCATCTATTTAGTAAGTTATTTTTTAAATTTAGCACAATTTCTATTCATATATTAAAAGGTTATTTTATATTTAACGAAAGAATATTCACAAAGGGAAACTGAGAGGAAGAACTGCTTAATCCTTGTAATAGCTAGCCTGATACTGAGGCAGGAAAACAGGGTCTGGAGGCAGGGAATCTAAGGCTGTTTTTCAAGCTGACTTCTTGTAACTACACTGAAAGGAAAACCAACCCGAACTTTCCACACCTAAGTAACAAAAGGACCAGAGGCTGCTCCCTTTGCAAACTCCCCACGTTTTCTGTGCAGCAGATGGGAAATTGGGTGTCCGAAAAAAATCAGACTGATTACAGTTCCAGTCTTCGTTTGCAACTTTGTAACTTAAGCCTCTGAATGCTGGCTGTCCACAACCAGCCTCTGAATGGCTGCTCCAGCCTGTGAATGGTTGCTGTCCACAACCAGCCTCTGAATGGCTGCTCTAGCCTCTGAATGGTTGCTGTCCACAACCAATCAGACTGACTGTGGGCAGAGTCTTCATTTGCATAGAAGCATAACTGTAACTTCTCCCTAGCCTCTAACTGGTTGCTTTTTGCAACCAATCAGATGTTTGCACAGCACTGTGACCTTTGTAACTTCATTTCAGCCTCTGGTTGGCTGCTTTCTGCAACCAGACTGATCGTGAGCTTCCACTTCATTTACATGAGGTGAGCATGACGCAGCCAATGGGAAACTTCTAGGGGGAACTGTACTTGGACCCAAGAAGGTTCTGTATCTGGGTCCTTCAGCTGCTGCTCAGGCCCACTCCCACACTGTGGGGCGTACTTTGGTTTTCAATAAATCTCTGCTTTTGTTCTTCTGTTGCTTCGATCTTTCCTTGCTTTGCTGGGCATTTTGTCCAATTCTTTCTTCAAAATGCCAAGAACCTGGACAACCTGCAGTCACAATCCTCTACCAGTGACAATATGACTTTACAATATTAGGGAAAAGTCCTTTCCATGCCTCATAACATGCAATCAATTCATAATTTTGGTGCTGAGAGAATTTACTTTCACACATTCCAGTTTTATTTTGAGAATTCAATCATTAAAAAGAAAATTCTCAATTTGGGTAAGAATCTGGGCCTGAATTGTAAATCTCAATAAAAGAAAGTACCCAGGCAAGGCCCAGAACCTCTATGAAGTACATGATATGATGGAAATTTAAAAACACTTGTTAAAAAAAAAATCACACACATTTTCATTTGTTTATATCCATAAAAATATCAACTGAAAAAAAAAACAACTTAAATAATTATCCTTGAAAATCCAAGTAAAAACAATGTGTAAGACTAGTCTCTACAGCTCGTTTGTTGGTTGGTTTATTTTGAGAAAGTAAGTAAACCAAAACTTTATTATGTAATAACAACAAATCCAAATAAAAGCATCTTCAAATATGACCAAGAAGCTTCAGAGCAGACTCTTCCTACTTGATACAATTTTGTCTGTTCCCCTGGGAGTAATAAAGAACTCTCTTTGCACTGTCAAATTTATAAAAGTTAAGCAACCACTTTTCATCTGGCCTGAAACATCCATAAGCCTTTTTATTGAAATGTGGTTCTTTCTATATAACCACAGAGAGGCAACAAGCAGAGGCACACAGACACAGGACTACCAAGTAAACAGCCACTGAGTCCTATCAAGATTTGTCACTTTTCTTCTACTAGTCTTTTATGTCTGAACAACAACAACAAAAAGTTTGTTCCCTCTCTGGTAGGAATGACTGCATTAAGCAGGTCAAACTGTAGTATCAAAAATAACAGTTACGAGCCACCCAGAAAGCTACAGAAATTAGTGCCATGCTAACAAATGCATAACTAAAATTTAACTGTGGGAAATCCACAAAACCCAGTATGTTGATGAAACAACAGAAAAATGCAGTAGAAAGACGTGATCACTGTGTTTGAAATCCCCTTAAAGATCTGAGACACAATCCCACAGTAGTAAGGCAAAAGAGCAACTTGATCAGATGGTAGAAAATTATCTTTGGAGGACAGAAGGAAATAAGACATAGTTAAGGCCAGAATATGAATCTCCAATAAATCTACCTAAACTTTTTTGGAGTCAATTTACATATTTACTCAATATAATTTCTTAGGGTGATAAAATGCTACAAAATTTCATTCTGTAAAACGACAGAAATGAAATGTACAATTTAACTTTCTAACAGTAGAGTTGTTTTCTCAGTAGGAATAACAAACGCAATGATCCATTCAAGGGAAAATTGATATTTTATTCATCTTTGAATACTTGACAAGGGTAAATAATAGTCAATAAGAATTTTTTGAAGAACAGGAAACATTTCCCAGAACAGGAGCTGCATCTGCAGCTGTGGCCATGGAACAAGAAAATATGCCAGTTGGCCTATTCAAAAACTGAAACTGGTAAGAAAACTGGTTAATGATTGAGTTCTCACTCAAAAAATTAACTAACATCAGAATGGTCACTTTGATTTTTTTTTCTTTTGAGACAGGATCTCATTGTGTCACCTAGACTGGAGTGCAGTGGTGCAATTTTGGCTCACTGCAGCCTCCTTGACCTCCCAGGCTCAAGTGATCTTCCCACCTCAGCCTCCTGAGGAGCTGGGACTACAGGTGCATACCACCAAGCCCAGCTAATTGTTAAAATTTTTTTTTGTAGAGATGGGGTCTCACTGTATTGCCTAAGCTGGTCTCAAATTTCCTGGGCTCCGATGATCCTCCCACTTCAGCCTCCTGAAGTGCTGGGATTATAGGTGTGAGCCCCCACACCGGCCTCACTCTGACTTCTAATTCTTCTAGATCTTTTCCTTTAACAAAATTCTTTTTATGAACCAAAATAAGATTAAATTGTCATAGCTTCTGCCTTTTTTCATTATATATTATAATATCTGTTCATATCAAGGGATAATTATCAAGGACAATGATTTTCATTGTAGAATGTGTGGACACACACTCCGTCCTCCATGTCCATGGGTTCTGCATCCGTGTACTCAACCAACTTCAAATTGAAAATACAAAACATTAAAAAAAAATTGTGTCTGAACTAAACATACAGCCACATCTATAATACTTTTTAATCTTTTCCAGTTTGATTATTCACTAACCATTAACATCCTGCATTGAAACAAAGTAGATGTGTAAGGAGATATTTAATGCTTTCTCTAAAATATGGCAAAACTACTGTCAATTGACACACAGATTTTTCATTTCTTTAGAAAACACAACAAATTTATTTTTAAAATGTCCCCTGGAACAAAGATGACAATCTCTGGTGACTAGGAAAAGTCCTGCTGCTACTGCACTTCTCTGACACAGGCAGAAAAGAAGTAGTTTCTGTTCTCCTTCTTATTTTGGCCCTATCTGATCTCTTTTTCTTGTGTTGTTTATATATTAATTCAATAAATACCACTAGAGAGGGATGATGATGGAATACTAAGCCCTATCCCTTGTTTTCCTTTCACTAAGGGTTCTCTCTCTGACTTCAGATGGAGAGCTAAGAAATAAGGGAGCAGAACCAAGTTAAAAGCTCAACCTTGAAAGTCTACCCTTCAGTGTTGCTCCTATTTTTAAAGTGTGATCCTATTTAAACAATAAGGGCCAGGCACAGTGGCTCATGCCTATAATCCCAGCACTTTGGGAAGCTGAGGCAGGAAGATCACTTGAGGCCAAGAGTTTGAGACCAGCCTGGGCAGCACAGCAAGACCCTGTCTTTAAAAAAAAAAAAAAAAAAGCTGGGTGTGAGGCTGGGTGCAGTGGTTCACGCCTGTAATCCCAGCACTTTGAGAGGCTGAGGTGAGCGGATCACAAGGTCAGGAGTTCAAGAGCAGCCTGGCTAATATGGTGAAACCCCGTCTCTACTAAAAATACAAAAATTAGCAGGGCATGGTGGCGGGCACCTGTAATCCTAGCTACTTGGGAGGATAAGGCAGGGAATGGCTTGAACCCAGGAGGTGGAGGCTGCAGTGAGCCGAGATCGTACCACTGCACTCCAGCCTGGGTGACAGGGCAAGAATCTATCTTAAAAAAAAAAAAAAAAAAAAAAAAGGAAAAAGAAAAAGAAAACTACGTAGGATAAAATTAAAAGAGCAATAGAAACAAAGAAATACAAGGACAAGAAATGAAGAGAAGACATGATTTAGCTTCAAACACTAGAGAAATTTCATTTAAAATTTTTGTAAGTACCACTTCTCATAAGAATTCAATTCTTGGCCAGGCACAGTGGTTCATGCCTGTAATTCCAGCACTTTGGGAGGCCAAGGTGGGCAGATCATGAGGTCAGGAGTTCGAGACCAGCCTGGCCAACATGGTGAAACCCTGTCTGTACTAAAATACAAAATTAGCCGGGTGTGGTGGTGCACGCCTGTAATCCTAGCTACTCAGGAGGCTGAGGCGGGGGAATTGGTTGAACCTGGGAGACAGAAGTTGCAGCGAGCCGAGATTGTGCCACTGCACTCCAGCCTGGGCATCAGCGCAAAACTCCATCTCAAAAAAACCCCCCAGAAAACTGTTATCTTTAAATAAAAAGCACCTGACTCCCCAGCTATCTTGGCAGCTCCTCTTAGTTGGGGACCTTCCTGGACTTAAGGCAGGATGGTCTCAAAGAAGAGGAAAAAGTCAGTGGAGTTGATCAATTCTAGGCTCCAACTCGTTATGAAAAGTGGAAAGTACGTGCTGGGGTAAAAGCAGACTCTGAAGATGATCAGACAAGGCAAAGCAAAATTGGTCATCCTCACTAAAACTGTCCAGCTTTGAGGAAATCTGAAATAGAGTGCTATACAATGTTGGCCAAAACTGCTGTCCATCGCTACAGTGGCAATGATGGGCAGACCATGCAGAAAATACTAGAGTATGTACACTGGCTATCACTGATCCAGGCAGTTCTAATATCACTAGAAGCATGCTAGAAGAGACTGGTGAAGAGTAAGCCACGCAAAATTTTTATTTAATAAAACTTGTCAGAGCTTGTTGCACCACCTTGCTATAAGTTTGTAAGAGTTTGGGAAACTGAAAAACAATTTCCATGAATTGTGTAGTTCCACAAAAACTTTCCCTACATTACTGTTTGCCAAAAAACAAGTGAACCCCCCAAAACTATGCTTTTATTCCTTGCATGAAAATCTCACCTATCAATTTCTTCGAGTTTTCATCTATCATTGGACCCATCTGTTGGCAGATATCTGTAAATACAAAAATACTTACAAACATAGAAAATCCAATTTAAGCCAATTTCAACAATTTTTAACAATATAGCACCAATATACAACACTATGCATAATACACAGAGATTAAGCTCACGCTAGAGAAAGACTACTATTCAGCACTACTACTGTACATTACTATCACGTGACTAAAAGCAAGGTCAACTTTAAAATAAAAACCTCATTATGTTTTCTTGAAACTATTAACTAAGTTGACAGACTGTCAAATCTGGAGTTATCCCAAAGTCTTAAAGACATCTAGAAAACTATGACTAGTTAACTAAAACAAACTTGGGCCACAATATATAAATTATGTAACTTCTGCCCATCAGATATGAAGATTTTTCATTTACTTAAGACATTTCGGCCGGGCGCGGTGGCTCAAGCCTGTAATCCCAGCACTTTGGGAGGCCGAGACGGGCGGATCACGAGGTCAGGAGATCGAGACCATCCTGGCTAACACTGTGAAACCTCGTCTCTACTAAAAAATACAAAAAACTAGCCGGGCGAGCTGGCGCGCGCCTGTAGTCCCAGCTACGGGAGGCTGAGGCAGGAGAATGGCGTAAACCCGGGAGGCGGAGCTTGCAGTGAGCTGAGATCCGGCCACTGCACTCCAGCCCCGGCGACGGAGCGAGACTCCGTCTCAAAAAAAAAAAAAAAAAAAAAACAATTCAAGATTAAACAGTATATTTCCCAATGTGAACACTGATACTATAAAGAGCACAATGCTGCATTCTATATTCATAACCAGATGTTTCTTCTATATAACAAGGATTTATTTACCAGAGATTCTTCTCCCAAGGGATTTTTTTAAAAACATAAAAAACACGTTTTAATTGTTCTCACATTTCTTAGAGACTAAAAGACATATCAACATGAATCAAGTGACTATGTTACGAAGTTAACAACGATCATGTATAATTTTGTCCTTTAAATTCATAATACAAGAAAATTGAACAGGAATAAGCATTTTAAACGTTTTGACTCAATTTGATATGCTGTTATTTTTAATTCTGTCCTTTTTTGGACTGCAAAAATCTTTAGCCAATTTCACTTGTAGGCTTAAAGAAATAAAAAGACTTCCTTTATGAAAAGGATTTGCAGGTTTATGACAATGCCTTCTGAGTAATACTTTTACTATTTTACTGTACTAGTCTGTTCCCTACCAGAGATTTCTAACCTCTAGAGGCAAATACAAGGCAGAAGAAACTGAAAACATTATGAATAGCTAAAATATTAAATAACATTAAAATAATATCTAATAGTCACTACCTTCTAAATCCAAAAGGTCTTGGGAGTCTGGTTTTGAATCTGTTGGATCTATACTCTGAAGTACCTGCAGGGCTCTATCCATCTTATCCTAAAAAAGTAATAGGACACTTTTTAAAAACTCAAGAGTTTTAACTTCAGTGAATATGAAATTACTCTTTCCAAGCACTCTCAAAGATAGTACATTTAAATGTCTTGATAGTTTAACTATTAAACAAAAGAGGGACTCTACCTCATCTATATAAACAGGCTCAGGCTCTGATTTCTTAATTTCCTCCACATCATCATCAATTACATTCAATTTGTCCACAGCCGCTATAGAAACAAAGTAAATTTTAAGTTCCTCAGCATTTACTTCAGTAATTTTAGTTATTAATTTATAAGTGGTCTATGATTGTCCATAAGAAAAAAAAATAGAAGTCCTTCAAATATTCACCACATTTCATAATCAGTATGTTATCACATACGTTTGGTCATTTATTTCACAAACATTTATTTAGTATTCATTATGTGCCAGGCATTGTTCAGGCATTTATACATACACCAGTGAATAAAACAGACAAGAATCTCTAACCTCATGGAACTTAAAATTTTAGTGGAACAAGTGTGCAATATTAACAGCAGCTGACATTTTAGGCATTTTCCTGAAAACTGAGTGTTACCACTGGGGTGAATAAATGTATGAAAGCAGATTATTATCTATCTAGCTAATTTCAAACTTACATCTGTGAGTTCCTTCTACTCTTCCCTTCTATTAAAAAAAACTATTGCCTATATGAACAAAAAATAAAACTTACTTTAAGCTAACTTTGATAATAGTTAAAACAACACTAAACACAAAAGTTTTCATGAAGAGAAGGTTGAAAAAAAACTTACAAATACACAAACCCAGAAAACTACTTAAATGTTCCCTGAAGTATTGCTAGAATGTACCATATTTTAACAAAGTAAATTTTGGTAAAAATAAAACTACAATAAGAACCTACATAGTCAAACAATTTTAAATCCCAACTGTTAGCCATTTATTTCAAACATCTGGCTAACTTTCAAAGAACAGAAATCAGCATAACACAAGGATAAGCTGAAAATCCACAGTATTTTTTCCTGTTAATACTTTCCAGCCTATGTCAAGGAGAAATTGCTATATAGAATCCCCTGAGCATGATCAATAAAGTTATTTTTTAAAGGTATCTCTAATATGCCTATCTACCTAGAGAGTCAGATAAGAGGAATAAAAGTATAAATAATGGCAAAGTACTCTATATTCAAATCAGTGAGTATCAACTTCTCACGACTTCATTTTTCTGAATGTATCACTCTATACATACAAAGACGATGTTACACATGATGCATAATGCTTTCATTTGAAGTTCTTTCTCCTGAACTGGAAAGGATTAGCACTGATATATCCCTCAGTGAGTCAGTGTTAAGGTCAGACTGTCTTGACTTTAGAATCCTCGCTCAATCACTTACTAACCCCTCAGCCTCAGTGTCCTTATCTGTAAGACAGGGCAACAAAAGTAGCTATCTCACAGAACTGTGAGATTGAAATGCAATAGTACAAATGACTTAGCACAATGCCTGACAAATAATGAATGCTCAAAAACCAGTAACTATTTCTGATTATAATCATTAGTATTATTACAAGCTGTTCCTTTACACTCAGATCCCCCCACCTCCCTACCTGAATAACAAATGGAATGCTTTCTCAGTCAGCATTGTTGACAATGGCTAAAGTGTCTAAAATGGAACTGTCTGTGGCTGCAGACTGACTAAAGTTCAGCAGATCTGAACCAGGAAGCTTAGTGGCTTGATTACATTACTTTGTTATTGTTTCAAGCTCCCTAGGATCAAATCAAGGTGAGGAAAGGTCTAAAATTTAGGAGTACTCCTAAACCCAGTAATTATATTCGGAACTTGCCAACCACAACTTCCCCACACCATTCCCGCTTTGCCACTGTGGTTCACTGATGAATCAAAACACTCTTTGTACAGAATAGATATGAACTGCCTCTTACACTACACAGTTAGGTTGATTTAAACACCTGCATGGTCACATATGATTTTATGCCTGACTTAACTATGTATGCTAACTCTCAAAAGATGTAAAATAAGAGGAAATATTCTTGCGATTGGCACAGGCTAAATTAACCCCTTAATTCGGTTAAAAAGTAGGTTAGATTGTCATGCCTAGAAAGAAATGATTTAAAACAAAAAGTTAAATGCCAATCTACTTTACATCCAAAACCAAATCATAAAATTTAAGTGAAAAAAACTTAAATAGATCTAATGTTCTCTAAGATAACTTACCTGCCTCAGTCTCTACGTTTAAATTAGTTGTTACAAAATTGGATGGGAAAAGTCCTATTCCTCTGTGATTTTCTCCTTTCCACCAATTGGCATCACTAAAAATACAGTGCAAAAAATATCATTTGTTCCCTCACATTTTAATACAATAGCAAAGAGGAATCAAAAATTAAATTTAGCCTCCTTTGAATATATTCGTTTACATGCAGCTATAATTAAGTCATTTTTCTTAAATTTAATAAATATTAAAAAGTACAAGTAAAACAAATATCCACATCCCTATATCTAAATTGAGAACCAGGCCAGGCGCGGTGGCTCACGCCTATAATCCCAACACTTTGGGAGGCCAAGGTGGGCAGATCACCTGAGGTCAGGAGTTTGAGACCAGCCTGGCCAACATGGTGAAACCTCGTCTCTACTAAAAATACAAAAATTAGCCAGGCATGGTGGCGCACACCTGTAGCCCCAGCTACTTGAGAGGCTGAGGCAGAAGAGTCACTTAAACCTGGGAGGAAGAGGTTGCAGTGAGCCAAGATGGCACCACTGCACTCCAGCCTGGGTGACAGAGCAAGACTCACCTCAAAAAAAAAAAAAAAAAAAAATTAGAACCAATTAGCAATTCATCATGTGTTACTCTGGGCTTTAAAAAAGTAAGGCTGGGTGCAGTCATGCCTATAATCCTAGCACTGTGGGAGGCTGAGGTGGGTGGATCACCTGAGGTCAGGAGTTCGAGACTAGCTGGGCCGACATGACAAAACCTCATCTCTACTAAAAATACAAAAATTAGCTGGGTTGTGGTGGCAGGTGCCTATAATCCCAGCAACTCGGGAGCCTGAGGCATGAGAATCGCTTTAACACGGGAGGCAGAGGTTGCAGTAAGCTGAGATCACATCACTGCACTCCAGCCTGGGGGATAGAGTGAGACTTTGTCTCAAAAAAAAAAAAAAAAAAAATTAAAAAATTAAAAAGGAAACAGGAAACACTTAAGTGCCCTTTAGTAATGACCCCAAATCCCAGGCCACATCCATCTTACTACACTACCATAATAAAGTTGGTAGCCCTCCTGTCAGTTTTTTGTTCTTTTACACGTATCTATAGCCAAGTCCATATAGAAACAGACAGACACACATGATAATCCATACAGATCTTTTTAATTTTATATATTAATTCTTTCAAACTTTGCTTATTCCTTTTAAATTAAAATTCCATCACACGAATAGGCCATATTTAGCCATTCCTGTATAGATGCATATTTAGGTTGACTCCAGTCTTTCACCATTATAAAGATAAGGTAATGATCATCCTAGACTTGAAGACACACATGCAACAATTTTTCTGCACTTATTCACAGACGTGAACTTGCTGGGATTTAAGAATATAAATATTTCCTTTGTTTTTTTTTTTTTTGAGATGGGGTCTTGCTGTGTCACCCAGGCTGGAGTGCAGTGGTGCGATCTTGGCTCACTGCAACCTCTGCCTCCCAGATTCAAGCCATTCTCCTGCCACAGTCTCCCAAGTAGCTGGGACTATAGGTATGCACCACCACTCTTGGCTCATTTTTGTATTTTTAGTAGAGCTGGGGTTTTGCCATGTTAGTCAAGCTGGTCTCAAACTTGATCTCCAGTGATCTGCCCACCTCAGCCTCCCAAAGTGCTAGGATTACAGGTGTGAGCCACCACACCCAGCCATAAGCATTTCATTTTACTAGATACTGCCAAATGTTCCCTAGAATGACTGTGAAAATTCACCTTCCTCCTTCCCCCGGTTGCATGTAACAATGTCATCTTTCCTTGTATGTGACAATTTTCCCAACTAACACTGGATAATCAGACAGGAGAGAAATCATATTTCACTGTATGCACGTGCATTTCCCATGCATCTACTTGTGCTTGCTAGCTATTCAGACTGCCTTTTCTGTAAATTGCCTGTTCATATTTTTGCCCACTTTTCTTATTCTATTGGGTCATTTGTCTTTTTTCATGGATCTGTAGAAGTTCTTTATATATTTTGGACAGCAGCTGTTTGTCTGAATTATGCAGATACCTTCTTCTAGGCTGTCACTGTCTTTTTAGCATATGTTTATGGTTTAACTGTACAGTGGTTTTTTCCCTATGCAATCAAATTTGGCAATCTTTTCTTTCATGGCTTATACTTTTACCATTTTCTACCCTTAAACTCCTAAATCTATTCTCCTATATACTTAACTGTAGTTTTAGTTTGTTTTTGCTTTTCTTTTCCCCTCTCATATGTTTCGGTCTTTAATTCATTTGGAATGAAATTTTAATGTACTATGTAAAACTTATCAAAATTTTATCTGTACTATAAAAAGAGCCATTCATCACAGCAAAATTTATTAAATAGTCCATCATTTTTTCTACTAATTTATAATACCCTATCTTTCAAACAGTAATCTGTTCATGAGCCTATTTCTAGATTCCATTCTGTTGCAATAGTCCATGAATCTATTTACGCATCTTGTTAATGTACCTTAACACCTGCCAGGGAAGATATCCTTTTTATATTACTCTTTCTCATTTATTACACACCTTCAAATTTCCACATTAACATTAAATTACTTTTCAAGTTCTCTGGGGAAAAAGTCCTGTTGGGATTTGAACTGGAAATGCACCAAAATTATGCAATAATATAAGAAAAAGGAAATCTTTGTAATGTTAAGGTTTCTTCCCTATGAACATGGTATCTTTCTCCATTTACATTTATATAAAACATAATGTGTAAATATATATTTGTATTCTTTTATAGCTTTCAAATAATTTTATAATTTAATTCATAAAGACCTTATGTATCTTTGTTAGGCTTATTCGTTTCTAGATCATTTATATAATTTTTGTTACTACTGAGAATGCCTTTTTTTCTACTATATTTTCTAAAAAGTTGTGATTAAAGCATACTACTGAGTTTTGTATGTTGAGCTGGTATCCAACAACCTTGATGAACTCCTACCACTTGAAATAGTTTGTCCACTGGACTCCTGAACTTTCTATATGGAAAATCACAGTATCTGGAAATAATGATAATTTTATCTATTCCTTTCCAAAAATCTGACTTACTGAACAGACATTCTTAAGTATGAGTCTTACATATGAACTAATGTCTATGATTATGAAACATCATTTCATTTATGAGCACTAGAAAGAGATGAGTTATATATCATCCAAGTTCTTAAAGCCAGAAAATAACTGATGTACTGATGTACTGACAGTTCTAAGATATCATATCTGCAAATATCTATGTAAGATAGGAAAAAGTTTCTTTCTCTTACAAACATATTTTTAAGTTAACTTTTCATTTTGAAAAGGAAAGCTGAACTTGAGAAATTTTTATATAAAACGAGAACCCAAACCTGTGAAATGGATGCACGTGTTTTATATGAACCTACCAACAACTATATGTATACCCTTCCTTAGTGGTCCTACCAATATAGGATACTTTTCCTCCCAGCCACAACTACAAACTCTCTGATGAAGCATAAAAGTAGGCAAAGCAACCAAACTGACAACTCCTTCCCAGTCCTAATCCAGCTCTATACTCTCTTCACTGACTACAAGTTTGATTCTATGGAATGTTGATGGCAAAAAAACATTGTTCAAGTTTAAATTCCCAAATTAAAGAAATTGGCACTCTAATTTTACACAAATCATTTAATAATTAAAGAAAACTTTAATGTAGCATTTATATTTAGAGCTTTTTATATTAAAAAAAATCACAACTGAGTGAAAAACAAAAAAATAATACAAGTGTAAAGAACATAAACCTCACCTTCAACAAATATTATTCAGCTAACATTTATGAAAACCTACCATGGAGAAAATAGTACCTTCAGGCTAAGCACTGAAGTTACAAAGATAATTAAGACACCATTTGTGCCCTTAAGAAGTTTAAAATCTAGCATAAAGCTGTAGTCCCAGTTACCCAGGAGGCTGAGGGACGAGGCCTGCTTGAGTCTAGGAGTCCAGGCTGTAGTGCGCTATGCTCACGCCTGTTGCTCACACCTGTGAATAACCACTGCACTCCAGCCTGGGCAACCCAGTCATACCCTATCTATAAAAACAAGAAAAAAAAAATCTAGCAGTGTTTTACAACTTCTCCTACAGAACTGACTAAAAACATGTTATCTTGCTTTACCTTCAGAATTTGTTTTCTCCTTTCCCCTTCCTCCCGCCCAAGGAAGTGATGAGCCTCTTCAGAATCAACTGATTTAGTAGAGAGACATACGTAAAGAAGTGCAGTTTGCCCTCCGTATCTGGCGAGTGCTACATCCATGGACTCAACAAACCCCAAATGAAAAGTATTCATGAAAGATAAACAAAAATGACAATAGAACAAAAAAAACCCAAAAATTTTAAAATACAGTATGTTGTATTTAAAAATACAATATAATGATTTGTATAGCATTTACATTGTATCAGGTACTATAAGTTATCTAGAGATAATTTAAAGTATACAGGAAGATATGTGTAAGTTACATGCAAATATGATGCCATTTTATATCGAAGACTTGCATCTGTGGATTTTGGTATCAAGAGGGGTCCTGGAACCAACCCTCTAAGGAAATGAGAAATGACTCTGTTTAAAATACAGTATAAGAAATGCTGTTATATATGTTCAGAGAGGTATAGCTCAAAGAAGGGAACTCCTAACTCCACTGGGAACTAAAAAGCAGAGAAAGGCTGAAAGGCTTCCCAGAGGATATAAAATCTGACACGGGTTTTGAAGGTTAAGTAGGCACTTGCCAGGAGGAAAAGAAAATTAAGGCTGTGGAAATAAAAATGACATTTTGCCCTCCTGCCATTATTGATAAGCAAGAAAACAAGGCACAAAGAACAAAAACCTCCGTACTCTGAGATAAAACAAAAAATGTTACCACACTTAGTTTTAGGTCTCAAAGTACATGAAAACTTGAGCCTTTCCTTTTAACATTGATTTCTTAACAAAAAGTACTCACCTGCTAAGTTTTGCAACGACAATGACTGAAGGTAGTAATGTCTTCTCTGGATATAAGAATCACATGAGAAAACTGCTATTTCTACCATGAACATATAAATAGCAAACCTGGAAAAACCTGGTAATCTTGTGGGGGTCTTATTCCTTAAAATACCTGTTTTATTTTTTAATATAGGGAGGCATCTTTTCTAAAGCTTGGACTCCCTTGCAACCTGTCCTTGAAAGTAAAGTTCTTCTCCTTTTCTAAATGCTTTTACCTCCTTCAGCAGGGCTTTCCAGGCAGACAGAACCAAAGGTACAATGCTACAGAGGACTAAGCGGAAAATGGCATTTTGGAACCGCAAAATTCCACTTGATTATTTGAAATGGTACACAGAAAACAAACATGGAGTGGGCCAGGCATGGTGGCTCACGCCTGTAATCCTGGCACTTTGGGAGGCTGAGGCGGGTGGATCACTTCAGGCCAGGAGTTTGAGACCAGCCTGGCCAACATGGTGAAACCCTGTCTCTACTCCTAAAAGTACAAAAAATTAGCTGGGCATGGTGGCGCATGCCTGTATTCCTAGCTACTCAGGAGGCTGAGGTGGGAGAATCGCTTGAACCTGGGGGGTGGAGGTTGCAGTGAGCTGAGATCATGCCATTGCACTCCAGCCTGGGCGACAGAGTGAGACCCTGTCTCAAAAAAAGGAAAGAAAAAGAAAAGAAAAGAAACACGGAGTGGTAAGATAAAGCTAAAATGTAGAAAGTGAAAAGCTTTTCTTGATATACTCTGTTAATAAAAAATGTGCACCTTTGGGCCGGCACAGTGACTCACGCCTGTAATCCCAGCACTTTGGGAGGCCAAGGTGGGCAGATCACCTGAAGTCACGAGTTCGAGACCAGCCTGGCTAACGTGGTGAAACCCTGTCTCTACTAAAAATACAAAAATTAGCTGGGCACGGTGGCGCATGCCTGTAATCCCAGCCACTGGAGAGGCTGAGGCAGGAGAATCACCTGAACACAGGAGGCGGGGGTTGCAGTGCGCTGAGATGGCACCACTGCACTCCAGCCTGGGTGACAGAGGGAGACTCCGTCTCAAATAAATAAATAAGAAATGTGCACCTTTTCTATCAGCTCAATGGTTTTTGTTTGTTTGTTTGTTTGTTTTTGAGACAGAGTCTCACTCTGTCATCCAGGCTGGAGTATAGTGGTACAATCTCGGCTCACTGCAACCTCCGCCTCCCAGGTTCCAGCGATTCTCCTGCCTCAGCCTCCCAAGTAGCTGGGACTACAGGCGTGCGCCATCAGGCACAGCTAATTTTTGTATTTTTAATAGAAATGGGGTTTCACCATATTGGCCAAGGTGGTCTCGAACTCCTGACCTCATGATCAGCCCACCTCAGCCCTCCCAAAATGCTGGGATTACAGGTGTGAGCCACCATGCCCTGCCAGCTCAATGGTTCTTAAATGGAGATCCATGAATGATATGTTTTCAAGAGACTTCAAGGGACTTGTGTGTGTGAAAATTTTATGCTTTACATTCCACAAAAGGTATAAAAACAATGAGTAGAGTCATTTTCTGGACGACCTCCTTTTAACTGAAGACTGTCATTTAACTTTAGCATGCAAGTTTGCATTTGTTTACCAGCGATTACCAATCACCTAGAATGACAATATTTTACCCATAAGCATGCTTACAGCAACTATAAAATTGTGGTGTACTGTTGTCAAAATGACAGCAATTGACCTACATATTCCATCATATTCATGTTGAATTCTTTTAGCAGTTACAATTTAAAAAGTTCTTTTTTGCGGTGATAAACCTTAATTGAAAATTGTTTGGTGAGCAGTAGCTTATTTTAGAAAATTTTGTTATATAAAGTAATGCTCTAAATTAAAATCTTAGATAAAACCACCCATTTTGTTTTTATTTTATAAATATCTTTAACTTCATAGTTGTATAAGAGTATCAAAATGGTAAACATAAGCTCTTTTGTAAGTACTCTAACTAAAAGACACTTATAAGCCTGACATTTTAGACTGTCGGTGTTCAGAGCCCACACTACCTCTCCACCTTTACAGACAGTCTCAAACTCATGATGGCATGACTTACGATGGTGCAAAAGTGATACACACTGAGGTACCCATAAACCATTCTGGTTTTAACTTTCAGTACAGTATTCAATAAGTCACATGAGATATTCAATACTTTATTATAATAAATAGGTTTTGTGTTAGATGATTTTGCCCAACTGTAGGCTAATATAAGTTGAGAAGTATCTGCATTTCTATCTATTCTCCTTCAGGGATCATGGTGTTCCACTCCAAATGATTATTTAAAAAATTTTTTCCTCATGCAAAAAAGATTTTCTAAGTGAAGATGGTACTATCTTGATTGTCTAAGAGACTTTCCTTTTCCCATCCTCAATTTCTTGCAAAATTTTTTATCTTATCAAAACCAATCAAGAAACAACTGAAATGGAACCCTAGGATAAGCCTTCTTTGCCAGATGCTTGCACCAAGTATAAATCTGCTATCTGGGCTCCAACAGCACCTCTTTTATGGTATTCACCACACTCTGCCTTCCATACAACTGTCTATATTGTAATTTTAACTCCCTTACTTTATTCTAGGTTTTATGAAGACAACTGCATCCTCATTTGTTATTAATTATAAATAGTCAATTACCTAACATTTTCTTAATAAATAAGTTATTAAACTTATTATTAACTTATTATTAACTTAATAAACTAAGTTATTTATAATGGATACCAAATACATCTGCAATCTCTGTTCACAGCAACAAGCTTATTACTTCTCACTCTTGCTAAGTTTCATGAATTTCTTTTAAAAGTACAGATCAAGGCCGGGCGCGGTGGCTCAAGCCTGTAATCCCAGCACTTTGGGAGGCCGAGACGGGCGGATCACGAGGTCAGGAGATCGAGACCATCCTGGCTAACATGGTGAAACCCCGTCTCTAAAAAATACAAAAAAACTAGCCGGGCGAGGTGGGGGGCGCCTGTCGTCCCAGCTGCCCGGGCGGCTGAGGCAGGAGAATGGCGTAAACCCGGGAGGCGGAGCTTGCAGTGAGCTGAGA
>NW_016841754.1:677095-709984 GCF_001698545.2 Rhinopithecus bieti | reverse complement strand
CAAAAAAAAAAAAAATAAATAAAAATAAATAAAAATAAAAAAATAAAAAATAAAAAATAAAAGTACAGATCAGTATTAAGCTCAACAGAGATTGATCTATTTTTTATGACAGCTTTAAATGGCAGGAAAATTCTGAGGAGAGTACAGTAGTAGATTAAGAAATGGGGAGGAGCCAAGTATAGCTTTTGGTGCTTTGATCAAGGGTATATCGCTATATTTCTTCCTAAAGTTTTTCTGCTAGTAATTTCGGTACACACTACTGCCAACGTAAACATATGCAAGTAACTGAGTATTTACATGTTTCCCACTTGTGGTCATCCGCAATATTTAATAAGTTTTTCATCCAATACATAAATTATCAAATATAACAAACAAATTATCAAATATAATGAGAGGAGGCTCACATTATCTATCTTTTATTTTAGGAAAAAACAAGGTATAAAAAGGTTCTATTATTATTTAAATACACTAAAAGTCAAAGAACTGAATACTCTGGATTCTAAAAGAAGGGCATTACACTTTAAAACTTCCCATAAAGATTTAAAACATACCTGTCATCCAAAACAATAATTATTTCACCATGTTTAAAGGTGAGTTCATTGTCCTCAACAGCTTCAAAATCATATAAAGCTCTCACTTTCCGTGCAACCTTATTATTTAACTGAATTTCTGCAGATGGATATAAGGATTTTGTTTCTGTGTGTTGTTGTTTCTGTTCTTGCAGCGATAATTCAATAGCTAGTTTCAAAAATTAAAATGCAAAGCAACTGGAATTAATTTTGATAAACATTAGATGACAATGTAAAATTCAGTAAGAATAAATCAAGCATTTTATTTGTCTAATTACAAGCTACAGTTAACTTTCGGGAGGATGGGGCAGGGCAGAGAACCATGACATTTTTAAAATAAAGTTTTTGCTCATTCCTTATTATCACGGTCTGTCATATACAGCAGCAATTATTTTTATAGCAAACAGATTGTGACATTATAATATGGGTAGCTTTCCATATAGGATAAGCCATGAACATATTTCTGTGCTTGACTCATAACTTTGGCATTAAAAAAAGGTGAAATGTAATCTCTCCAAAGGTAGCACATCAAATATATATTATTGAAAAAAGATAATGAATTAAATTCATTTGACAGCATGTCATTTGTTTTCCTTACTTTTGGATGCTACTGGTTTTAGATTTGAGGTAGAAATAAAAGTATACTACTAGTTTTATTATCATTTTTATTTAAAAAAATGTTCTGGCAAAGATATTTTAAGCAACACTAAATTACACATGCTTGATCATTTACCTTTAGCTATGTCTTCATCCTCTTTGTTTTTGTTCGATGACGTACCATTCTTGGCAGCAGCAGAGACAGTCTGTAAATGTATGAGTAAAATGAACACAACTATCTCTTCAAACAAAACACAAGCTCTATAATTACTTGCAGATGCTAAATTTTAAAAAATACTGATATAACTGAATTTCATTTAACAGTGAAGTTCTTTTCTGAGACACGTTCTCACTCTGTCAGCCAGGCTGGAGTGCATGGCACAGTCATAGCTCACTGAAACCTCCAACTCCTGGGCTCAAGTGATCCTCTTGCCTCAGCCTCCTGGGAAGCTGGAACTACAAGTATATGCCTCCACACCTGGCTAATTTTTATTTTTTGTAGAGACAGGGTCTCACTATGTTTCCCAGGCTGATCTGCAACTCTTAGCCTCAAGTGATTCTCCTGTCTCAGCCTCCCAAAGAGCTAAGATTACAGGCATGAGCCACCATGACTGGTCTAAAAGTGAAGTTCTTTATCATAATTTTAAGTAATTGTTTTCAAATACTAAAATAAAACATCAGATTTTTCAAGAAAACATTATCAACTCACACAGGACTCAAACTGGCTTAGATTTTGCATAAATCTAACACAGAACTTGGCATACAGAAAGTACTTAAATATTAATAGAATAAAAAATATGAGTCTTTCCTGATTGTATTCCTGATCTCAAGGTCTCTTAGTGAGAGGAGCTCTACTGCTACAGGAGTACAGCTACACGAGAAGTGCTAGCAAGAAGTCATGATCATCACTGAAGAGAGAGGAGTTGGGACAGAGACAAGAGATGCAGTTCTAGGAATACGTGTGAAGTCCTTTTACTAGTTACTGTGGCTGGGTGGCAGTGGTCTGCCAGGCAAAGCAGAGAACTAAGGAAGGTCATGCTTGAATTTAATAAATGGCATGTAAGACAGGTATCTAGGACTCCGATCCATCAACCAGTTTTTTACATAGATTTTCAGAAAAATATGCAGAAAGGACAGAACAGGAAAATGTTTCCTTTTTATTATTTATAAGACTCTTGTCTCAAGACTCTACCTTGTACTCTTAGGTCTGGTCAGCTATAATCTTTTTTCAGTTGGTGTGGCTCATGCCTGTAATGCCAGCACTTTGGGAGGTCGAGGCAGGTGGATCACCTGAGGCCAGAAGTTTGAGACCAGCCTGGCCACATGGTGAAACCCCATCTCTACTAAAAATACAAAAAATTAGCCAGGCATGGAGGTAGGAGGCACCTGTAATCCTAGCTACTCTAGAGGCAGAGGCAGGAAAATTGCTTGAACCCAGGAGACGGAGATTGCAGTGAGCCGAGGTTGCGCCACTGCACTCCGGCCTGGACGACAAGAGTGAAACTCCGTCTCCAAAAAAAAAAAAAAAAAAAAAAAAAAAAAAAGCATCTATTTTTCTCTTTAATCTATGATCTAAAAGAAA
Organism: Rhinopithecus bieti; assembly: GCF_001698545.2. NCBI lineage: Eukaryota > Metazoa > Chordata > Mammalia > Primates > Cercopithecidae > Rhinopithecus > Rhinopithecus bieti. The sequence goes on along the minus strand of NW_016841754.1, from coordinate 707,236 downwards.
AGAAAATATAGTACTTCTCATAGTCTCTTTCCCTAGCCCATATCCTAATATTAATGGGAGGGAATAAGGTACTGAGAGCAAAATCCAAGGAATAGTATTTTCTTCCCCTAGACCTAAAAAAACAGCCCACTCCATGAGTCAACATCCCTGCCTCCACACCCCAGTTCTACTAAAGCTATCCCCTCTCCCAGCAAATAAATTTCTAGTCTTACATTTCCATCCATCTTATATGTAAAGCATTCACTCTAGGCATTTTCACTCTTCAACAAACAAGTCTTGAGCCTCTCAATTCCATGAATTTGTTCATTTCACTTATCTCCTGGTGTGACTTCTTCACTTCTAACAAAATATTAATACATTCAAGTTTCAAAATTCTACCTCTTTACCTTCTTCACCATTCCAATCGGTAGTCACCTCTTTCTCTCTTTAGTATTCAGACAGACAGCATACAGTCTATTCCCCTCATCCTGTTTGTCACTTACAATCCAAATTAGTTATTTTTCACATGTATAAAGCTATCGTTCAAATTTGCTACAAATTTCTTGACTATAAGGGCTATGTCATACACCTATGCCTTTTACATGACTGCAGACTTAGAGAAACATTAAATACACTATTTTTGTCTGATTAACTTCTCAAGGTTCTGATATGTGGAAGAAATACACATAAAAACTAGTATGTCTACTAAATGTAAGGAAGGCACTATGCTAGAGAGTCATTTGGGAAGTAGAGGTGGAAAATGATAATCTAGACATACCTTGCCTAGTCTTTACATAATATACATACCTTCAAAATATTACAGGGTCAACCATGGGTCTGAATGTATCTCTCACCTGAGAACCTGCTGGAGGAAAAGTAATTCCTTCCTCTTTCATAGATTTAATAGTTGCAGATATTAGACTAAACTGAGGGTCCTTCTGAAATTCTTCTGACCACTCCACCATTAAAGATTTCAGTTTTTCACATACTTTAGGATGTGCCTTTTAAAGAAAAGGAAAGGGAAATGAACACAAATCTACGGTTAAAATAAGTACTTAAATTATTTAACAAGGAGAATTACCATCAAAATTCTCTTTAATTATATGAACATCAACAAAAGTCCAGCAATTTCTAGCCTAGCTGAGTAAATGACAGATGCCTATTTACATGCTATTTCATGCAAAATGACTGTTTTTAACACCAATTCCTAAGTCTTACTATAATGACAACAAATCTTTTATATTCAGAGATTATTTCCTCCATGTTTTGGAGAATGGAACCAGAGAAACTTGGATGTAAATCTTAGCTATTCCACTTACTAGCTGCATGACCTTGGACAAGTTACTTCTAAGTCTCAGTTTTTGCATTTATAAAATAAGAATGATAAGGGAATCTAATTTCCAAGAATCTAATGCTCCAAGGGTAGTTAAGAGCATTCAACAAGACAGTATATATAAAATGCTTAAAGCAATGACTACTTACTGGCCCTCAAAAAGGATTTGCTATTATCTACAGTATATATACTTTGGGGAGAAGAGTTTTTGGTGCTACAAATTAAAAAATCAAATATCAGAACAGTTTATTTCATTTCAATGTATCTAAAAATGACTTCATTTATAATACTTTAGTAATACCACATATAATAACAACATACAATCTATGTATTTTTTAATGACTTAAATTTCTTCTGTTTTTAAAATTTACCTTATTTTTAATCACAGCACGTACTTCTGTTGCAAAATCACGGGAACATACTTCTAAATGAAATATCTTTCCACAGTTTGCCACACAAGCCCCAAGAAGCTATTAATTGAAATAAAAATATACAAATGTTAAAATATTAACTTACTGTAATTAAAAACATTTAAAATTTGTGTCAAATAATAACATGACTTGTACTCACAGTTAGTGCCTGCAGAGCAACATGTGGAACCTTATGATTTACCCTTTTCATTATGGCTTTTAGGCAATCTTTCGCTCTAAAAAAAAAAAAAGAGACAGTTAAGAATTTATTGATAAATGTCATTCAAACATTAAGGTATTATTCTATTACCAAATACTTTTATATTTAATGGCTCAGGCCTGTAATTCCACCACTTTGGGAAGCCAAGGCAGGAGGACCACTTGAGCCCAGGAATTTGAGACCAGCCTGGACAACAAAGTAAGAATTTCTATCTCTATAAAAAATTTAAAAATTAGCTGGGCATGGTGGCGTGTGTCTGTACTCCTCGCTACTCAGGAGGCTGAGGCAAGAGGATTGTTTGAGCCCAGGAGGCTGCAGTAAGCTGTGTCATGCCACCGTACTCCAGCCTGGATGACAGAGAGAGACTCTGACTCAAAATAAAATAAAGTAAGTATAAAATAAAAATAAATTAAACTAAAATCCTGGAAATTTCATGTTATTAAAGGAATAAATATATAAAATGATTTTACACAATATTTTGTTTATAGGCTCATAGAACTTTTAAAAAAAAGCATGTTGCAAATGTTGTGTATTCCAAAATCAAGAGACAAACCACTTTACAAACGGTCTGTCAACACAAGAGACGTATACCAGATCTTTCCATTTCTTCAAGACAGATTTAGCTTTCAGACAGCAAAATCTCATCTTGAAAAAAATCTAACATGATATATAAAGTATAAACATGAATATACTATGAAAAGTTTTAATGTTAAAACAAATGCTTTCATCACTCTTCTAAATTTCTAACATATAGTTCAGCTAATTGCCACATCTCCCCAAAAGCATTTTTTATATTCACTTTTTTCATTTGTTAACCTATTATATTTATATGTATATTACTCAAAGACTTTTTTGTTATATTATCTATTGTGTTATCTACTTCATTATTTAAAAGTTCCCATACATATAGAACTCCCAGAGGAATTCCTTAAATAACTCACCTAAACATTGTTATCATGTATCCCTATTGTGTCAAGGCTTTCATCACGTGTGTGACTAAAGCAGATTTTCAGTTGAACTCTTGTTCATTTGTTCCTTCAGGATGAAGTTAATCCCGTAAGTCCAGCAATTGGGCTTTTTTAACTTTTATGTCCCAAAAGGACAACTGACCCTTTAAGCACATGAAAGTTAGGGGCACCAACACCCCACACAGCCGAAAATCTGTGTATAACTTTTGATTCCCCAAAAGCTTAACTATTAATAGCCTAGTCTTTTTTTTTTTTTTTTTTTTTTTTTTTTTTTTTTGAGACAAGAGTCTCACTCTGCTGCCCAGGCTGGAGTGCAGTGGTGCCATCTCAGTTCATTGCAACCTCTGCCTCCTGGGTTCAAGCGATTCTCCTGTCTCAGCCTCCCAAGTAGCTGGGATTACAGGTGCACACTATTATGTCCAGCTAAGATCTGTATTTTTAGAAGAGACGAGGTTTTACCATATTGGCCAGGCTGGTTTCGAACTCCTGACCTCAAGTGATCTGCTCACCTCAGCCTCTCAAAGTGCTGGGATTACAGGCATGAGCCACTGTGCCCAGCCAACTAACAGCCTACTCTTGACCAGAAGCTCTTCACCAATAGCATAAACAGTAGATGACATATATTTCGTATATACATAATATACTGTATTCTTACAATAAGGTAAGCTAGAAAAAATAAATGTTGTTAAGGAAATCATGAGTTGGAGGAAGAGGGGTTGGTCTTGCAGTCTTAGAGGTGGCAGAGGTGGAAGAAAACCTATGCATAAGTGGACCCTCACAGTTTAAATCTGTGTTGTTCAAGGGTCAACTGTGATAAAGTCTCATTGTTCTCTCAAAGTTACTTCACAAAAAGAGACACTGGTTATCAAGTTCCTAGACATTCACTGAGCATGACTGGACATCTTACCCATTAGGAGTACTTCCAACTTTGTCACATATGTCCATAATAAGACTCCAATCTTCTGTAGTGTTGTACTCATTTGTGGCTTTTTCTATAAAATATATTAGCATACACAATAATGAGGACACATCTCATATAACACTAAAATACCAGTAAAGGCCCAACATTTAAAAAATCCTACCTTTTCTCTTGCCGAAGATACTACAGATGACCTTCAGAAGACAAAAGTACTTCTACTAACTTAGATTTTAAATTGTATAATTAAATGCACTAAATATCTGGAGGTAAAGCAATTAAATGCCTTCTAAATAAATTAAATATCAATAATCCCATAAAATTCTACTTTGGAAGAAAGTTTTAAAAACGTATCATCAGGACTGGGCATGGTGGCTCATGCCTGTAATCCCACCAATGGGAGGCCAAGGCAGGAGGATCGTTTGAGGCCAGGAGTTCGAGACCAGCCTGGGCAATATAGTGAGACCCTGTCTCTACAAAAAATAAATTTTATAAATTAGCCAGGCATGGTGGCAAATGCCTGTAATCTTAGCTACTTGGGAGGCTGAAATGGGAGGATTCCTTTGCCTATGAATTCAAGGCCGCGGTGAGCTATCACGCTACTGCACTCCAGCCTGGGTGACAGGGTGAGACCCTATCTCTTAAAAAAAATTAGAAAGTATATCATACAAGTAAATATGCACTAAACTGTCCAACAAAGCATTGGTTTTGTAAATTTTTTTTAATAGAGAAGGGGTCTCACTATGTTGCCCAGGTTGGTCTTGAACTCCTGGGCTCAAGGAATCCTCCTCCTTGGCCTCCCAAATGTTGGGATTACAGGCCACTGCACCCAGCCTGAAGCATTGTTTTCAACAGCAAAAAGAAAAACTGATTAATATAGTAAATTCATATAATGGAATATGAAATGAGGGATACAAAATTAAATGAACAAAAATTTATGAAACTCAAAACATGATTTGCTTGGGCTTATAATGCTGAGTCAAAAAAGCTAACAGCAGAAGAATTTATAATATTTACATGAGTTGTTTTCTTCCTTTTTTCTTTTTTCCTTTTTTTTTTTTTTTTTTTGAGACAGAGTCTCACTCTGTTGCCCAGGCTGGCTGGAGTGAAGTGGCACAATCTCAGCTGACTGCAACCTCTGCCTCCCAGGTTCAAGCGATTCTCCTGCCTCAGCCTCCCAAGTATCTGGGACTACAGGTGCCCGCCATCATGCTCAGCTAATTTTTGTATTTTTAGTAGAGATGGGGTGTTATCATATTGGTCAGGCTGGTCTCAAACTCCTGACCTTGTGATCTGCCCACCTTGGCCTCCCAAAGTGCTGGGATTACAGGCGTGAGCCATTGCACCCAGCTACATGAGTTTTTTTTAAGACAGCTTTATTGCTATAATTCAAGTATCAATACAATTTACACATTTTAAATGTACAATTTAATGTTTTGACTATATTCATAGAGTTGTACAACTAACACCAGTATCTAATTTGAGAACATTTAATCACTTCCAAGAGAAATCCATACCCACTGGCAGTTACTGTTCATTCTCCCTACATACTCTCAGCCCCAGGCAACCACTTGTCTACCTTCTGTCTCCAAAGATTTACCTATTCGGGATTTTTCATATAAATAGAACCATACAATATATGTTCTTTTCTGACTGGCTTCTGTTATTTGGCATAATGCTTGCAAGGGTCATCCACGTTGTAGCATGTATCAGTACTTCATTTCTTCTTATGGCTAAATAATATTCCACTCTATAGATATACCACATTTATCCATTCACCAGTTCATGAACATCTGGGTTGGCTGGCTGTTTGGTTGGCTGGCTTACTGAGACAGGGTCTCACTCTGTTGCCCAGGCTGGTGTGCAGTGGTGTGATCACGACTCACTGCAGCCTTGATCTCCCAGGGCTCACATGATCCTCCCATCTCGGCTTCCCAAGTAGCTAGGACCACAGGTGTGCACCATCACGCTCAACTAAGTTTTGCATTTTTTGTGGAGATGGGGTTTCGCCATGTTGCCCAGGTTGGTCTCAAACTGCTGGGCTCAAGTGATCTGCCCGCCTCAGCCTCTGAAAGTGCTGAGATTACAAGTCTGAGCCACCATGCCAGTCAACATTTGGATTTTCAAAACGTTTTTGGGCTGGTAGCGGTGGCTCATGGCACTTTGGGAGGCCGAGCTGGGCGGATCACGAGGTCAAGGGATCAAGACTATCCTGGCTAACAGGTGAAACTCCGTCACTACTAAAATTACAAAAAATTAGCTGGGCATAGTGGTGGGTGCCTGTAGTCCCAGCTACTTAGGAGGCTGAGGCAGGGGAATGGTGTGAACCTGGGAGAAGGAGCTTGCAGTGAGCAGAAATCGCACCACTGCACTCCAGCCTGGGCGACAGAGCAAAATTCCATCTCAAAAAAAAAAAAACAAAAACAAAAACAAACCACTTTTTGGCTAATATAAATAATGCACTGATGCTATGAACATTCATGTACAAGTCTCTGTGTAGACATCATGTTTTCGGTTTCCTTTGGCATATATCTAGGAGTAGAAATGCTGTGTCATATGATAACTCTGTTTAATTTTTTTAGGAATGGGCAGTTTTCCAAGGGAACTATACTATGGTACATTCCCACCAGCAATATGTGAATGTTTCACCTGGAGTTTCATAACATCCAAAAAACACACTATATTCTTTAGGGATATATACACGGGTCATAAAAGTATTAACACGCATGAGAAGGATAAACATCAAATTTGGGGGGTGGTTCAAAAGAAGACAGGGCTTCATTGTATTTATAAAGGTTTATTAAGTTGTACAGCATGTATCCAGAAAATATTTTATTTTCAATATCTTTTTTGTGGTCTGAAATACTACATGATCAAAGTAAAAACTGACAAGTAATTAACCTGCATTGTGAGAAATAAAATAAATTAATTAAACATAAACTGTTAAAAGCATGATTGGAATATGATTGAGTTGTGGAGCATTTTACTTTACTAACTTTTACAAAATTTCAGTATCAAGAAATACAATTTTTTCTTCTAGTATGGAGAGGTGGAGATATAAAAAGTACCACTTTAGAAACATTGTATCATTTTATGTCTTTTCTTCTTTATTACGTATACTGTATAATTTCAAATATAGAATAATCTAGCAAAACATAAACACACACACACACACACAACAGATGGTATCACAGTGATCATTAGGAAAGATGGTAGGAATCCAGGGTAATTTTTTTTTAAAACAGCAAGGAATAATCAAAAGAAGCCAAAAAATGAACTAGCTTAGCAAACAACTATACTTTGTGAGTAAAGAGAAACACACCAATGCAGTTAACCTCAGTTAAATGCTGGAACTCGCTTTAAAAAGCCATGCAAATTGCCTACTACTTATGGATGGAAAGCAACTGATTTGACATGTGATGAAATGACAAACCAGGGGTTTTAGAAAAGTAATATATTTTTGTCTACTGAAAGTTCTAGATCCAGGCACCAAACTATGCAGGTAAAACATATCTACTCAGGTTTTCACCTTCTTCCCTTGTGCAAAAAAGACTATTGCTTTGGAAAGTCAGAGCAGACTATATTGTTTTCGAGGCTTAACTATTCTGAATTACGTATCTAATAAATTCCATGAATTCAGAAGTACAGACAAGGAAAAACCTTTTTCCAATCCCTTTTAAAACTATGATGCATATCCTTCTGGACATTATATATACATATATACACACACATATACATACACACACACACACACACATGCAAAAATAATAAAAGCTAATGCAAAATTAAACAGTATAAGGTATACAAAGACAGCACCCAAAAACAGACAACTTCTTCCTTGGCTAAGTTATGAACAAGACGAGAAACAAAACAGAATAAAATAACACTTTTGTTAGTAACAGAAGCTTTAGATATACTGGCCAAATGAATTTAATAGTGAACCCCAGAAGTGGGCATGCCTTAGCACTAAAGAGGAGAAGGTCTCTCTCTGCAGGGGTAAACCTCTGCATAACTTATTCCATGGAGAAGTAAATGAAAAATCACTCAGTGGTGGTGGAAAGACTAGCTAGTCCTACACAGACGAGCATACGTAAGGCCAGTTATTCTCAAACTTACCAATCAGGTGTCATCACACCAGAGATGAAGTGAATAAAAAAGCAAGGGCAAGCCAGGTGAGGTGGCACACACCTATCGTCCCAGCACTTGAGAGGCCAAGGCAGGCAGATCACTTGAGCCCAGGAGTTCAACACCAGCATGGGCAACATGGTAAAACCCTGTCTCTACAAAAAATACAAAAAAGTTAGCTGGGCCTGATGGCACATGCCTGTAGTCCCAGCTACTTGGGAGGCTGAGGTAGGAGGATGGCTTGAGCCTGGGAGGTCGAGGTTGCAGCGAGACAAGATCGCACCACTGCACTCCAACGTGGACAACAGAGTGAGCCCTGTCTCTACAAAACAAAACAAAACAAAACAAAACAAAACAAAACAAAACAAAACAAAACAAAGCGCAGGCTCAGGGTGATACTAATGGAACTCCCTTCTCACAAAGAAAACCATAGGGGTACAGAAAAAATATTCCCCACTAATATTGTGATCATACTAAATGTATCATTTCTTTTTTTTTTTTTAATGTATCATTTCTTAACATGCATTTCTACTCATAAACATCTGTCCACATTCAGAAATATACATCTATACCACTATTTTTAGTAGCTGCATAATGTACCATTATATACAGAGTGGCCACAAAGTTCCAAAACAAGCTAGAGAGAAGCTATCAGCAAACTGATTGTAAATCCATTAAGTACTCTATCTGTCTTCTTTGTTATACTTACTGGTATCATTCATATTGGTGACTCACATAGACTAAATAGAAAACAGGAGGGAAGATTTTGTGCATAGTCCTTTCTGAAGATGTTTCACAGCATTTTTTTTTTTGTTTAGCATCTGTCTTTGCCACAACCTTTCACCACATAGATGAATGTAACCATCACAGCACGAATTTTTGTTTTGTTCACTATTATTATTCTTAGTACATAAACAGCATGCAGGGCACGAAGTAGGTGCTCCATCAATATTTGTTTCATGAGTGAATGAATGATGTTGGTTGCTCCTCCACATTCCATTAGCCTGGTACAACGTGTAAAGTGGCAAACAACAGCAGAGCTTTTGAGTACATGAACTAAAAGGGCTTTAACTCTGATGCCCATCTGTGGACATGGTTTGGCTGATGTCTGCAAAGTTCTGGACCAACCAAAGCTTCACTGCTGAGCAGACAAATATTCAAGGGGCTACATAGGATCAAACTTCAATAGCAACACCACACGGCAACAAAAGGTAACAGCACTAGTGGGCTTATGAAGTTCTAGTTCTCCTCTTATTTACTGAGAGAAGTAACTCTATGTTTGGGAGTCTCAACAAGGAGGCAGGGTAAGTGGGGAAGGCAATGCTTCAAGAGCTTCTTAGACAGGTGACTAACTTTACATACTGAGTCTGAAAAGCAAATCATATATTTTACAGCTTCATGCCAATCTTTCCTACTTGTTTATGATGCAGTTTTTGCTATAACAGAATCTACCATTTTTCTTTTTATAGTGTCATTTAGCATACTGTTTGAATTACCTGAAGATTAAATATCCACCCACATTCTTTTCTGTATATTAATCCCCTTTTACATGTAAATCTTTAGGGTATCTAGAACTTCATTTAGTATATCTGGAACCTCACACATGGTGTGAGGCAGGAACAGAAAATATTTTACAAATTTTTTGTCAGTTCTACCATTTAAGAATCTATCCTTTCCTCATTGATCTGAGAAGCCAGCATCATCAATTACCAAATTTTATGAGTATGGATGTGTATGAGTACAAAGACACACAATCAGGTGAGTCTGATTTTAGACCATCTAATAACCTACCTAGTCCAGCTAGAATTCAACTTTTCATGATATTTTTCCAATTCTGGTCATGTAACACATTAAATATGAAGCCTATCTGATGCCTTCTAAAGCCTCCCAACAATTTTTAAAATATCTAGTTAGACTATTGTTTATTCGATTTAATTTCCATAGAAAATGGAAAATTCCTGATTTGAATACTCTATCAAGCGCAGTTTAGTCTCTACAAATTAGTACTCACAATTACTCTTTTCAAAAAGTATAAAACCTGAAGACTTCATAATGGCCCGCCAAAAGGACTTCGTTTTCAAGTGAGCTAAATAACATTTAAATTACGCACTTAGGAGTATTTTAAACCCCTGGGAAATCTTAAATATTATAATTAAGAAACCAGTCTTTTATAGCATGTCACTTTGCCCAATGTTGGGGCTCTATATCACATTATTCTGTGTCAAACGCATAGAGAGGGAGAAAGTTAAAGGAGCCCTCCTGGGGCCTAAATGCTACATCGCCAGCATTTGGTGGGTGTAAGTCATAACATTTCATCACCAGGCTTCGATCACTGTATATAGAAAGCCTCAAATACAACATGAAATAGCTTAGAAAGATTCTAACAATATGATAAAGAATAATTCCATCAATACCTACCTACAAGGAACAAAAAGGCTCCCCCCAACTTACAGTCATTATGTTCAAAGTACAGCTTTAAAAACAATCTAGCTCTACCCATAAAACTTTTAATAAAATAGGCTCTATCAGTAATAAAAAATTTAACTACATGAAATAAGAATGCCTGCAAGAAAGCTTTAAAGGTCCTCCTATTATGTTTGCAAATAAAAATTCATGACCAGGCTTCTGCTTCCAAACATGATAGCATATCTGGTACCAGACTTGCGATCCTACCAAAAACAACTATAAAACAGGCCAAAATCGATGAGGCAATTGTTTTCAGGGAATGAACAGCAGGCAGAGCAGGTTTCAGATCTTTGAGGGAAGGGAAATATGTAGTGAGCCTCACGATGGCCTCAGCTTTCTGCCTTGGAATACTTTCCTGTCCAGCACAAGGAAGACTAGCCCAAGTAGAGGAGGACTAGCCCAACAAGAGTAGCTGAGAGACAGAGACCAGGTTTCCAAGCACAGTGATTAATCAGAGGCCCTTGGCCAAGGGCTGGGCTACACAAACACACTTGAGATGAGTCTCTATGGGGTCTAGCAGAGATTACCTGCTATGGGGCTGAAAGGTCAAGCAGCACTGGGAGTTATCCTCCCTATTACACATGGAATGTTTGTGTTCCTCCCAAAATTCTTATGTTGAGGCTGTAATCCCCAGTGTGGCTGTATTTGCAGATGGGGCCTCTAAGGAAGTAATTATTGTTAAATGAGGCCAAAAGGATGGGACCCTGATCCAACAGGATTAGTGTCCTTTTAAGAAGATACACCAGAGAGCTAGCACTCTCTTTGTGTACACACAGCAAGGAAAAGCCATATGAGGACACAGGAATAAGGGGGCTGTATATAACCCAAGGGGCGAACTCTCACCAGACAGCACCTCTGCTGGCACTTTGATCTCGGACTTGCAGGCCCCAGAACTGTGAAAAAATAAATTTCTGCTGCGTAAGCTACCTAGTCTATGGTATTGTTACGGCAGCCCAAGCAGGCTAATTAACACTGCCCAAACAAAGCAAGAGAACACTTCATGCATTTAGTTGAAAATCCAAAAAGGGCACACCTTAGGAGGAAAAGTCCTCTAGAATTTAGTTCAAAACCAAAATAGGCCTCCCTCACAAGGAATAAAACCAAGCCTGTCAAAACCTAAAAGATCCCCCCAATAATATTATAACCTGACAAAATCAACACCATTTAGAGGAAGACAATGTAATTTAGCCTCCCTAAAAAGAATAATCACAATGTCCACTGTAATACAAAAAATTACTAAATAAGCAAACAAGTATCCCAAAATCAAGATTAGTCAATAAAAACAGATGTTAGCATAACCCAAATGTTAGACTTAGCAAGAAAGAACTTTAGAGAATTATATATATTTTCAAGAATGCAAAGATTGGTGAATGCTCAGCAGAGAAATGAAAACTATAAAAATGGAATGTCTGAACTGAAAAGTACAATATCTCAATTAAAAAATGCATTACATGAGCTGGGTGTGGGGGCTCACACCTGTAATCCCAGCACTTTGGGAGGACGAGCGAGGTGGATCATGAGGTCAAGAGATGGAGACCATCCTGGCCAACATGGTGAAGCCCTGTCTCTACTAAAAATACAAAAAATTAGCCAGGTGTGGTGGTGGGCGCCTGTAGTTCCAGCTACTCAGGAGGCTGAGGCAGGAGAATCACTTGAACCTGGGAAGTGGAGGTTGCAGTGAGCCAAGATTACATAACTGTACTCCAGTCTGGGCGACAGAGCAACTCTGTCTCAAAAAAAAAAAAAACAAACAAACTTGTAATACCCAATCACGTGGAAACTAACAATCAGGACATGCGGATAATTTAGAGTATAACAGAAGTTAACATAAAAATGTATTATGATTAAGATACTATGTATCAATACCTTTGGACATGACTAAAGCAATTTAGAACTTTGTCTTAGTCTGTTTTACACTGCTATTTAACAGAATACCTGAAACGGGGTAGTTCATAAAGAACAGAAATTTATTTCTCACAGTTCTGGAGGCTGGAAAGTCCAAGACCAAAGCAACGGCATCTGGTCAGGGCCTTCTTACTGTGTCCTCACATGGCAGAAGGTGGAAGGGCAAGGGAGAGTGAACCCACTCCTGTAAGCCCTTTTTATTGCAGCATTAATCCATTCATGAAGGAGGTACTCTCATGACCTAAACACTTCCCAAAAGGCCCCATCCCCCAACACTGTTACACTGGGGACTGTTTCCAACACGTAAATTGTGGGGGACACATTCTGACCATAGCAATCTCAGGGGAAAAAATTGTTTTTTATCTATTAATAGGAGGAAAAACCCTCAATTGTTTCTACACCTTAAAATTGCAGTATAAGAACCGAGAAAAGCTAGCCAAAATATATATATATAAATAATATGTATATATAAACACATATATACAATTTTTTTCTTTTTTTTTTGGGAGACAGAGTCGTTGCTCTGTCGCCCAGGCTGAGTGCAGTGGCCGGAATCTCAGCTCACTGCAACGCTCCACTTCCGGGTTTAACGCCATTCTCCTGCCTCAGCCTCCTGAGTAGCTGGGACTACAGGTGCTCGCCACCAAGCCTGGCTAGTTTTTTGTATTTTTTTAGTAGAGACGGGGTTTTACCGTGTTAGCCAGGATGGTCTCGATCTCCTGACCTCGTGATCCGCCCGTCTCGGCCTCCCAAAGTGCTGGGATTACAGGTTTGAGCCACCGTGCTCAATTAATTAACAATTTAATTAAAAACAAGAATAGGAATGAAGCAATAACTCCTGAGCATTTTACATATGCTAAATCACTTGCTCCTCAATCAAATGAAGGATCCTCATAAGTGGGGACTGGTGGTTCACACCTGTAATCCCAGCACTTTGGGAGGCCAAGGCAGGAGGATCACTTGAGAGTCCAGGAGTTCAAGACCAGCCTGGGCAACACAGTGAGATCCCTCATCTCTAATTAAAAAAAAAAATTTTTTTTAAGTAGTCTGGTACAGTGATGCACACCTGTAGTTCTAGCTACTCAGAAGGCTGAAACGGAAGAGTGCATGAGCCCAGGAGTTTGAGGTTACAGTGAGCTATGATTGTGCCACTGTACTCCAGCCTGGGTTGGGTCATTTTACAACCTTGCATGTAAAATAAATAAATAAAAATAAAAACTATATAAATGGGAAAGCTGAGATACAGAAAATTATTCTTCTTCTTATTATTTGAGATACAGTCTCACTCTGCCGCCCAGGTTGGAGTAGAGTGGCACCATCTCAGCTCACTGCAACCTCTGCCTCCCAGGTTCAAGCAATTCTCTCGCCTCAGCCTCCCGAGTAGCTGGAACTATAGGCGTATGCCACCATGGCTGGGTAATTTTTGCATTTTTAGTAGAGACAAGGTTTTGCCATGTTGGTCAGGCTGGTCTCGAACTCCTGACCTCAGGTGATCTGCCTGCCTCGGCCTCCCAAAGTGCTGGGATTACAGGCATGAGCCACTGCGCCTGGTCCAGAAAATTATTAAATAACTAGCACAAGGTTATACAGTTAGTAAGCAATAAAATAGAGATTTCAATTTGTGCCATCTGGCTCAGGGTGTGTGCTCCAGGTTCAAATCACTATATTAAACTGCCTCTTGAGAGCAATTTTTGTTCAAAATTGCCAAATTAACATAGTTTTTCTGTTTCCCTATGTATACATTGTTGCAGGAAGTCAGGGACCCTGAATGGAGGGACCAGCTGGAGCCATGGCAGTGGAACATAAATTGTGAAGATTTCATGGACATTTATCAGTTCCCAAAATTAATACTTTTATCATTTCTTAGGCCTGTCTTTACTGCAATCTCTGAATATAAGTTGTGGAGATTTCATGGACATTTATCAGTTCCCAAATAATACTCTTATTAATTTCTTATGCCTGTCTTTAATCTCTTAATCCTGTTATCTTCGTAAGCTGAGAATGTACATCACCTCAGGACTCTATGATGATTGTGTTAACTATACAAATTGATTATAAAACGTGTGTTTTAACAATATGAAATCTGACTGTAAAACGTGTGTTTGAACAATATGAAATCAGTGCACCTTTAAAAAGAACAGAATAACAGCAATTTTAGGGAGCAAGGGAAGATAACCATAAGGTCTGACTGCCTGCGGGGTGGGGCAAAAACAGACATATTTTCTTCCTGCCGAGAGTCTATAAACAGATGTGCAAGGAGGAGAGATACTCCTCAATTCTTCTCCTAGCAAGGAATATTAAATATTAAGACCCTAGGAAAAGAAGTGCATTCCTGGGGGGAGGTCTATAAACGCCCACTCTGGGAGTATCTGTCTTACGCGGTTGAGATAAGCACTGAAATACACCCTGGTCTCCTGTAGTATCCTCAGGCTTACTAGGATTGGGAAAGTCCAGCCTGGTAAATTTTGGTCAGACTGGTTCTCTGCTCTTGAACCCTGTTTTCTGTTAAGATGTTAATCAAGACAATAAGTGCACAGCTGAACACAGATCCTCATTAGTAATTCTAATTTTGCCCTTTGCCTTGTGATCTTTATTGGCCTCAGAAGCACGTGATCTTTGTGACCTACTCCCTGTTCATACACCACCTCCCCTTTTGAAATCCTTAATAAAAACTTGCTGGTTTTGCAGTTCAGGTGGGGCATTACAGACCTACCGATATGTGATGTCACCCCCAGTGGCCCAGCTGTAAAGTTCCTCTCTTTGTACTCTTTCTCTTTCTGAGACCGGCTGACACTTAGGGAAACTAGAAAGAACCTACGTTGAAATATTGGGGGCCGGTTCCCCTGATAATACATACCTTAAACACACTGAATACGAAACATGCAAATGCAACTCTCGTTTGTAAGCAAAGAATCAGGCAGAGTGCCATGATTAACTTTTTTGTTCTGAGATGCAGTTTTGCTCTTGTTGCCCAGGCTGGAGTGCAATGGCACAATCTCGGCTCAATGCAAACCTCTGCCTCCCGAGTTCAAGCGATTCTCCTGCCTCAGCCTCCCGAGTAGCTGGGATTACAGGCATGCACCACTACGCCGGGCTAATTTTGTATTTTTAGTAGGGGTGGGGTTTCTTCACGTTGGTCAGGCTGGTCTCAAACTCCCAACCTCAGGTGATCTGCCCACCTAGGCCTCCCAAAGTGCTGGGATTAAAAGCATGAGCCACTGTGCCCAGCCGATTAACTCCATTTACTAAACCATATAATAATACAATATATTCAAGAGCTGCTTCCTCTGATGCAGTACAGATCAGTCATTGCCATTCTATTCATTTCTCATGTCGCCACCAACATTTTTGGGGTGATTAGGAGGAATTAAGAGAATTGAACATAAGGGGAGACAGGAGGAAAAGAAGGGGAAAACACATAAAATTCCCTTTTACTGTCTTTTAATATTTTAAACCATCTATTAAAAAGGCAAAAGTCCTGGGACCAGCCTTTACTTTCCTACAAGTTCACTTTCTTCTTGGCTGGTATTTCCAAAATACCCTCTGTAATCCTGTTAGGTGAGAACCACGTCCCCCCAAACTCCACAAAATGAGCACACTCACTCATTTACACACACCCTTACTCAGGAGACAGGGCAGAAGCATACATGTTATAATTTCCATTGTAATAGGCCTATCAGGAAGCATAATGTGCCAGACATTTTCTAGTGACTGGGATAAAGGAAAAATGAGTCAGCCAGGTGCAGTGGCTCATGCCTGTAATCCCAGCACTTTGGGAGGCTGAGGCGAGCAGATCACAAGGTCAGGAGATCAAGACAAGCCTGGCTAACATGGTGAAACCCCATCTCTATTAAAAAACAAAAATACAAAAAATTATCTGGGTGGGGTGTCACGCACCTGTAGTCCCAACTACTGAGGAGGCTGTGCCAGGAGAATCACTTGAACCCAGGAGACGGAGGTTGCAGTGACCCAAAATAGTGCTACTGCACTCCAGCCTGGGCAACAGAACGAGACTCTGTCTCAAAAAAAAAAAAGTCTCCAAGGTAGCCACTAACATGCCAAAAAGTTACAGATAGAGAATCAAAAGCAAATAGGCCAGGCATATGATTATATTACCTCTGAGACTGAGAAAACCATTATGCACACTCTGTATGCACCTGTGGAGCAGTGTCAGGCTTCAGGCGTGGGATACACATCACCAGTTAAACAACAAGGACCTGTCTTGCCTACATCCAGCTCTGAAGCTTTCTTACTAGCTTATAAGCTTTGGAGTAGTTCACCTTCATTCTGACTCAAACTCAAATCCATGTTCTCATTTGTCAAATAGAGATTAAAATAGTTGCCGTGCTTAAAAGAGTTGTGAAAATTACACGAAAAGGAAAAGACAAAATACTTAAACAAGTAGTACTCTGAAAAAGAGAATATCCATTTAGCAAAATAAATATATTTAAAGGTGCCCAACATCAAGAGTTATCAGGTAAATGCATATTAAAACTACAACGAAGGCCGGACATACTGGCTCCCACCTGTAACTCCAGCACTTTGGGAGGTCAAGGCGGGCGGATCACATGAGGCCAGGAGTTAAGAGATGAGCCTGGCCAACACAGGGAAACCCTGTCTTTACTGAAAATACAAAAACTAGCCAGGCATGGTGGTGTACATCTGTAGTCCCAGCTACTCGGGAGGTAAGAGAATCGCTTGAACCTGGGAGGTAGAGGTTGCAGTGAGCCCAGATCATGCCACTGCATTCCAGCCTGGGGGACAGAGCAAGATTCTGTCTCAAAATCAACAACAATGACAAAGCCCATAATGAGACACCCACTAGAATGGCTAAAATTTTTGAAATTACATCATCATGTACTAACAAATTTCTGACATAAAATTGTAATAATATGACAAAATGAAAAATGAAGGCGGGGAAGAAGAGACGTGGTCAGATTCAGAGACAGAAAACAACCAAGGAGAAAAAAATAACAAGAGATCAAGAAATGATATATCCTTAAGTTTTATTTTGATATCTGGGTGATAAATAGTTAGAACCAATAGTTGTCAAGTAACCAGAGTTTGATATCCTACCCTACATACATACATACAAAGCCTATTCTTAATACCTATAAGCAGGTGGCCACTTTAGAATGTCAATAATTTTCAGGGGACAATGGCCATTCCCAGGTATCTGCCACAATGACCTTCTTAGGTTCAATCTCTACATTAAATACAAATGTTTATTCATTATCAGACAACTTAACAGAACCTAATAAGGTATAAATGTTTGGAAAAAAAAAGTTCTTCCCCTTCAACCCTCCATCTCAAGGACTTAGTACTGCTGTGGACAAACCAAAACACTGCACATGCTAGATTTCTTTAAGCAGATCTCTTTTTAAATAGAGAAGGTTAAGATAATTCATCCCATGACAAATGAAAGTAAAAGCTGCTGCTCCAGACAAGAATAAAAAAAAAAACTTTTAGTACAAATGAGAAGTAAAATTCTGAGTCACTACAATTCTCATATTGCAAATGAAAATAAGCAAGTGCTTACTAAGGGAATGTTTACCGACCAAGAAAATAGTCTGCGAGTATTCAGATACAATAAAAATTTCACTGCATAACAAAGTTTTCATCCGAATGCTATCATTTAAAAATGATACTAAATATGAGGGAGACTGTACATAATAAAAAATTTTTAATCCTTCATCATTTCCCCTCATGCTTTTTTAAAATATGAGATTAAACACAGTTCTGAGCTTGCATTAAAAGTCAGTAAGAACTGGAACTACTTCACAAGATACTTCATTTTCAACATTCCTTAACTGGAGGAAACTAAAGAAAGGCCTCCCTGAATGGAACACAGATCGCCATAACAGGTCTCCATGGTAAAGAACTGCAAATGTTCCACAAGGTGCTATAGGGACACAGAGGTGCTTGTCCTTTAAGCATAGCAGCCACAGACCCATTAAGAAAATAACGCTAAAGGAAGTCTAAAAGCTGAAAGCAACACTTATTACACCAAAAAAGACAGCAGATGCCAATAAGTCAATGTGAAACTTAATCCTAAAAAAGAAAGGATGAGGGAAAAGAATGTTTCAACAATACCAAAATGCCTCAGGAACTAATATCCTTCTCACCCATGGTATTGGACAAATATTGCCAATTAGCTGCTATTTTTATAACAGGAAAAAGACTGTAAGCAAAACACTTTTAAAAACTTTGTAACTTAGGCCAGGCATGGTGGCTCATTCCTATAATCCCAGCACTTTGGGAGGCCAAGGTAGGTGAATCACGTGAGGTCAGGAGTTCGAGACCAGCCTGGACCACATGGTGAAACCCCATTTCTAGAAAAAATACAACAACAACAAAAAAATTAGCCAGGCATGGTGGTGGGTGCTTCTAATCCCAGCTACTCAGGAGGCTGAGGTGGGAGAATTGCTTGAACCCAGGAGGCAGAGGCTGCAGTGAGCTGAGACTGTACCACTGCACTTCAACCTGGGTGACCTAGTGAGGCTGTGTCTCAAAAAAGAAAAAATAATAAAATAAAATAAAACTTTTAACTTAAACAAAATGAAAAATCAAGGAAGGGGGAGAAGAAAAGTGGTCAGATTCAAGGACAAAAGACAACCAAGGAGGAAGAAAATAACAAGAGATAAATGATATATCCTTAAGTTTCATTTTGATACCTGGGTAATAGATGGTTAGAACTATCACTTGTCAAGTAACTAGAGTTTGATATCCTACTCTACATACTTATAAACAAGGCCTATTCTTCTTTTTTTTTCTTTTGAGACAGAGTCTTGCTCTGTCGTCCAGGCTGGAGTGCAGTGGCACGATCTCAGCTCACTGCAACCTCTGCCTCCCGGGTTCAAGTGATTCTCCTGCCTCAGCCTCCCGAGTAGCTGGGATTACAGGCGTGCACCACCATGTCCGGCTAATTTTCGTATTTTTAGTAGAGACGGGGTTTCACCATGTTGGTCAGGCTGGTCTCGAACTCCTGACCCTGTGATCCGCCCACCTCGGCCTCCCAAAGTGTTGGGATTACAGGTGTGAGCCACCACGCATGGCCACAAGGCCTATTCTTAACATGGAACACCTCTGAGGTCCTTTATTTAAACAAAAGCCATGCTAGAGACACATCCACCTAACCACACTGTTGTGGTATTATGTTGTATATTCACTGGCAGAAAATCATTCTCTTCTTGACTTACTTTCAAATTATACATAAACTTATTAAATGTTATTATTAAGGAATAAAAATTTTCTAAACTATCGATATCAGCTGATGTGAAACAAAATAAAATTAATGTCTTTTCTCTTAAATCCTAAAAACCTACAAGAAATTCCCCTGTATAATGATTTTAACCAATCTGTCATATAATCCATCTGAAATGCCCAAAATAGCTAAGACAATTATAAAACAGTGGGGAAAGAACAGACAATTCAATCCATAGTGATTAGACAACTGATTATTGTCTATTGTCAACTGATTATCCAATTCAATTTCTCCGCAGACCTTATACAAAAAATAATATCTGGTGGATCAAAGACCTAAATGTGAAAATCAAGAGTTTAGTAAAACCTGCAGAAGAAAATATGAAAGGATCTGTATAACCTCAGGGTGGAGAAGGGTTTCCTTTCCTTATTCCAGGTGTGAGCCACCACACTCAGCCCTAAAGCCTTTCTTAAGAAAAATAAAACTAAGGGCGAATGACAAATATCACTAAGTGAAAACTCACATTTTCTTTACAATAAAAGACACCAGAAACAAAAAGAACTAGAATACAGATTTGCAACACACACACCCAACTAAAGATTAGTAGGAAATGTATCTGGAACTCTAAAATCAATTTCATTTTCGGTGTTGATTTTTGGTTTCGTTTTTTTGTTTTGTTTGAGAGACAGGATCTGGCTCTGTCACCCAGGCTGGAGTGCAGTGGCGCAATCATGACTCACTGTAGCCTCAACCTCCCCAGCTCAAGCCATCCTCCCACCTCAATCTCCCAAGTAGCTTGGACTACAGGCATGCGCCACCATGCTCATCTAATTTTTTGTATTTTTTGTAGAAACGGGGTTTCATCATGTGGCCTTGGCTGATCTCGAACTCCTGAGATCAAGCAATCCACCAAGTGCTGGGATTACAGGTGTGAGCTGCTGCAACCTGCCATCAATTTTTAAAAAGTAACCCAATAGAATAATGAAAGTAATGAGCAGGCAATTTATAGAAAAAGAAAACAGAATGATGAAGAAACATATGAAAAGATGCTCATCTTCACTGGCAATGAAGTAGAAATTGAAAATGAAATGAAAACAACGTCTTACTTCATACCCATCAAATAGGCATAAAGAAATGTGACAATGCTCAGCATTAGTGAGGATGTAGAACAACAGGAATTTCACTGCTGACAGGAAGGAAATCAACAAACACTTGGAAGGGCAACTTTGCAAGAGCTACTTTTTTTTTTTTTTTTTTTTTTGAGACGGAGTCTCACTCTGTTGCCCTGGTTGGAGTGCAGTGGCACAATCTCCACCTCCCAGGTTCAAGTGATTCTTCTACCTCAGCCTCCTGAGTAGCTGGGATGACAGGCATTCACCACTACACTCAGCTAATTTTTCTATTTCCAGTAGAGACAGGTTTCACCAAGTTGGCCAGGCTGGTCTTGAACTCCTGACCTCAGGTGATCTGCCCACCTCAGCCTCCCAAAGTGTTGGGATTACAGGCATGAGCCACCACACCAGGCCAAGAGCTACACTTCTACTGAAGAATTCCTGTTCAAGACAACAACCTTTAAGAATTTTATACTCCGCCAGGCACGGTGGCTCATGTCTGTAATCCCAGCACTTTGGGAGGCCAAGGCAGGCGGATCACAAGGTCAGGAGTTGCACACAAGAAAACATAGATAAAAACTTTCAATACAGAGCTGTCTGTAGGTGCAAGAAATTGGAAATAAAGTCATGTTAGTCAATAGGACAACAGATAATGCATATTCATATAGTGGTATAGTACCACAGCCATTAAAATTAATAACCTAGAGCTACAAACATCAACATGAATAACTCTCGCAAAGAAATGCTGTATGGGCCAGGCACGGTGACTCATGCCTGTAATCCCAGCGCTTTGGGAGGCCAAGGCAGGCAGATTACCTGAGGTCAGGAGTTCAAGACTGGCCTGGCCAACATGGCGAAACCCCATCTCTGCTAAAACATGCAAAACTAGCAGAGTATGGTGGTGCACGCCGGTAACCTCAGCTACTCGGGAGGCTGAGGCACAAGAATTGCTTGAACCTGGGAAGTAGGGGTTGCAGTGAGCTGAGATCACACCACTGCTCTCCAGCCTGGACAACAGAGCAAGACTCTGTCTCAAAAAAAAAGAAATGCTGAATGACGAAAGTTGCAGAATGACAAAAAGACACTATTTTTTAAAAGTTTAAAAACATCTAAACAATATATAGTATATTTGTAAGTGTAGTATATATACTATTAAAGAGAATTTCCATCTATTTATAGAGTGTTTAACTCTGAGAAAGGAGGAAGAATGGGATCGGGTAGCTGCTAAAAATACTAAAGTATTTCACTGCATCTTGAATGTTCCTTTCTTTAAAAAAAGAATCAAGTATATCAAAATATTAGTACTTGACATAATTGCATGGCAGGAATGGGAGTTCATATTTTGTATTTTATGCCGAAAATGTTTCATAGTTTAAAAAGCTACAAAATATATTAGAAAAAACGTGGCTGTTAAGTCTACTGTTCTTATTCAAAACCAAAAAACTTTTTTTTAATCTTACTTTTTTACAAAGATTTTAACTTATTGTACAAAGAGTGGCCTAGTTAAGCAAATGTTATAAATTTGAATGTATAAAATGAATTTATATTATTCTTATGCTATCAGTTATCTATTTTTATATTGGGATTTTTTAATAAAATTTCACTGGAGAAAAGGACTGCATGACCGCATTTCACTGGAGAAAGTCCCAAGCTACTTCCTGGTCAACGTCTTCTAACACAGCAAAAGTCAAAAACACAGCAATACACACATTAAAAAGTCGCTTGGAAATGTATTCTCTTAAAAGTTCACAGATCAAACCGCTGCGTCTGCAGTTTTGCAGAGGTAGAATTTGAGCTCAGCTTTGTGGGACACAAGTGTATCTTTAAAGGAAATACCAAGGTTGAAAGGAGCAAACATTTAGCAATGAATAGTAAATAGCACAGAGGCAGAGAACTGGCAACAAAGACTGCCTGGCTTGAGTAAGGGGAAAAAAGATATGCAAACAAGAACCGGAGTTAAGGCTTAGAACAGAAAAGTCATGACTTGGAAATCAATGAAGAAAGAAATGACATCTTCTCTGTTAACACTAACCACTGTGGCCCTGTCCCCCATGTTTCACTTTCCCCTTGGAATTCTACGAGAATGGCTACTCCAACCAGGCTCCACCTCAAGATCCCTATACCCCTCTAACACTTGAGCCCCGGTTGGGGAGAAGAGGTGGGATATAAGGATATTTTCTTTTTTCCCCTCAGAACACATCAAAGAAATCTTATTAAACAAAACAAAAAAAATGAACCTAGATTTGAGGAATTCCAATAACATGTTTAAAGAGCTCTAATACTACTAAATCTAGTATATGCTTCAGGGCTTGTAGGTTCTGATGCCAAGAAAAGATAAGAATTTGCCAAGAGTTCCCTACTTCCTAGCCTTTGACCTGCTTCCATTTGACAAGTCACGTATCATCATCAATTCATGAGTGCCTTCCTAAGACACCTTGATCCATCCTTTTCTCAGCCTCTAAGAAAAGGATTCCTTCCTCGTATGAATGTCAGAAAGACTGCTCACCCTTGAGCAAGACTCTTCACCTACCAAAAGAGATTAATCTTTAAAGGCCTTTAATCATACAATGAGCATATGATACACTAGCAAAAGGTGGTTACTTCCTGTTGTGAAAGTGCTATCAGAGAAGGGGGGAAGGAGGCTGGGCACAGTGGCTCACGCCTGTAATCCCAACACTTTGGGAGGCCGAGGCGGGCAGATCACTTGAGGGCAGGAGTTCAAAACCAGCCTGGCCAACATGGTGAAACCCCCATCTCTATTAAAAATACAAAAATTAGCCCGGTGTGGTGGTGCGCACCTGTAGTCCCAGCTACTTGGGAGGCTGAGGCAGGAGAACTGCTTGAACCTGGGAGGCGGGGTTGTAGTGAGCCAAGATCAGGCCACTGCACTCCAGCCTGGGAGACAGATCCGTCTCAAAAAAAAAAAGAAAAGAAAAAAGAAAAGGTGGGAAGGAGAGGATAGTGTCAACACCTTCTCAGAGAAAGCTCCTATCTGAAGGTCCTTGTCTTTTCTTCAGGAACCATTTTTAAATAAAGAGATAATGTAAAGTTTCTTGTATATTCCTGGCACTATACTTATCGTACTAAATTACAATTCTTATGTCTGTATGTTTCCTCCATTAGACTGAGAGTTCCTTGAAGGCAGGAACTCACAGTCTATTTATCCATTTTGTGTTCGTAGATTAACACAATGCTTGACACAGTAATTATTCATTATATGTCTGCTGCATGAAGAGTGAACAAAGGAATGACCAAAAAAAAAAAAAAGTAATAAAAATCTGACTGAATCAAGGAGAACAAGTGAAAAAGACAGTGACAATGTAAAGTAACATTCCTGTAGATATCTCAAGCCAAATTAATGACTTGCTTTGTGTGTGTGTGTGTGTGTGTGTGTGTGTGTGTGTGTGTGTTATGTATTTTTTCTTTTGAGACAGAGTCTTGCTCTGTTGCCAGGCTGGAGTGCAGTGGAGAGATGTCGGCTCACTGCAACCTCCACCTCCCGGGTTCAAGCAATTCTCCTGCCTCAGCTTCCCGAGTAGCAGGGACTACAGGCACACGCCACCATGCCTGGCTAATTTTTTGCATTTTGGTAGAATGCAAAAAACAGGGTTTCACCATGTTGGTCAGGCTGGTCTCGAACTCCCGACCTCAGGTGATCCGCCCACCTCAGC
Source organism: Rhinopithecus bieti (assembly GCF_001698545.2). Taxonomy (NCBI): domain Eukaryota; kingdom Metazoa; phylum Chordata; class Mammalia; order Primates; family Cercopithecidae; genus Rhinopithecus; species Rhinopithecus bieti. The sequence continues at coordinate 682,927 of NW_016841754.1, read as the reverse complement.
CTCCCAAAGTGCTGGGATTACAGGTGTGAGCCACCGCGTCTGGCCCTTGCTTTGTATTAACGATTTGAAATGAAAAGTTTTAAGATATGAAAAACGCAACGTGTAAATTTCCTTCTATGATATATGTGCAAGTCCAACTTGAGCTCCTTAGTATTTCATTTTACTTTTTCTACAAGTTGCACGAGGGCCTCAAATTCATTCTTTCACCCTTAAAATGCCTTTGGGGTCCTGAATTCAGTCATGCTTAAGCTAATATGTAACTACTTGAAGCTCTGGCTTATGGCATTGGCCATATAATCTAGATACAGTTTTTTTGTTTTTGTTTTTTTAATCTCAACAGCAGTGCCTCCTTTACAACTGTGGGACTAAACTGTGATCCACAAAACCATGCTGGAGCCTCGGGAGCCAGGCAGGGAAAGGTTTAGAACAGAACAGGCAGAGTAACTCTGCCTACTTCCACGAGAGAATTTTTCCATCAGAAAACAATCAACTTCCAAGAAAGATTTATCTTAAAGAAAAGAGTTCATGGTTTTTAAGTTTTAAAATCATTTGTCTAATTCTATTTTGCACCTTCTGTCTTATTTCATTAGAACAGAATCAAATTGTTCTTTTAAAAGCCATTTTTTAAAAATACAGGTTGCACAAAGGTAGTATGATTCAAACAAAAGAATAAATATTGCAATGAAGTGTTCCAAAAGGAAACGGTGAGCCTCAGAGTGACGTTTCCCAGATTTATGCCAGTCACCTGTATTCATCCACCAAGAAAAAAGTTGAATGAAATAAGGAACACACATATTTGAACTATTTCCATATATTATTTGACTCAAACACATTTTTAAAAATGGCTTAGAGATTACACAATGTACCAGAATAGGGCAGTTTCTACAGTTTCCTAATAACCAAATGTTAACTACGAAACAGGTGAATTACTGCCCAAGATGTGCTGTATTCTTGTGAGTCCCCCTGCCCCAACCCCATTTCCAAGTTCTAAAAATTTACCTAGGGTTCTGTTAACTAAGGCTACAAAAAGAAACAAAAAACAAACCTGTAGTCTCAGCTACTCGGGAAGGGAAAACGGACGTGGAGGCTGAGGCGAGAGGAATTCTAGTCGCACCTGGGCAACATAGTGAGACTCAGACTCTCAAAAATACATACATATATGTCTGTTTTAGTGTTACTCAAATTTCCAAAATAATTTCGTACATATCTTGTCCATGTTTTTCCCATTCTATAGTCACTCAGATCAGCGCTTTATGACCGCAACAAGTAAAATACTTGTTGTTCTGGAGCGTTTTGCGACTCGAGATTTCCTTTTCATACTCTAAAACAGACTATCTCCTAGCACCTGTACAATCTTTGCAATCCGGGGATGAAGAGCAACACCTTTACAACTGCAATAAATCTTAAAACTACCCTATCAGGGACTGAATGCAAGAGTAATATAAATAACGGGAAGTAAGTTCTTCCTATCCAATGCGGCTGTCTAGGTGTGAAGTGTCTGGTGTTGGGCTTCTCCAGACAGCAGAATCTCCACTGCTGCATCATCTTCAAAAAACAATGGGGCAGAGAGAGAGATAACTAGCTGTCGAACGAACAGGAAGTTTTTAATCACCAACTACACAATTACTTAATCAGTCCAGTCTCCAGCGAGCCCTAGGCTCTTCCCAAATCCTACGCTTGGCAGGGAGAACGGCCCTTTGAGCGTCCCCAAACTCACGCGGCAGGAAGCACTCCCCAAATCGCTAGCGACGCGCCAAAGTTGCCCCCAGAAAAATCCCAACGTCGAAGTAGCGGGCGGCACCGCCCCTCCCCTCCCTACGCTTGGCTTCCTAGTCCGGAGTCGCTACCGCCCACTTTCTAGCTGGACAAACAGCAGTACAGGGCCGGGCACAACACTCACCCACGTCTTGCTCGAAGGGGTTGGCGGTGAACAAAGGCATCTCGCCGACGCCCGAGCCCTACTCGCTGCTGTCTAGCTGAGACTCGGCAACTGCTCCCCGCCGGGTGACCCGCGGCCACGGCTCCCTAGACCGCTCCGCTTCGGCCTCCGTCCCCACACTTCCGCCACCGCACCTGCCCGGCTCCTGCCTGACAGGCCGGCTCGGAGTCCACCCTTCGACCCCGCGCTCCTGTCCCAACTTTTCTCCCGGGGCAAGATCCCTCCGACCACGGGCGTCCTCCCAAGGCCTTTGTCGCTGCCCCAGTCCCAGACTTTTGTCGGGGTCAGGCGGCCGCTACGGCCACCTTTCCAGCGCTAGGACCCCGGCGAGCCACGGAGCCGGGGACCTTCGGAGCCGGAAGTAGTCCCGCCTGGAACTGGACGACCCCGGAAGCTGCAGTGCTGGCGGCGGCGCGGCAGGGGGCGCGGTTACCTGTGGTTTTTCGCGTTGGACGCCGGCTCTGAGGGCCAGGTTCTTGTCACGAATTTAGTTCGTTCCAGAGCGGCAGGACTCGTAGCTAGAGAACGAGGAGCCACGATGCGTACGCGTTACAGTCCTGTTTCCCTAGAAACGGAGCCGCCGGCGCGGAGGTGGCTTTGAGATTCTGCGAAAGACCTGACTGCTCTAGAACACTTACTGTGTTGCACCCTCCCTGGCGCCCAATCCAAACCCGGTCGGAATAACCACCGGGGACAGCGGTGGTCGAAATAACTACGCCTAACTTTTCGCTTTCCATCGTGTCCCCCCATAAAAACACTGCTGGACCCCGGGAATGGAAAGGCGAAGGAGGCATATTTTCTGCCTTAAGAGAATTTTATAGGGGCAGTGCATAACGTACGTGATGGTGTGTGGCGATTCGGATAGTAGTACGAGTCATAAACTCAAATTCCCATAGGATCCAGGCAGGTATTTAAATGAATGCAAAAGCCCAAGCACCCTTCCTACCCACATATTCTCTGCTCCTCTTAGAAAACTGTAGTAATGATTATGTTGCCTGTCTCTCTCCTCCTCATTAGATTATAAACTCCCCGATGAGTTTTGGTCACTACTATATCCCCAGCGTCTAAAACAGTGTCCCAAGTAATAGGTGCTCAATACTTTTCGAATGAAGCTGTAACTTTCTAACCGAACAGTGCATATCTAAAGATGTCAACTATTGGCAAATTTCAGCCATTTGTTGAAATGTGGGTCCTACTAGAGTTTGCAATTTTTTAACGATTTTTAAATGTTGAGAATTACTCCAACATTTTAAATAATGGATTAATCAAAACCATTTTACAATCTCCAGTATAAAGACCTGATACTATAAAGAGAGAGCTCATACACATTCAGAAAGGTGGTTGCATTTTATAAAGTTAGGGGCACAAATGAGAAGGAATCGTGTAGGTGAAGGGGCTGTTATTCATAGAATGTTGAACCTAGGCAAGATAAATTGGGAGGGTGAGCATGGTGGCTCACGCCTGTAATCCCAGCACTTTGGGAAGTCGAAGTCGAGGCGGGCAGATTGCTTGAGGCCAGGAGTTCAAGATCAGCGTGGCTAACATGGCGAAAACCCATCTCTATTAAAAATACAAAAATTAGCCAGGCGTGATGGCGCAGGCCTGTAATGCCAACTTCTTGGGAGGCTGAGGCACGAGAATCGCTTGAGCCCAGGAGGCGGAGGTTACAGTGAGCCAAGATCAGGCGACTGCGCTCGAGCCTGGGCAACACAGCAAGACTGTCTCAAAAAAAAAAAAAGTTGGAGATTTTTTGGACAGATAAAGAATTTTTGTCTAAGACTTAGTGTTGGAATGGAAAACAAGGCTAACTAGGGATAAGAGGAAACAGACTGAGAAGAATTGTAAAGGGCAAGCTGGGAAATTTTTATTTTAAGGCACTCAATAATTATTTAAGGATATTGAGTAGCAGAATAGTATTTTTTTTTTTTTTTTTTTTTTTTTTTTTTTTTTTGAGACGGAGTCTCGCTCTGTCACCAAGGCTGGAGCGCAGTGGTGAGATTTCGGCTCACTGCAAGCTTCACCTCCTGGGTTCACGCCATTCTCCCGCCTCAGCCTCCTGAGCAGCTGGGACTACAGGCGACCGCCACCACGCCTGGCTAGTTTTGTTTTTGTATTTTTAGTAGAAATGGGCTTTCACTACATTAGTCAGGATGGTCTCGATCGCCTGACCTCGTGATCTGCCTGCCTCGGCCTCCCAAAGTGCTGGGATTACAGGCGTGAGCCACCACACCCGGCCGCAGAATGGTATAATTTTAAAAAGAGTTTTCAGAATATAGTCTGACATCAGTGTGAATGACATATATAAACAAGCAGACCTAGTCAGAACAGTTTAAGAGGCTATGATACTTGAAACCGTAAGAGGAAATATTGTGGAGAAGCTTGTATTAAGAGCAGGAGACTGTCAGGTGTGGTGGCACATGCCTGTAATCCCAACTACTTGGAAGGCTGAGGCAGGAGGATCGCTTTCAGCCCAGGAGTTGGAAACCAGCCTGGACAACATAGCAAGACCCCAATCACAATTGGAAAAAAAAAAAAAAGAAGCAAGCCAGGCAAGGTGGTTCATACCTGTAATCCCAGCACTTTGGGAGGCTGAGTTGGATGAATTGCTTGAGCCCAGGAGTTCCAGACCAGTCTGCACAACATGGCAAAACCCCATCTGTACAAAAAAAATACAAAAATTAACCAGGTGTGGTTGTGCACGCCCGGCTACTTGGGAGGCTGAGGTGGGACGATCACCTGAGCCCAGGATTTCAAGGATACAGTGAGCTATGATTGTGCCACTGCACTGCAGCCTGGGTGAGTGAGACCCTGTCAAAAAAATAAAATGAAATAATTTTGTAAAAAGAGCAGAGGTGCATGGGTGGTTCAGTGGTAGAATTCTCGCCTGCCACGCGGGAGGCCCGGGTTCGATTCCCGGCCCATGCAGCACACCTTCCCATTTTGGCCGGGCGCAGTGGCTCAAGCCTGTAATCCCAGCACTTTGGGAGGCCGAGACGGGCGGATCATGAGGTCAGGAGATCGAGACCATCCTGGCTAACACGGTGAAACCCCGTCTCTACTAAAATACAAAAAACTAGCCGGGCGAGGTGGCGGGCGCCTGTAGTCCCAGCTACTCTGGAGGCTGAGGCAGGAGAATGGCGGGAACCCCGGAGGCGGAGCTTGCAGTGAGCTGAGATCCGGCCACTGCACTCCAGCCTGGGTGACAGAGCAAGACTCCGTCTCAAAAAAACATAAAATAAAATAAAAAATAAAAAAATAAAAAGAGCAGAAAGCTGAGGATTTGCCTTTGGAAAGCATTCATTTTTATTTTGATTTGTTATTTTTTTTTGAGACATGTTCTTGCTCTGTGGCTCAGCCTGGAGTGCAGTGGTGCGATCTCGGCTCAATGCAGCCTCTGCCTCCCAAGTTCAAGTGATTCTCCTGCCTCAGCTTCCCATGTAGCTGGGACTACAGGCGCGGGCCACCATGTCTGTCTAATTTTTCTATTTTTAGTAGGGATGGGGTTTCACCATGTTGTCCAGGCTGGTCTCAAACTCCTGACCTCAAAGTGATCTACCCGCCTCGGCCTCCCAGAGTGCTGGGATTACAGGCGTGAGCTCCTGGCCACATTCATGTTTTAAAAAGACTCTTTTAATTCCTCCTCTTTAAAAGCAAGTATACTCAAGGATCTATAGGTATTTTTTTTTCTATGTATATACTCAGTTCCTCAGTGAGTTCCTCTAATTAACAAAGTGTTTTTTTTTAGTCTTTTGTAATTAACATTTTTAATAGTCACCAGGAGCCAGACCCTGTGTTAGAAACAAGAGGATACAAAAATTGTTCACTGTTGCTTCATCTTAGGAAGTAATTGGGCAATTAAAAAATATTTTAGTGGCAGCCCACAAATTCTGGTG
>NW_016841754.1:661625-676794 GCF_001698545.2 Rhinopithecus bieti | reverse complement strand
CCTTCTCTAATGCTCTTCGTTTTTAAAATGTCGATCCAAGTTTCTGACCTGCATCATTTTCTTTCTCTCTCAAGGATTTTTAACATTCCTTGTAAGGCAAGTGTACTGGTGACAAATTCCCTCAAATTTTGTTTGCCTGAGAAAGTCTTTCTCCCTCACTGTTGAAGGATAATTTCACTGGATACAGAATTCTAGGTGAGTGGTGTGGTTTTTCTTTCAATACCTCAAAGATTTCACTTTTCTCTCCTCTTGCTTGCACAATTTCTGAAGAGAAGTCTAATGTAATTCTTATCCTTACTCCTCTGTAGGCAAAATGTGTTTTTTTTTTTCTCCTTTTTGCTTCTTTCAAGATTTTCTGTCTCATGATTATGGTTAGGTGCAGATTTTTTGGTATTTATACTGCTTAGTGTACTCTGAGCTCCTGGATCTGTGGTTTTGTATCCATCGTTAATTTGGGGAAATTCTCAGTCATTATTGTTTCAAATTTTCTTCTTTTCTTCTCCCTCTGGTATTTCTGTTATGTATATATTACATCTTTTGTAATTCTCCTGCCATTTTTTGGATATCTGATTTTTTCTTTTTTTCTCTTTGCATTTCAGTTTTAGAAGTTTTTTTTTCCCCAATTTTAGAAGTTTATATTTATATTCCTTCAAGCTCAGCTTCTTTGTTTCTGAAGTTTATTGATGGAGCCCATCAAAGACATTCTTCCTTTCCGTTAGTGTTTTTTATCTCTAGCATTTCCTTTTGATTCTTTTTGTTTGTTTGTTTTTTGTTTTTTTTTTGAGACGGAGTCTTGCTCTGTCGCCCGGGCTGGAGTGCAGTGGCCGGATCTCAGCTCACTGCAAGCTCCGCCTCCCGGGTTCACGCCATTCTCCTGCCTCAGCCTCTGGAATAGCTGGGACTACAGGCGCCCGCCACCTCGCCTGGCTAGGTTTTTTTGTATTTTTAGTAGAGACGGGGTTTCACCGTGTTAGCCAGGATGGTCTCGATCTCCTGACCTCGTGATCCGCCCGTCTCAGCCTCCCAAAGTGCTGGGATTACAGGCTTGAGCCACCGCGCCCGGCTTCCTTTTGATTCTTTCTTAGAGTTTCTATCATTCTACTTACACTACCCATCTGTTCTTGCATAATGTCTACTTTTTTCCATTACAGCCCTTAACATATCAATCACAGTTAATATAAATTCTCTGTATGATACTTCTATTATCCATATTATAATAACATTCTTGCTATACCTGATTCTGATTCTGATGTTTGCTGTGCCTTTTCAAACCGTGTTTTTTGTCTTTCATTAAGTGTTGTCTTTTTGGTGAAAGCTGGACAACATTTACTGGGTAAAAGGAACTGAAATAAACAGGCCTTAACATGAGGTTTTATATTTATCTGGCTAGGGATTAGGCTGTGTTTACTGCTTGCTATAGCAGGAAGTGTCAAAGGCTGATTTCCCTGTTTTTGTCTCCTCTGTCGTCTTTGGGTTCCTGAGACTTAAATAAGGTCTGAGAGTAGGTCTCAATTCTTTAATGAGCCTGTGCCTCTGCTATGAACTTCACAAGTGCTTTCTGGCCATGCGTGGTGGCTCATGCCTGTTATCTCAGCACTTTGGGAGGCTGAGGTGGGAGGATAACTTGAGCTCAAAAGTTGAAGACCAGCCTGGGCAACATAGCAAGACCCTGTCTCTACAAGAAATTTTTAAAAAAGAAAAAAAAAAGCTGGGTATGGTGGTGCATACCTGCAGTCCCAGCTACTTGGGAAGCTAAGGTGTGTTGATCACTTGAGCCCGGGAGATGAGGGCTCCCTGGTGAGCCGTGATTGCACCACCTAAACACTCCAGCCTGAGTGACACAGTGAAACCCTATCTAAAACAAAACAACCGCCACCACAACAACAAAAACATAGGTGCTTTCTGCCCCTCTCCCCCCACCTACCTCCCCATCTGCAGTCTCCAGTTTCGGTGAGACAAGAAAGCTTAGGGGAAGCTGGAGTTGAGAATTTCCTTTCCACCAGCTACGTTAGGCTCTGGTAAAACCCTAATTGGTTAGGCTCGGGTCAAATAGTTTCTCTTGAGGATGCTCTTTAAGAACATAATTCTGTGGGATAATTCAAAATAATTTCTTTTCCTCTCCCCCTTCCAGAAACACATAGTGATTTCTCTTACTGTGAACCAGATTGAATTCCTGGAGGTAAAACTCACAAAAGTGTAGGGACCCTTCAATAACTAGGCCACGCTGGAGTTTTTAACTCTCAGACTTGTCCACCCTGAGCCTCCAGCAATTTGTCAATGGCAGTTCAGGTTTTCCACCCCAACCACTGGTCCCCAAGGACGTTTCTGCTCCAATAAGTTGTGATCCTCTGTATCTATCTGTCTGCCTCTCCAATTTTGAGGGCAGTAATTTGCCCTGTGACCTTAACTCTCTATTGGGTATAAAATGCCTAGGAATAAATGCTTGGTGCTGTGAAGTAAAACCAGCACTCAGGCAAAAGTTTAATTCTCTCGACAAGGCAATTTACTTCTGCAGAAGGGTGCCACTTGGGTCAATCAAGATCACAAGAGCACAGAGAACAAAGGAGACCAGGGGGTTTTTGTCCTTAACGCAGTCCCTATCTCTGTGTCACTCCTCCATGGGCTGGGGTGGGACTGCACAATCTGAGCTGACCTGATTGGCTACTTGTACATATTTTCCTAAATATAGAAGGGGAGGGGGAGGGGAGGTACAGAGGTAGAGCGTGTGGGATGTGCAGTTTCGGGGGAACAATTGGTACAAGTAACAAGGGAACAGATGTGAGTTATTGATTAGAGCTGATGGGAAGTGGGTAGGCTGTTTATGGTAACTAGGGGCAAGGAAGAACAAGAAAGTTGAGTTTGAGAACGAAGGATAAGGAAGTTAACAGGCTAAACCCTTTGAAGAGAAACTCAGAAAGATTTATTGTACCTTACACTCTGGTGGATCCAACTTTGTTCAGTTGTTTTCCTTGTGTGGATAGGAGTGGTGACTTCTAAGCTTCCGTGGCTGATTAGAACCCAGGAATCAGCTCCCTTTTTTCTCTCTCTCTCTCTCTTTTTTTTTTTTTAACACGGGATGTCACTCTGTCACCCAGGCTGGAGTGCAGTGTGGCACAATCTCAGCTCGCCGCAACCTCAACCTCCTGAGTTTAAGAGATCCTTCTACCTCAGCCTGCTGAGTAGCTGGCACTACAGGCATGCATCACCATCCCCAGCTAGTGTGTGTATGTGTGTGTGTGTGTGTGTGTGTTGAGATGGAGTCTTGCTCTGTTGCTCAGGCTGGAGTGCAGTGGTGCGATCTTGGCTCACTGCAACTTCTGCCTCCCTGGCTTAAGTGATCCTCCTGCCTCAGCCTCCCAAGTAGCTGGGACTACAGGCTTGTGCCACCACGCCCAGCTAATTTTTGTATTTTTAGTAAAGACAGGGTTTCACCATGTTGGCCAGGCTGGTCTTGAGCTCCTAGACTCAAGTGATCTGCCCCACTTCGCCTCCCCAGAGTGCTAGAACTGCAGGCATGCACTACCACACCCAGCCCTTTCTATCTCTTTTCTATTGTAAACACTGGAACCACAGTGTTTTAGAACAGCATACTGGAAACCTTGGAATAAACTCTGACTTTGCTCCGATTTTCCCATTTTTTAAATTTTAATTAAATTTTAATTTTTTAGATTTCCTTTTCAAATTTTGTTTTGCTGGTTTTCTCTTTCTTTTGGCATTGCCTCCATTATAGCATAGGCTTCCATTTCCTCCATGCTTTCCAATTGCTTCCTTTTGAAACAGAGTGCCCAAAGTTGGGGGTGAGAAGAGGCTGGAGTCTACTTTATACTCTATTAACTAAGTTAAATACCCATAAGGCTGCATCCTTCCTAGAGAGGGAGGCTTTTTTTTTCTAGTCGTCAAAAGAAATCATGTGGGCCAGCCTACCCCTGCACTCAACAGTCTACTTAATATCCTGAAATACCACTTTTGTGATTTTATTCTCTTCCTTGAGAATCTAGTGGATTTTGCCTGCCATAAAAAGGTCAAGCTGGGGTGTCACTGTCTCTGGTAAATGACTTGTTTTCCCTATCTAACAGGCTTATTTTCTATAGCTTAAACCATCAGTTTTTGGAGTCACATAAAATTTCAAATCACAGCTCTGCTACTGACTATGTAACTTTGAACAAATACTTAAGTGTTCGGGACTTCAGTTTTCTTTCTTTTCTTTTTTTTTTTTTTGAGATAGAGTTTCGCTCTTGTCGCCTAGGCTGGAGTGCAATGGCACGATCTCAGCTCACTGGAACCTCCGCCTCCCGGGTTCAAGCAATTCTCCTGCCTCAGCCTCCTGAGTAGCTGGGATTACAGGCACCTGCCACCACGCCCAGCTAATTTTTGTATTTTTAGTAGAGATAGGGTTTCACCATGTTGGCCAGGCTGGTCTTGAACTCCTGACCTCGGGTGATCTGCCTGCCTCAGCCTTCTAAAGTGCTAGGATTACAGGCATGAGCCACCGCATCTGGCCCTTTAACTATATACTTTATTATTTATTTATTTATTTATTTTGTATTTTGAGACAGAGTCTCAAAATATAAATAAAACATTTAATATACATAAAATATATTAAATTTAAAAATACTTTATTTATTTACATTTTGAGACAGTCTCACTCTGTCACCCAGGCTGGAGTGCAGTGGTGTGATCTCAGCTCACTGCAGCTTTGACCTCCGGGGCTTAAATGATCCCCCACCTCAGACCCCCAAGTAGCTGGGACTATAGGCACACGCCACCATGCCTGGCTAATTTTTGTATTTTTTGTAGAGATGGGGTCTCACTATGTTGTCCATCTGGTGTTGCATTCCTGGGCTCAAGCAGTCTGCCCACCTTGACCTCCCAAAGTGCTGGGATTACAGGCATGAGCCACCACACCTGGCTACTACATACTTTATAAGATTGCTGTGAAGATTAAATGGGGTTATGAGAGCTTTTTATATAGTAAAGACTCAGTAGCACTCACTATAGTACAATAGAAGTTTTTTGCGATGATGGATGTGTTTTTTGTTTTTGTTTTTGTTTTGAGAAGGAATCTCGCTCTGTTGCCAGGCTGGAGTGCAGTGGCATGATCTTGGCTCACTGAAACCTCTGCCTCCCGGATTCAAGCAATTCTTCTGCCTCAGCCTCCCGAGTAGCTGGGACTACAGGCGCCCGCCACCACGCCCAGCTAATTTTTTGTATTTTTAGTAGAGACGGGGTTTCACCAGGTTGGCCAGGATGGTCTCGCTCTCTTGGCCTTGTTATCCACCCGCCTCAGCCCCTCAAAGTGCTGGGATTACGGGCATGATCCACCGCGCCCAGCCGGGTATGTTTTACATTTGCATTGCTCAATACAAATACCAATAGGCACATGTGACTGTTGATCACTTGAAATGTAACTAGTGCAACTGAGGAACTGAATTTTTAATTTTATTTCATTTTAAATGCAAATACCCACATGTGGCTGCCTAGTAGCTAGTGTAATAGAGTGCTCTATACCGTACTTGAAAATCAGTTGAAGGAGAAATAGGAGTGTTTTCCATCTCTGTTATTACGCTTTATGATATTTCACTTTCCAAAAATGCATGCTTTCTTCTTTCACCTATCTCCATCTTTTATCTCTTTTCATTTTTCACATCTGGAAATTTAAGAATCCATTCAACAGCCCCTCTTCTCCAGAAGTATTCCTCGGTTGATCCCAATCTACATGTTTTTCACGTTTCTGAAACTTTTTTTTTTTTTTGAAACGGAGAAGTCTTGCTCTGTCGCCCAGGTTGGAGTGCAGTGGCGATCTTGGCTCACTGCAAGCTCCACCTGCCGGGTTCCCGCCATTCTCCTGCCTCAGCCTCTGAGTAGCTGGGCCTTACAGGCGCCTGCCACCGTGCCTGGCTAATTTTTTGTATTTTTAGTAGAGACGGGGTTTCACCGTGTTAGCCAGGATGGTCTCGATCTCCTGACCTCGTGATCCGCCCGCCTCGGCCTCCCAAAGTGCTAGAATTACAGGCGTGAGCCACTGTGCCCTGCCACTGAGAGTTTTATTGAACATGGGCCAACATTGCACTGGTTAGCACTTAATATTCTTCTAACCTATCTTGTGTGATTGTTGGAACTTCCCAAGAGCACAGTATCAGGATCTTTGTGGCTTTTCATTCTGTGTCCTCCCTTTCAAAAGCAATTAGCCCATTACTTAGAATACTGTAAACACTGATTTGTATCTCCCCAACATTCATATGTTGAAATCCAATTCCCAGTAAGGTAGTATTTGAAAGTGGGATTTGGGGGAGGTAATTAGGTAATGAGAGTGGAATCCTCATGAATAGAATTAGTGCCCTTATAAGAAGAGGCCAGAAACCTCTCTTGCTCTCTTTACTTCATGTTAGGACACAATGAGAAGTCAGCAGTTTGCAATCAAAAGAGAGTCCTCTTTAGATCCTGACCAGGCTGACACAGCAATCTGTGACTTCCAGCCTCCAGAACTGTGAGAAATAAGTTGCTGTTATTTATAAGACACCCAGTCTATGGTACTTTGTTATAGCAGCCAGACCTGACTAAAACACACTGAATAACCCCATGTTTGATTGATTACCTGTCCTTTACTTCTCTAATCCATTCCTCTTGCCTTCCAATTCCCGCTACCATTCTCTAGAAGTTGGCTGAAAGGAACAAAGAGCACCTGATCAGTTATCTAATAACATTTATTACCTTTTTATTTCCTACATTGTGTTACTTTATCTCTCTCACTCCTGCATGATGAATAAGATCATTTTTTTCAGAGGCATTACACTTTTCACACTTTATTTAGTAAATATTGGTTACCTATCATGTCCAAAATACTAGCAGTAGGGGCAAGGGTTGATGAGAGGGGAGGCATGAAAATAACATAATCACTGCCCTCAATGACTCATATTCAGGTGAGGAGAAAATGATTTATAAAAGTAGTTAATGGAAGAGAATACATAGGAATAAGGGGAATTCCGTGTGGAGGCCGAGTATAGAGTAATGGTATTTTGCTTTGTACCCACTGGAAATTATATTTTAGTGCCTACTTGAGGGTAGTTAGCCCAACAAATTTGATGTTGGGTACCATCTAGAAAAAAGTCATTTTGGAAATCAGCTTATGAAAAAGGTAATATGAGAAAGTAAAACATAAGCAGAAATGATAATAAAATTGATTGGTTAGGTGAAATTTGAAGGGAAAAAATGTACAAATTCAGGAAATTGTGTGCATACATGTGTTGTTTTAAAAAACCCAAAAACCTTCTGCTAGTCATGGTAGCCTATACCTGTAGTCCTAGCTATTCTGGAGGCTGAGGTGGGAGGATCGCCTGCAGGAGGTCAAGTCTGCAGTGAACTGTGATCACACAACTGCACTCCAACGTGGATGACACAGCAAGACCCTGTCTCAAAAAAAAAAAAAAAAAAAAAAAAAAAAAAAAAAAAAAAAAAAAAAAAAAAAAAAAAAATCCCAAACCAAAAAACTTCAAGGAAGGCTATGTTAAAAACCCATATATCCTTAGCCAGGCATTGTGGTGCTTTCTTGTAGTCTCAGCTACAGGGGAGGATCACTTGAACCCAAGAGTTTGAGCCTAGCCTGGGCTACATAGCAAGATCCCTACCAAGAAAAAAAAAGAATTCCCACAGCTCCAAAGGCCTGGCTTCACAGGACTCCTAGTGGACGTGGTTCATTCTATTCAGTAACTATTTTTACTGGCAATTCAGTTCAAGAGTACTATAACTTGTATGGATGGATCAGCTGAATTTTTACTTCATAATTTATTTGAAACTCTGTTATTACTCTTTGTTCATTTTCCTTTGTCATCATCATTACCGCACTCTGCACAGTAGGTGGCAACAGTGCTTCACTCCCAGAATCAACTGAACGGCCTAGAAGTACAAAACAGAGGCAAACATTGAAACAAATTTCAGGATCCTAATTTGGCCAAAAATAAAAACATTGCCTTATAAGGTCATGTCAGTAATATGCCATTACAATAAGCCAATTATTATATATTATATATGCAAAATTGTTATATATTCTACATTCAGTGTTTAATAAAAATTCATATGTTGAATAATTCATTTTGCCAGTGAATGTCAATGAACCAGGATGTGCTATCTTAAAAATTAATACTCACTTAATCGTTATTATGATAATATAATAAATTGTCTCCTTTATAGTTTAATGTAAAGGTAGGTATTTATTTCTACTTAATTTCATGTGTGCTGGTCATTCAGCAAATGTTTATTATGTCTGCTATGATAAGAACTTAATTAATATCTGCCCATGTGCAGAGAAAAGCAGTTATCTTGGTGGTGCACTAAAGGCAGGTATAATCCAAATTGTACAACATAAGTGGAAATTTAAAACGTCACTTTAAGGCAATATATGCTATAGAGTAGTAAAATATAGTTATTCTAACATTTACCTCTTTTTTTTTTTTTCGAGATGGAGTCTTGCTCTGTCACCCAGGCTGGAGTGCAGTGGTACAATCTCAGCTCACTGCAACCTCCACCTCCCAAATTCAAGTGATTCTCCTGCCTCAGCCTTTGGAGTAACTGGAATTGTAGGCATGTGCCACCACGTCTGGCTAATTTTTGTATTTTTAGTAAAGACAGGGTTTTACCATATCAGCCAGGCTGGTCTTGAACTCCTGACCTCATGATCTGCTCACCTCAGACTCCTAGTGTGCTGGGATTACAGGTGTGTGAGCCACCGCGCCCGGCCTAAAGCGTCTTTTAAAATGGCTTATATACTAAATAGGCAGTTTTTAAATTTTTTGGTGGAGACAACATCTCACTATGTTGTCCAGGCTGGTCTGAAACGCCTGGGCTCAAGCAGTCCTCCTGCCTTGACCTCCCAAAGTGTTGGGATTACAGGTGTGAGCCACTGCATCCAGCTAATTTCAAAGAATATTAAGATCAATGTATAGATGATATATACATAATGAGTTGTTAGGAAAAAATAGAGGGCAGTGTTTTTCAACAAAGCATCCCCATGGTCTATGGTAGAGCCAAACCTTAGATGCTGAAAGCAGATGTCACATGGAATTAAGTGCATTGCCGTATTCATCTAAATATCCTGTATGCGAATCTTAATACACAACAAAATTGCTATATTAGGACTAACCTTCAGTCATAAGATTCCATATTCCATCTTCCTTATTCCATTTACTCAAAATGAGAACAGCCATTGCTTTGTAAATTCATTAGCACCTTAGTAGAATCCAGACCTATCCCTGGTTAGAGAAATGGCAAAATGAAACTCTAAGTGTAACAAATGAATGACTTTACCACACAAATACTCAACACGTGTATTCCCTGTTCTGGCTTCGGTTAGAAAATAAAATGTTCATGATTTTTGTAGTCATAAAGGCATCTGGAGGCTTAAAAAAAGAAAAATGGGCCCTGCACAATGGCTCACGCCTGTAATCCCAGCACTTTGGGAGGCTGAGATGGGAGGATCATTTGAGGCCAGGAGTTCAAGACCAGCCTGGCCAACATGGTGAAAACCTGTCTCTACTAAAAATGTAAAAATTAGCCAGGTAGGGTGGTATGCGCCTGTAGTCCCATCTACTGGGGTGGCTGAGGCATAAGAATCGCTTGAACCCAGGAGGTTGTAGTGAGCCGAGATCATGCCACTGCACTCCAACCTGGTTGTCAGAGCAAGACTCTGTCTCAAAAACAAAACAGAACAAAGCAAACAAACAAGACAAATGAAAAATGTATCTCTGCTTTAGCTAGTTCCCAAATACCTTTTTTAAAAAGCCTTTTGACTACATCTAATCTAACTATAGTACAAATCAGGCTGTGATATTGGGCCAGAGCTAAGAAAAGGATAGTTTTAAAGTACTACGACATAATCTGTAGTTGATACTTATTAGTTATGACGACATGAGGTATTAATATCTGTTTCATAACAGTCTTTCCAATACCACTCATTTAGCCAAATCAAACAACCTTGAGATGGCTTTTTAGGTTTTTTTATGCAAAGATTTGCATGACATGCAAGACAATGAAAACAAAGTGCTTAGATGTTTTTCACAAATTATCTTAATGTTCTTAAGACATGCAAAGAGGGGGGAACACAAAAGAGGCTTAGAGCATTTATTTATTTATTTATTTATTTATTTATTTTTTGAGACAGGCTCTTGCTCTGTCACCAGGACTGGAGTGCAGTCACGTGATCATGGGTCACTGCAGCCTCAACCTCCTGGGCTCAAGCAGTCCTCCCACCTCAGTTTCCTGTGTATCTGGGACTACTGGCATGTGCTACCATGGCTGGTCAACTAATTTTAAACTTTCTGGGTTTTTTTTGTGTGTGTGTGTGGAGATAGGTTCTCACTATGTTGCTCAGGCTGGTCTTGGAACTCTTAGGCTCAAGTGATCCTCCTGCCTTGGCCTCCCAAAATCTTGGGATTACAGGTGTGTGCCCGGCCTGATTTTTTAAGCAACACAATCAAGTATAAATGATTTCAAATCACTGAAAGCAGTATGACTCAAAGGACTTTGAAGCTATAATTTTACAGACATGTATACAAGGTCTACAATAATCAGAGCCTTGTGCCTGTTTTACCCTTCCTACAACTCAAAGGAAAGTTGAGGAAAGATCTCAGGAGATGTACAGGAGCCAGTAGCAAATATGATCTGAGGAACAAGTGTAGACTCTTGCTGAGAAGTAGAGGCAAGGGCAGCACCAAAGAAGCAAAGCAGGCATCTGTCTAGTCCAGAGGAAAGACTACAGAAAGAAGACTGGTCAATAAGTCAACAGCAAGGAGATAAAGAGCAGGCTGGCAAACTGGTATGAGAGAAGACAGGGCAAGAAACTAGAGGCTTTTTCTGGAGGGATGCTGCAGGTTTATACACATAGAGAGTAAAGACAGACACTCTGGAAGATAATAGCATCAAACAGTATAGAATGAGGTTGCTGATCTCAAGAAATGGACACTATAGTTGGAGAGACAGTGTTTATACCAATGGAAAGGAAAATAACACAGAACAATAATTCAAGTGGTGTTGCAAAACCTTGTATGATTAAATACCAAATTATTAGTCAGGGAAAGCTTCAAAGTAGAGAGGAGCTTTGAGCTCAGTCTTTGATGAATGAGAAGAGTTCAAAGAAGTAAAACAAATATGGGGATTAACAAAGTTAATAAAAGGAAGGAGTTCAAAATATATCTGGTATAAGATCAACTTAGTGAAATAAAGCATGAAGACAAGATTAGAAAAAAAAGAATGAAAAGGAATGAACAAAGCCTCCAAGAAATATGGGACTATGTGAAAAGACCTAACCTATGTGACGGGGAGAATGGAAGGAACCAAGTTGGAAAACACTCTTCAGGATATTATCCAGGGGAACTTCCCCAACCTAGCAAGACAGGCCAGCATTCAAATTCAGGAAATACAGAGAACACCACAAAGATACTCCTTGAGAAGAGCAACCCCAAGACACATGATCATCAGATTCACCAAGGTTGAAATGGAGGAAGAAATGTTAAGGGCAGCCAGAGAGAAAGGTCAGGTTACCCACAAAGGGAAGCCCGTCAAACTAACAGTGGATCTCTTTGCAGAAACCCTCAAGCCAGAAGAGAGTGGGGGCCAATATTCAACGTTTGTTTGTTTGTTTTTTTGTTTTTTTTTTTGAGACAGAGCCTCACCCTGTCACCCAGGCTGTAGTGCAGTGGCGTAATCTCGGCTCACTGAACCTCCACCTCCTGGGTTCAAGCAATTCTTCTGCCTCAGCCTCCCAAGTAGCTGGGACTATAGGCACGCAACACCCTGCCTGGCTAATTTTTCTATTTTTAGTAGAGACGGGGCTTCACCATATTGGCCAGGCTGGTCTCGAGCTCCTGACCTTGTGATCCACCTGCCTCGGCCTCCCAAAGTGCTGGGATTACAGGTGTGTGAGCCACCACACCCAGCCTCAACATTCTTAAAGAAAAGAATTTTCAACCCAGAATTTCATATCCAGCCAGACTAAGCTTCATAAGTGAAGGAGAAATAAAATCCTTTATAGACAAGCAAATGCTGAGAGATTTTGTTACCACCAGGCCAGCCTTACAAGAGCTCCTGAAGGAAGCACTAAATATGGAAAGGAAAAACTGGTGCCAGCCACTACAAAAACATACCAAATTGTAAAGACCATCAACTCTTTGGTGGATGAAGAAACTGCATCAACTAATGGGCAGAATAACCAGCTAGCATCATAATGACAGGATCAAATTCACACATAACAATATTAACCTTAAATGTAAACGGGATTAATGCCCCAATTAAAACACGCAGACTGGCAAACTAGATAGAGTCAAGACCAACTGGTGTGCTGTATTCAGGAGAGCTGTCTCACGTGCAGAGACATACATAGGCTCAAAATAAAGGATGGAGGAAAATTTACCAAGCAAATGGAAAGCAAAAAAAAAGCAGGGGTTGCAATCCTAGTCTCTGATAAAACAGACCTTAAACCAACAAAGATCAAAAAAGACAAAGAAGGGCATTATATAATGATAAAGGGATCAACACAAGAAGAGCTAACTATCCTAAATATATATGCACCCAGTACAGGAGCACCCAGATTCATAAAGTGAGTTATTAGAGACCTACAAAGAGACTTAGACTCCCACACAATAATAATGGGAGACTTTAACACCCCACTATCAGTATTAGACAGACCAATGAGGCAGAAAATTAACAAAGATATTCAGAACTTGAACTCAGCTCTGGACCAAGCAGACCTAATAGACATCTACAGAACTCTCCACCCCAAATCAACAGAATATACATTCTTCTCAGCACCACATCACACTTACTCTAAAATTGACCATATGATTGGAAGTAAAACACTACTCAGCAAATGCAGAAGAACTAAAATTGTAACAGTCTCTCAGACCACAGCACAATCAAATCAGAACTCAGGATTAAGAAACTCACTCAAAACCACACAACTACATGGAAACTGAACAACCTGCTCCTGAATGACTACTGGGTACATAACGAAATGAAGGCAGAAATCAGTTATTTGAAACCAATGAGAACAAAGACACAACATGCCAGAATCTCGAGGACACAGCTAAAGCAGTGTGTAGAGGGAAATTTATAGCACTAAATGCCCACAGGAGAAAGCGGAAAACATCTAAAATTGACACCCTAACATCACAATTAAAAGAACTAGAGAAGCAAGAGCAAACAAATTCAAAAGCTAGCAGAAGACAAGAAATAACTAAGATCAGAGCAGAACTGAAGGAGATAGAGACAAAAAAAACCTTCAAAAAAATTAATGAATCCAAGAGCTCTTTTTTTTTTTAAAGATTAACAAAATAGATAGACCACTAGCCAGACTAATAAAGAAGAAAAGAGAGAAGAATCAAATAGACACAACAAAAAAATGATAAAGGGGATATCACCACTTTTCCCACAGAAATAGAAGCAACCATCAGAGAATACTATAAACACCTCTATCCAAAGAAACTAGAAAATCTAGAAGAAATGGATAAATTCCTGGACACATACACCCTCCCAAGACTAAACCAGGAAGAAGTTGAATCCCTGAATAGATCAATAACAAGTTTTGAAATTGAGGCAGTATTTAACAGCCTACCAGCCAAAAAAAGCCCAGGACCAGACGGATTCACAGCTGAATTCTACCAGAAGTACAAAGAGGTGCTGTTACTATTCCTTCTGAAGCTGTTCCAAGCAACAGAAAAAGAGTGACTCCTCCCTAACTCATTTTACGAGGCCAGCATCATCCTAATACCAAAACCTGGCAGAGACACAACAAAAAAAGAAAATTTCAGGCCAATATCCCTGATGAACATCAACGTGAAAATCCTCAATAAAATACTGGTAAACTGAATCCAGCAGCACATCAAAAAGCTTATCCACCACAGCCAAGTCAACTTCATCTCTGGGGTGCAAGGCTGATTCAACATATGCAAATCGATAAGTGCAATCCATCACATAAACAGAACCAATGGCAAAAACCAAATGATTATCTCAATAGATGCAGAAAAGGCCTTCGACAAAATTCAACACTCCTTCATGCTAAAAACTCTCAATAAACTAGGTATTGATGGAACGTATCTCAAAATAATAAGAGCTATTTATGATAAACCCACAGCCAATATCATACTGAATGAGCAAAAGCTGGAAGCGTTCCCTTTGAAAACCAGCACAAGACAAGGATGCCCTTTCTCACCACTCCTATT
This sequence comes from Rhinopithecus bieti, assembly GCF_001698545.2. NCBI lineage: Eukaryota > Metazoa > Chordata > Mammalia > Primates > Cercopithecidae > Rhinopithecus > Rhinopithecus bieti. The sequence goes on along the minus strand of NW_016841754.1, from coordinate 662,587 downwards.
CAACATAGTATTGTAAGTTCTGGCTAGGGCAATCAGGTGAGAGAAAGAAATAAAGGGTATTCTAATAAGAAGAGAGGAAGTTAAATTATCTCTGTTTGCAGATGACATGATTGTATATTTAGAAAACCCCATTGTCTCAACCCAAAAACTCCTTAAGCTGATAAGCCACTTCAGCAGTCTCAGGATACAAAATCAATGTGCAGAAATCACAAGCATTCCTATACACCAATAATCGACAAACAGAGAGCGCCAAATCGTGAGTGAACTCTGATTCACAATTGCTACAAAGAGAATAAAATGCCTAGGAATATAATTTACAAGGGATGTGAAGGACCTTTTCAAGAAGAACTACAAACCACTGCTCAAGGAAATAAGAGAGGATGCAAGTAAATGGAAAAATATTCCATGCTCATAGCTAAGAAGAATCAATATTGTAAAAATGGCCATACTGCCCAAAGTAATTTATAGATTCAATGCTATCCTCATCAAGCTACCACTGACTTTCTTCACAGAGTTAGAAAAAACTACTTTAAATTTCATATGGAACCAAAAAATAACCCATATAGCCAAGACAATCCTAAGCAAAAAGACCAAAGCTGGAGGCATCACACTACCTGACCTCAAACTATGCTACAAGGCTACAGTAACCAAAACAGCATGGTACTGGTACCAAAACAGATATATAAACCAATGGAACAGAACAGAGGCCTCAGAAACAATGCCACACATCTACAATCATCTGATCTTAGACAAACCTTACAAAAACAAGCAATGGGGAAAGGATTCCCTATTTAATAAATGGTGTTGGGAAAACTGGCTAACCATATGCAGAAAACTGAAACTGGACCCCTTCCTTACACCTTATACAAAACTTAACTCAAGATGGATTAAGGACTTAAGCATAAGACCTGAAAACATAAAAACCCTAGAAGAAAACCTAGACAATACCATTCAGGACATAG
>NW_016841754.1:645994-660024 GCF_001698545.2 Rhinopithecus bieti | reverse complement strand
CTGGCCATCAGAGAAATGCAAATCAAAACCACAATGAGATACCATCTCATGCCAGTTAGAATGTCCATCATTAAAAAGTCAGGAAACAACAGATGCTGGAGAGGATGTGGAGAAATAGGAACGCTTTTACACTGTTGGTGGGAGTGTAAATTAGTTCAACCATTGTGGAAGACAGTGTGGCAATTCCTCAAGGATCTAGAGCCAGAAATACCATTTGACCCAGCAATCCCATTACTGGGTATATACCCAAAGGATTATAAATCATTCTATAAAGACACATGCACACGTATGTTTATTGTGGCACTGTTCACAATAGCAAAGACTTGGAACCAATCCAGATGCCCATCAATGATAGACTGGATAAAGAAAATGTGGTACACACACCATGAAATACTATGCAGCCACGAAAAAGGATGAATTCGTGTCCTTTGCAGGGACATGGATGAAGCTGGAAACCATCATTCTCAGCAAACTAACACAGAAACAGAAAACCAAACACTACATGTTCTCACTCATAAGTGGGAATTGAACAATGAGAACACATGGACACAGGGAGGGGAATATCACACACTGGGGTATGTTGTGGGGTGGGGGTCTAGGGAAGGGATAGCATTAGGAGAAATACCTAATGTAGATGATGGATTGATGGGTGCAGCAAACCACCATGGGACGTGTGTACCTATGTATCAAACCTGCACATTCTGCACATGTATCCCAGAACTTAAAGTATAATTTTTTAAAAAGTGGAAAAAAAAAAAAAGAAATGTATCTGGTATATTAAGAGAAAGTAATTAAACCAACCTGAGGGGTGTATTAATCATGTCTTTCATTTTCTATATTTTGTGAGGCTTTGACATATTGGGGTTTTGTGGATTCAGGGAGGGACTGCCCCTCTCAAGGATAGCGAATTCCTGGAGATAGCAAACAACTTGGCTTTGAGAATGCCTTTGATATACAAACCAACCACACCCCCAGCTCCTTTCATCAGACTCCTGCAGTGTCCTCCTGACCTCAGCCTCCCTAGGGCCAGGTACTGGACAACTAGAGACCACCTCTATAGTCCAGAGCCCACCAAAATTATCCAAGCTATCTAATCCTAAGCCTGCCCAACTCCTTATCCTGCCTTGCACATTCCTTCCCATGAAAACCACAATAACGGCTTTTGTCTGTGCCTCCTCCTTGCATCTTCTGCCACCTAACTGACCCTGGTGGCTTCCCCATGTGGCTCTGCATGGAATGGAGTGCCCCCTTCTCTTGAGAGCTGTGAATAACAAATTATCTTTTCAGCCACAATTGTCTCCTGCCTGACCTGCTGACCTCACCATACCTGAATAAAAACAAAATTCCAGGTACATTTTAGAATGAGAAGTACAGAGAGTTCGTATAGAGCAGTGGTTCTTGAAATGCAGTCTGAGGAACCCTGGGATGCCTGAGACGCATCAGGGAGTCTGTAAGATCAAAATCATACGCAAGTATCCTCACAGAATGCAAAATAGCCAAGTGGATTTTAATGTAACAGAGCATGGAAAGACCATTGATACGGTTACACATTCCTCGTTGCAACTAACCTTTGAGAAACTACCATTTTTTGAATATTAGTGTTGTATCGTAGAAAAATATCTATAGCTAACCAAAAAGATTTAAACTACTTCTCTCCCTCTTCCAACTACTTATCTGTGAGAGGCCAGATTTTCTTCATATACTTGAACCAAAACAACATATTTGCAACATATTGAATGCAGAAGCAGATATGAGATTGCAGCTGTATTTCATTAAACCAGATATTAAAGAGATTTGCAAATGTGAAAGTGATGCTCTTTTCATAAAATTTGTTTAATTTAGAAAACATTTATTTTAAATAAAACCTATGGTGTTCATAATATGTAATATGCTTATTTTAAATCAATCAATCTTTTCAATGTTTCTCAGTTTTAATTTCAAATATGGTAAATATCAGTAGATATAATCAACATAAAAGAAAGCCCTTTGGGGGCCTCAGTAATTCTTACAAACAAAGAGAAGTTCTAAGAGCAAAATTATGAGAACAGTTGATACAAAGGAATAACAACAGTCACAACTGGAAAAACTAGGAAGAGCCAAGCTGTGAAACCACTTGAATTGCAAGCTAAAAAAGGGATTTTTGTTTTAAATCATAGCAATAATGACTTTGAGCAGAGAGATAATATGATGAAAAAACTTTTTAGAACCAAAACTCTAGTATATATGTATATGTGTGTGGAATCATTTAAAAAAGTATGTGTATGAATCTGTTTACTATGTTTTGATGGAGGGAGACATGGTAAGAAACTGGAGAAGCCAGGCAGGAAACTGATGGAACTCTGTAGACACAAGGTAATTGAGGTCTTAATGAAGGGGATAGTAAGGGAATGAAAATATTAGCTAGTATTTGCTAAAATTTGTGAAGTGTTTACTATGTATCAGGCACTTGGTGCGGATTATCTTACTGTTTTCTCAACAATCTAATAATACTTTCACAAAGCACATTTTAAAGAGAAGATACTAAAGCACAAAGATGCTAATGGAAGATAGCAAGTAAGGGATGAAACTAAGATTTGAAGCCACACAGCCTGACTACAGAGCCTGGACAGAAGAATGTCCAGCATAGAGGATGAGTCATTTCAGACATGGCTGATTTTTAAATGAACCAATCTTGTCAGTGTTTCTCAGTTTTAGTTTCGATTATGGTAAATATCAACAGTTGTAATCAACATAAAATAAAGCTCTTTGGGGGCCTCAATAATTCTTAGAAACAAAGATAATTCCTGAGACGAAAATTATGAAAACAGCTGATAAAAAGGAATAAGAACAGTTAAAACTGGAAAGGCAATGAAGAACCTTTTCATTGAACTTTATGTGACAGTTCATTTCATTATGTGACAGATACCTTCGGTGTCCTCCCTGATCCCCTTACTGGGCAGTGCACCCAACCCCAGCCGCTGTGAATACTGGCCACTCCTGGCTCACAGCTGCACAGCTGCACCCTTTGAGGGGGTGAGGGGCATTGCCCTTGGCTGACAGGATATGATTAGAAAGCCTGGAAGGCGGCTGGTGGTGGCCCATGGCCAATGAGTCACTGTGCGAGTGTATACTAGCCCAGCCCTCTTGCCTCCAGGCAGGAAAACCTGTGTGAAGTACTCCACTTGCTCCATGCTCCCCTGTACCCATGCAGGCTGAAGCTGAGCCTAGACATCTCCTGAAACCACACCTTTGACTCGCTTCTTCCCCCTCCCTCACTCCCTTACAGTGTCTCAGGAAAGCACTCTCTCAGTAAATCAATTGCACATGAATTCTTGTCTAAGCTCTGCTTCTAGGAACCTAACTAAGACACTGAAAATTTTGTTTTAAAATGTCTTTCAGAATTCCTTTTTTTGGTCTTAGTTTTTATAGCTATCTCTGAGATGGATCTATAATGTGGTCACTTATCAACATTTTTGGAATCTAGATCTCTTTTGAAACTCATTAGATATGAGGTGGGGATTTTAAATTCATTCCAAGTCATAACTGCAGTTAGAACCTTGAGTACTTTATTTTTTTTCTTAATCAAGTCATTCTGGGCACTCTACTCTTCCCTTAGCAGAGTAGAATCACTTGGAGAACAGAAACCTCCATATTAGTCATCTTTTTATTTCCTTAGCACCTAGCATAATATTCCGAACTTTGGAGGCATATAGTAAACGTATTAAATAAAAAGAAAAAAATCTTCAGAACTTACCAAATCATTTTACCATGATTTTTTAAAAAGACATTTTTTAGACTAGTTTTAGGTTCATGGCAAAATTGAACAGGTCAGAGATTTCCCATATACCTTCTGCCATCACACACACAAACTCCCAGCTATCAAAATCTCCCACCAGAGTGATACATTTTTTACAATTGATGAACTTACATTAACACATCATTATCATACAAAGTCCATAATTGATATTAGATGCACTCTTGGTGTTGCACACTCTGTGGGTTTGGACAAATGTATAATGACATGGATCCACCATGTAGTGTACTCTGTGTAGTATCATGTAAAATATTTTCATGGCTGTAAAAATCTTATGTATTCCACCTGTTCATCCCCTCCTCCACCAACCCCTGACAACCCCTGATCTTTTTGCTGCCTCCACAGTTTAGCTTTTCCAGAATGTCATATAATTGGAATCATGCAGTATGTAGCCTTCTGAGATTGGCTGTGTCTTTTTCGTGGCTTGACAGTTCATTTCTTTCTCGTATGATCTCGATACTGAAGAAATCTTTCCGAGAACCTAATATAATTATTTTCCTTCATGTGGGTGAGACTTGCCTAGAAGAACGTGACAAAACTCAAGTAGAAAGGTCTCATCCCTTCTACCCCTCCTATTTGGGGTCTTGATACTGCAGGGCTGAGGTAAGGTTAGGAATGTGCATTTTTAGCAACACCACAGGAGATTTTAATGCATTAAAATCATTGGGCCACATTTTGAGAAACAGTTGTAAGATATAAGTTCTAAATTTCAAACAATTAATACGTCAGTATGTTCAATTCTTTGCCTTATACTTTTAAACTTAACTTCCTCGTAAAGCAGCCTTTTTTGATCACCTCCTCCACCCTAACTCGTCCTGATCACCTGCTCCTGCTCTGCCCTGACTCCCACCAAAGCACTCACCCCGTCATTCTCTTTAAATTAGCCAGTCGGAATTAGTTTACCCGTGTGGTCTAACCCTAGCCAATAGGGGAACGACATAACAGCAGGGGATAAGAAACCCTTCCCCTCCCTTGTCCAAGTGTGACCTCACCATTGCTCCATCTGTAAGGGTGCACCCTTCTATAGAAGTACCTTGCCTAGGTGAGAATTAAAAAGAAAATTTTATATTCGAGTGCTATTTTTTTTTCGGCACTGAAACTTTATATATAACACATTGTTGTAAAATATACTTAAACATGACGTGAGATACCTATTTCAAACAACACAACAAGAAGATTTGAGATCTAAAGGGCATAGCCTTCTCTCACTATCTCCTACCCATAACTATTATTACCAGAATTACAGGCCAATGTAAGGATCTTAAAGCATTTTCAAGCTTGCCAAATTTTATTGAGATTCCTTTGTTAGTAAACATGGGAACAATGAAAAACATAACGTTTCTGACAAGTTGGCATTTAAATATATGTCCAACATCCTATACGATCTATCATTAGTCACCTTATAACATGCTATTAGGACTCCTATGGACCTTGGTTATCCTACCACACATTAACCACAGTGATTTGTACAGCCTTCAGGCAATTCGCCTTCCATCCTTTTTGTTTTGTTTTGTTTTTTTCAAATACAGTAATGAACACTTTTGAAGTGTCTCTGAGGTAAATGACCTCTGCCATCTAGAAAGCATTATTAAAGTGATGTCTGCTCTGGGAAATTGTTGCCACAACATTGTAAATCCATTAGTGATTGGTGACCGTGAAAAAGCAAGAGGTTCTGAACAGTCTCAAAGGGGCTAGTTCTTCATGCTGAAAATCAGCGATTTACAGGGGACTGACTGTGCTATAAGGGACATCCAAAAGGCTTATGACAGAATCATCCCCAGCTTATTCACAACCTTTCTTGCCTTAAGGAACAACCCTAAAACGACTGCGAGTAGGTTAGTCCGGCTACGGCGTGGCTATAATAATAGGTAAAAGCTCTTTCACTGTCTCACCAAGAAATGTGTAATGGTGTGCCAGGGCATACTTCATTTATGTCAACTGTCAATAAATTTTAAGCATCTTGCAGCTAACATTTCTTCTTAAATATGACTTTGAAACTGAAGATACGGAAAAGTTCCTCTTTTAGCATAGTGGCATAAGCTCCTAACAGACTGAAACTCCCTCAGATAAAAACATAAAAACCAACTAACTACCTGAGAGTTCTGAAGAGTGAACAAAAGGCAGCACATTTTGGAGGGAAATTAAAACTTGGAAGATGTGACCAGCATGGGGTGAATTTCCTGTTTTCTTACAGTGTGGCTTCAAGCCTAGACTGCAGACAAAGCAGCTAAGACTGATAGAAAGTCAGCCATCTTCTGGCATGAGCAATTAGGGGACAGAACTTGGGGTATCAAGGACTTCCAGAGAATAAGACAGAAATCTCAGAAAAGCAGGGCACAGTGGGCTCACACCTGTAATCCCAGCACTTTGGAAGGCCGAGGCGGGCAGATCACCTGAGGTCAGGAGTTCAAAACCAGCCTGGCCAACATGGTGAAAACCCGTTTCTACTAAAAGTACAAAAATTAGCTGGGCATGATAGTGGACACCTGTGATCCCAGCTACTTGGGAGGCTGAGGCAGGAGAATCGCTCGAGCCCAGAAGGTGGAGGTTACAGTGAGCTGAGATCATGCCATTGCACTCCAGCGTGGGCGATAGAGCAAGACTCTGTCTCAAAAAAAAAAAAAGAAAGAAAGAAAAACATAAGAGGACAGTATAAGAAGGGAAATTTATAAGGCAGTATCATTCATGAATTGAAATGCAAAAACCCTAAACAAACTATTAGCAAATTGAATCCAGCTAAAAAAGAGGTTATATCCTTTTTTAGCTCTTGGGAACTTGGTTAAAAGAGAAAAAAAAGAGAGACAAAGGATGTCTCCTCACAAAATTGGGTTTAACAAAATATAATATTTAATTTATATTTTTAACAACTTAATGGAGATATATGATTATCTTCATAAATGCAGAAAACGTATTTGCTAATAACATTTATTTATGATAAAACTCTTAGAAAACTAGGAAGAGGAGAACTTTCTAAATTTGACAAGGGTTATACATAAAATAAGACATCAAATGTTATTTGTGAAACAATGAAAGTACACTTTCTAGATCAGGAAAATGACAAGGTTAGCCACAGTAATTATTGCTGTTCAACAATGTACTGGCCATCCTAGACAAAGCAGAAAGGCAGAAGGAAAAGAAATCGAGATTAAAAGGAAGAAACAGAAAGTCCACTATTTTGCAGGTGATATCATTGCCCACATAAAAAACTCAAAGTAACGTATGGATTACTTATTAGAATTACTTTAAAAATTAAGCAAGGTTGCTAGCCACATCAGTATTTATACATTTTTCCATGAGCAAAGTGTTAATTGAAAAAAAAAAGTATACATTGCATTTTTGTAAACCATCAAGAAATGCTTCAAAAATAAAAAAATTTAAAACATTTATAAGAGCATTAAACATATTAAATACTTAGGAATAAATATAAGAAGAGAGTTATGCATTTTTTTTTTTTCAAGACAGAATCTTACCCTGTCACCCAGCCTGAATGCAGTGGTAAGAACACAGCACACTGCAGCCTCAAATGATCTTCCCACCTTGTCCTTCCATGTAGCTGGGACTACAGGCACACACCACCATGCCTAGCTAATTTTAAAAAATGTTTTGTAGAGAAAGAACCCCACCACGTGGGCCAGGCTGGTCTTGAACTCCTAGGCTCAAATAGATCCTCCCACCTCAGCCTCCCAGAGTGCTGCAGGGCAAGACTCCATCTCTTAAAAATAAATAAATAAATACATAAGTAAAATGAAATAAAATAATACAATTTAATTTAAAGACATATTTTAACTTGAAGCCAAATTGAGGCCTGGGGGGGGGGGCGGGGACAAACAAAATTAATGGAGAGATGTCCATGTTCATGGTTGAATATGACTCAATATTGTAAAGATGTCCTTTCCTTCAATTGCTCTATAGGTTTTATATAATTCCAATCAATATCTCAGGGTATTTACTTTGTTAAGGTTGAACAAACTAATCCTAAACTTTATATGGAAGAGCAAAGGCCAGTAATAACCAACACCCTCTTAAAGAAAATGAATGAGGAGGAGCATACTTATTCTACCAGTTATAAAATTATTTTATAAAGTTGTAGCAGTTAAAATGGTGTGGTGTTGGCTGGGCATAGTGGCTTGTGCCTGTAATCCCAGTATTTTGGGAGTCTGAGGTGGGCAGATCACCTGAGGTCAGGAGTTCTAGACCAGCCTGGCCAACATGGTGAAACCCTGTCTCTAGTTAAAATACAAAAATTAGCCAGGGGTGCTAGTGGGCACCTGTAATCCCAGCTACTCAGGAGGCTGAGACAGGAGAATCACTTGAACTTGGGAGGCAGAGGGTGCAGTGAGCCAAGAAGTGAGCCAAGATCATGCCACTGCACTCCAGCTTGGGCAACAGAGTGAGACTCGGTCTCAAAAAAAAAAAAAAAATTATGTGGTGTTTGTGCAGTGACAGGAGAAAAAGACTAAGGGGCAGAATTGAGAGCCCAGAAAAAGACCCTTACAAATATGGATATTTGATACATGAATGAGATTATCTTGCAAATGAACAAGGAAAGAGTAGTCTTGCAACAAATGGATAAACATACAGAAAAAAAAAAAATTGCACCCCTTCACACCATACACACAAGAAAGACACATTAGAGACCTAATGGAATAACAATACAATTGAGTTTTCAGAAGACAAAATTGGTTATATTTATAACATCATAATGAGGAAAGATTTCTTAAAACATAGAAGTGTAAAAAATAAGGGGAAAATGATGAATCAACTACATTTAAATTTACGGCTTTTATTCTTCAAAGGTCACCATGAAGAGAGTGAAAAGACAAACCATAAACTGGGAGAAGATAATTGCAGCACATATAACCAATAAAGGATTAGTCCAAAACGTATAGAGAGTTTTTGTGATTTTATTTATGTATTTATTTTAATTTTATTTTGAGACAGAGTTTTGTTCTGTCTCCCAGGCTGTAGTGCAATGGCACAATCTCGGCTCACTGCAGCCTCTGCCTCCTGCTTCAAGCAATTCTCCTGCCTCAGCCTCCCAAGTAGCTGGAATTAAAGACTAATTTTTGTATTTTTAGTAGAGAGAGGGTTTCACCATGTTGGCCAGGCTGGTCTCAAACTCCTGACCTCAGTGATCTGCCCACCTTGGCGTTCCAAAGTGCTGGGATTACAGGCATGAGGCACCATGCCTGACTGAATTCCTGTGATTTTAATAAGAAAAATACAAACATTCCAATAGAAAGATGGTCAAAAGAAATGACCAGAAATTTCACCAAATTGAAACAGAAATGGCCCATAAACCTATGAAAAGTGTTTAATCTTTCAGATATCATCATGGACATTTAAAATAAAAGCATTATGAAACCATTTCACAAACCAGATCGAAAAACAAAATCACTAACCAAATATATTTCCTCCCCAGATTCATTCCTTGTGATGCAACTGCTTTGATTTTCATTAAAAATTCAACATTGTCTTCAATTCCCTTCCTCATATATAGGTGGGAAGAAATTCACTTCATACAATGATTCTTGCTGCCTTCCCTGTTTATAGCTGTTCTTGATTGCTAAATGGAAAAAGTCTGGCTGGTGCACCATGATGACTTTTTTTTTTTCTTTTTTTTTTTTTTTTTTTTTTTTTTGACACAGAGTCTGGCTCTGTTGCCCAGGCTGGAGTGCAGTGGCACTATCTTGGCTCACTGAAGCCTCCATCTCCCGGGTTCAAGTGACTCTCCTGCCTCAGCTTCCCGGGTAGCTGGGATTACAGACATGTGCCACCATGCCCGGCTAATTTTTGTATTTTTAGTAGAGATGGGGTTTCGCCACGTTGGCCAGTCTAGTCTCGAACTCCTGACCTCAGGTGATCCGCCTGCCTTGGCCTCCCAAAGTGCTGGAATTACAGGTATGAGCCAGGGTGCCCAGCTTGTTTTCTTTCTACTTTTCAACCATATCTTTGCCCCGCACTTATTTCTATGTTGGTGGCATTTTCTTATTTAAGCACTTACAGGTATATTAACAATGAGCACCTAATAAAGTTAGGTTTATTGTTTAGTTGTAATTTTTCTAATATACTGGGAGACTAACCACATTGGAAATCAAATTTCAACTAGAGCATTGGGAAACTAACCAGACCACCTGAATCCCAGCACTTTAGGAGGCCAAGGAGGGCAGATCACTTGAGGTCAGGTGTTTGAGACCAGCCTGGCCAACATGGTGAAACCCATTTCTGCTAAGAATACAAAAAAACTAGCTGGGCATGATAGCAGGTGCCTGTATTCCCAGATACCAGTGAGGCTGAGGCAGGAGAATCACTTGAATCTGGGAGGCGGAGGTTGCAGTGAACGGAGATCACATCACTGTACTCCAGCCTGGGTGACGGAGGGAGAGTCCATCTCAAAATAAATAAATAATAAATACATAAATAAAAGAAAGTTTCATAGAGGGACAACTTCAGGTCACCGGCATCTTAATTTGAATTCATTTATTAAGCGATTCTCTTCCCAAACAGAAAGTATGGCAGTGTGGAGTCTGAAATGGAATTGAGGTAAAGGAGGTGTGGGTAGTAAAATGAGGGAAAGAGAATCAAGAAGCAAGTGTGGGAAGCACAGTAGAGCACAAGCTTCACCATTTGCTTGGCCCTATTGTCGAGTCCTATGGTCAGGTGGTGCATTGTATTGTCTCTCCTAATAATCGCTATGAAAATATCACAGATGAAATAAGTTTAAAGACATTTTAGTGTTAATTTTATTTGGGAAAATAGAGGTAGGTTGCCAGGATGTGACTTCTTCTGGGGGGAAGATGCTGGAATCTCCTCCAGGCATTATTGTTCTGCAAACTTTTGGATAACATTTTATGCTTAGTCATGTAGCACACCAGTTTTCTCAATGAGAGCAATCCCTAGTCTTCATTAGCCAAATTCTCTTCTATGGAGAAAACTCTTCCTGATGTTCCATCATAATTGTAGTGGCATGTACATATGATGATACATTAAGACTTTGAAACAGAACCTTAGGTCAGGTTGCTCAGAAGAGATTATTCCTGATAGAGCAAGGTATCCTGATTTAGACTCTTAAGTCCCTGTACACCCTGGTCTTTTGTTCTGGCTCTCAAAGCAAGTTGCTTTCTTGCATATATACCAGTTTTCTGCAAATGGTAAGTGAATTGGTTTTCATTTTGCAATTTTATTTTAAAATATCAAACCTACAGCACACAGCTGGATATTAAGAATCAGACGGATCATATATCATCAAAAGTAATCCTGGTGTTCCATATTTATTTCATAATATACACCGATGAATCAAAGTTAAAGCATCTGTCATTTTCAAAAAAGCGTTCACATCCATTTTTATATTGCAATCAAAACAAAAAATACAAAGCTTACAATTTGACATATCCACAGCAAGTCATAATGTTGAAAACGTAAGTTTCATTATTTCATGCTAGCTTCATGACTAGCTTGGAACAAAGTCTGAATGTATTAACAAGGGAATATTTCTCAATGTCCATACCTACCACAAGCTGATTCTGACCCTAGTTATCAGAGACACATAATATGTTTTCAGACTTCTGGGAATATCTTATTTTTCTGGATTCAGATTCTCATGATAGATTCAGCTAAACTAACTTGTAAGTAAATAGCAAAATCACCAATGCATTTTCTATCACTAAGTATTAAGGCAATAAAGTAAGTTAAATTAAAGCTCTTCTTTTAAACTGAAATTACATGTATTCCTTTTCCTTAAGTATAATCCCAAGTAAGTTCAGACTCCTTTGCCTTTCTCCACAGATTTTGCTTTATTTAGTCTTTCAAGATGTATTACATTTGCCATTATCACTTTCTGCACTAATGTTATTGATCTGACAGTGATATATTTGTATGAAAAGGGCCCACTTTTGAACATTTAAATGTTTTTGGTGACATCTTAAGATTTAATCACATACAGTCTACCTACTTAAAGTATACAATTAAATGGTTTTTAAACCTACAGCATACAGCTGGATATATCACAGATATGTGCAACTATCACCACAATCGATTTTTGAACATTTTTATCACCCTAAAAGACCCTGTAGCCTTTAGCTTTTACACCTCAATCTTCCCACTCCTTGCTCCCACAATAGATAACCACTAATCTACTTTCTATCTCTATAGATTTGCCTATTCTGGATATTTCATATAAATGGAATCATATAATATGTGGTCCTTTGTGACTGACTTCTTTCGCTTGACATAATGTTTTCTTTCTCTCTCTCTCTCTCTCTCTTTTTTAAGATAAGGTCTTGCTCTGTTACCCAGGCTGGAGTGCAGTGGCACAGTCATACTTACTGCAGCCTCAACCTCCCAGGCTCAAGTGATGCTCCTGCCTCAGCCTCCTGAGTAGCTGGGACTACAGGCTCATGCCACCATGCCTAACTAATTTTTAATTTTTTTTTTGAAGAGGGGTCTTGCTATGTTGCTCAGGCTGGTCTCAAACTCTAGGCCTGAAACAATCCTCTCCCTTGGGCTTCCCAAAGTGCTGGAATTACAGGCCTGAGCCACTATGCCCAGGCAGCATAATATTTTCAAGGTTCATCATGCTGTCAGATGTATCAGTATTCTTTTTCATGGCCAAATAATATTTCATTGTGTGGATACACCATGTTTTGTTTATTCATTCATTAATTGATGGATATTTGGGTTGTTTCTACCTTTTGGCCATTAAGAAAATTGCTGCTATAAACATTCAGGTGCCAGTTTTTGTGTGGACATATGTTTGTATTTCCATTCATTACATACCTAGGAGTGGAACTGCTCCACTGTAGCTTTTTAGCCAGGCTGTTTTTCAAAGTAACAGAACAATCACATTCTCACCAGCAGTGTTTGAGGGTTCTGATTTCCCTACATCCTCACCAAAACTTGTATTTATCTGTCGTTTTGATTGTCACCGTTCTAGTGAGTAGGAAGTGGTATGTCATTGTGGTTTTGCCAACTAATGATGTCGAGCATTTTTTCAAGTATTTATTGGCCATTTGTATATCCTCTTTGGAGAATTGTCTTAAGATCCTTTGTCCATTTTTAAATTGGATTACTTATCTCTTTATTATTTAATTGTAGGAGTACTTTATATATTCTAGATACAAGCCCTTGTCCAATGTATGAATTGCTAGTATTTTCTCCCATTCCATGAGTTGTCTTTGCACTTTTTTTGAGACAGGGTTTTACTGTCATCCAGGCTGGAGTTCAGTGGCACAATCACAGCTGAGTACAGCCTTGACCTCCTGGGCTCAAGTGATCCTCCCACCTCAGCCTCCCAAGCAGCTGGGACCACAGGTACACACCACCAAGCCCAACTAAATTTTTTTTTTAAGAGAGGGGATCTCACTATGTTGCCTGGGCTGGTCTTGAACTCCTGGGCTCAAACAATTCTCCTGCCATGGCCTCCAAAAGTGCTAGGATTACAGGTATGAATCACTGCCCTTGGCTTGCTTTCTTGACAGTATCCTTTGACACACCAATGTATTTAATTTTGACAAAGCTCAATTTATCTATTTTTATTTTTCTTGCTCATGCCTTTAGTGTCGTATTTAAGAAAATATTGCAGAATCCAAGGTCATGAAGATTTATTCCTATCTTCTCCTCTAAGATTAGAAGATTTTAGCTATTAGGCCAGGCATGGTGGCTCATGCGTGTAATCCCAGCACTTTGGGAGGCCGAGGTGGGCAGATCACCTGAGGTCGGGAGTTCAAGACCAGCTTGACCAACATGGTGAAATGCTATCTCTACTAAAAATACAAAATTAGCCAAGTGTGGTGGTGCATGCCTGTAATCCCAGCTACTCAGGAGGCTGAGGCAGGAGAATTGCTTGAACCCAGGAGGCGGAGGTTGTGGTGAGCGGAGATCGTGCCATTGCACTCCAGCCTGGGCAACAAGAGCAAAACTCCATCTCAAAAAAAGAGAAGATTTTAGCTCTTACATTTTATAATTTTAACACTAATGCTTAGGTGTTTGATCCATTTTGAGTAAGTTGTGTATAGTATGAGTTAGGAGTCTAAAATAATTCTTTTGCCTGTGGCTATGCAGTTGTCCCATTGCTATTTGTTGAAAAGACTATTTTTCTCCATTAAGTTGTTTTGGGATCCTTGCAGGCAGTTAATAACTATAAATGTGAGGGTTTAGAGTAAATTCTCAATTCTATTCCATTTATCTCTATGTCTGTCCTTATGCCAGCATCACACTTTTTTTTTTTTTTTTTTTTTTT
>NW_016841754.1:624536-645563 GCF_001698545.2 Rhinopithecus bieti | reverse complement strand
TTTTTTTTTTTTTTTTTTTTTTGAGACAGCGTCTTACTCTGCCACCCAGGCTGGATTGCCGTGGTATAATCTCAGCTCATTGCAACCTCCATCTCCTGGGTTCAAGCAATTCTCCCACCTCAGCCTCCTGAGTAGCTAGGACTACAGGTGCACGCCACCATGCCCACCTAATTTTGTATTTTTTGGTAGAAAGGGGTTTCACCATGTTGGCCAGGCTGAAGTGATCCACCTGCCTCAGACTCCCAAAGTGTTGGGATTACAGGTGTGAGCTACCATGGCTGGCCTCACACTGTCTTGATTACCATTGCTTTGTAGTAAGTTTTGAAATTGGGAAGTTCCCCAACTTCGTTCTTTTTAAAGATTGTTCCAGCTATTCTGGGTCCCTTGAGTTTCCATATAAATTTTAGGGTTAGTTTGTTAAGTTACTCTGAGAGTATTTGCATTAAATCTGTAGATTGGTTTGGAGATTATTGCCATTTTTCTTAGTCCTATTTAGTGTTGCTATCACTGAATACTGGGTAACTTGAAAAGAGGTTTGTTTGGCATCTGATTCTGGTGGATGGAAAGTTCAAGATTTGGCAACTGCATCTGGTGAGGGCCTCATGCTGCTTCAACTCATGGCAGAAAACAGAAGAGGCATAGGTATGTGCAAAGAGATCACATGGCAAGAGATGAAGCAAGAGAGAAACTGAGGAAGCTGGACTCTTTTTAACAACCTGCTCTCCTAGGAACAAGTCCATTCCTGGAAGAGTGAGAATTCACTCATTCTTATGGGAGGGCATTAATCTATTCATGAAGGATCTTCCCCTGTGACCCAAACACCTCTACTAGGTCCTGCCTGCCAACACTGCCACATTGGAAATCAAATTTAAACTTGAGTTTTGTCAAGATTGCCACATCCAAACCATAGCATCATCTTAACAATATTAAATCTCCTGATCCATGAATATGAGTTGTCTTTCCACTTACTTAAATCTTCTTTAATTAATTTCAACAGTTTTGTAGGTTTCAGAATTTAAGTTTTTCACTTCTTTCATTAAATTCATTCCTAAGTATGTTATTCTTTTCAATGCTATTATGATGGGATTATTTTCTTAATTTCATTTTCAGATTGCTTACAAGTTAAAAGAAATACAATTGATTTTTGTATGTTGATCTTACATCCTGCAAACTTGCTAAACTCATTTATTAGGTCCAATAGTTTTTTAGTGAAATTTTTAGGACTTTCTATGTACAATATCTTGTTATCTGAGAACAGATTTAGTTTTACTTCTTTTCCAATCTGCCCCGACTAGAATCTCTAGTACAATGTTGAATAAAAGTGGCAAGAGTGGATATCCTTGTCTTGTTGCTAATCTTATGGTAAAATCATCTAGTCTTTTACCATTAAATACCATGCTAGCTGTGGATATTTCCTTTAGTGTTTTTTGTTTTTTGTTTTTGAGGCGGCGTCTTGCTCTGTGGCCCAGGTTGGAGTACCGTGGCACCATCCCAGCTCACTGCAACCTCCGCCTCCCAGTTTCAAGCTATTCTTATGCCTCAGCCTCCCAAGTAGCTGGGATTACAGGGTGGGGGCCACCACACCTGGCTAATTTTTTTGTATTTTTAGTAGAGATGGGGTTTCGCCGTGTTGGCCAGGATAGTCTTGAACTCCTGACCTCATGTGATCCACCTGCCTCGGCCTCCTAAAGTGCTGGGATTACAG
Organism: Rhinopithecus bieti; assembly: GCF_001698545.2. Lineage (NCBI taxonomy): Eukaryota > Metazoa > Chordata > Mammalia > Primates > Cercopithecidae > Rhinopithecus > Rhinopithecus bieti. The sequence goes on along the minus strand of NW_016841754.1, from coordinate 643,858 downwards.
GCATGAGCCGTTGCCCCCAGCCAGCTGTATTGTATATGTATATGTATCTGTATCTGTATCTGTATATGTATATGTGTGTGTTTATGTATATGTATAAGTATATGTATAGTGCATGTATTGATGCTCTTCGTGAGGTTAAGGAAGTTCCCTTTGGCTTGGTGCAGTGGCTGACGCCTGTAATCGTAGCACTTTGGGAGGCCAAGGTAAAAAGATTGCTTGAGCCCAGGGAGTTTGAGACCAACCCGGGCAACAAAGTGAGACCTTGTCTCTACAAATAATACAAAAATTAGCCGGGCATGGTGGCATGTGCCTGTGGTCCCAGCTACTCAGGAGGCTGAGGCAGGAGGACTGCTTGAACCCGAGCAGTCAAGACTGCAGTGAGTTATAACTATGCCACTGCACTCCAGCTTGGGTGACACAGTGAGACCCCATCTCAAAAAAAAAGGTTTTCTTCTATTCCCAGTTCATTAGGTTTTTTTTTTTTTTTTTTTAATCATTAAATGGTGTTGAATTTGATAAATATTATTCTGTATTTATTGAGATGGTATTTTTTTTCCTCTTTATTCTATTTATATGGTATATTACATTGACCAATTTTCATATATTGAACCAACTTTGTATTCCTGGGATAAATTCCACTTGGTCATGGTATATAATCCTTTTTATATGCTGCTAAATAGAGTTTTCTAGTTTTTACTGAAGATTTTTTCTCTGTATTTATAAGGGATATTGGAAAGTATATTATAGTTTTATATGCATAGGCCCAATGACATATTTTATACATATACTTTATATATACATATACAATTTAATACATATTTATGCATTTTACATATGTATATGGGCACAACTATATAATTGCTTTTAAATCTGTTAGGTGAAGAATTTAGAAGAAAAGAACGTGTTTAATGTTTTGTGATTTTTCTCTTTGAATTTCCTACTGATAATTCAGAAAAATATTCAGATATATTTTCTTTTAGATTATGATTTAATTATTTCCACCTTTTTAATTTTAAAGAGACAGGGTCTCACTCTGTTGCCCAGGCTGGAGTGCAGTAGCACAATCCTAGCTCATGGCAGCCTCAAATTCCTGGGCTCAATTGATTCTTCCCTCAGCCTCCTAAAGTGCTAGGATTACAGGTATGAGTCACCATGCCTGGCCAATTATTTCCACCATTAACTCTGATCCCCAGAATTCATGTTAATGTTTTGTCGGAAGTAATGAATTTTTTTTTTTCAAATTGCTAAGCAACTATCCCAGATAATTCTTCCTTTTCCCTCTTTCATCATGTAATAAAGTATTATATGTAAAAAGGTGTATATCTTCATCATACTGTTGGTGGTACATATCTGATGTTTTCTTCCTTATTTCCTTTAAGGAACTGCTCCTTCATTTTCCACCAAATTCTGGTGTAGCTGCCAATCATTTTGCCACCACCAGGACAGGATATAGGGATGCACATATGATAGTTCGGTCCAAGTATAGGACACAAGCAAGGCTAAGAACACTTCTCTGGGATTAAATGTATACTTTTTCAGAAAAAAAGAGTTCTCTCTGAGATTGTTAACTTGAACAGTGTCATTCTTATTTCCTGTAAAATAGTAGCAGTATTGGAGGTTTGATCAGATTGAGGTTCTATATTTTTTAGCTAGGCTTCTTCTGTTAGTTCATGATGAATGTAAATGGTGATATATTAGTTTCATCATTCCTTTGTCATATATTAGCCTGAATATTTCTTTAAAGAGAAACTTCCTTTCATCGATTGCGGCATAATTACAATGTGCAAATCAAGAATCTATTTAGGCTTTAATTTTATGAGGCAAACACGTAGGTAGAGTCTATCCATTGCTAGAGGACAATTTTAGCCTAAAGGATGCCTGTCAAACATATAGATAGACACTGCAGAATACCCAGTTTCACAGTGATCATGAGAACTGACATTCTACTTCCAATTTGTTCATTCTAGAGCAGAATCAAAGTCCCTGATTGGTCCTCAGTTGGCTTACATTCGTGAATAATTGGGAGTTTCCAGAATAAAGTATTAGATTGAGGATAAGGTAGTGGTTAGCAATCTCCAAAACTTCTGATTTATCTTTAGCTGACTTTATCTAAAATGCCTAACTACCAGATCAACTTCTACATCCAGTAATTAGGAACCAAGTAATTTGGACCAGCTCTTCTGAAGACAACCTGAAAGGCTGCACAAATGCCCAAACCAAAGCATACTTTAAAAATTTTGCTTGAAGACATCAAAGATCAAATAAAATAAGACTTTTATGGTAATATTTGAGAGAAGTGGAAAATCCAGAAAGGTAAGCTTGTCTCTTTTTTTTGAGATGGAGTCTCGCTCTGTTGCCCAGGCTGGAGTGCCATGGCATGATCTCGGCTCCCTGCAACCTCCACCTCCCGGGTTCACGCCATTCTCCTGCCTCAGCCTCCCAAGTAGCTGGGACTACAGGCGCCCGCCACCACGCCCGGCTAATTTTTTGTATTTTAGTAGAGACGGGGTTTCACTGTGTTAGCCAGGATGGTCTCGATCTCCTGACCTCGTGATCCACCCGCCTCGGCCTCCCAAAGTGCTAGGATTACAGTCATGGGCCACCGCGCCTGACCAGCTTGTCTCTTTTTACAGTGACTTTTCCCCCAGGGACATTTGCTAATTAGAGAAGAGAAACCAATAGTCTGATCAGTACTTTTAATAACCTCATGGAGTTAGGATAGTAACAGTTGAAGTCTAAGACCTGCAAGTAGCAGAGTAGCTATGGTAAACCACTTCTATGAACCCCAAAGGGCTGAGCCATGGAAACACTGGTGAATAGGAAATAGATTACTTCTCACAGGAACCAGTTTTACATAGTCTCAGTCCCCAGAATTTGATTGTTTATTCATAATTGCTAGTGTCTCACAGCTTGCCTGAAGGTACATAAATACACTATGCAGTAAGGTGATTTGTGTTTTTTTTTGTTTGTGTTTTTTTGAGACAGAGTCATGCTATGTTGCCCATGCTGGAGTGCAGTGGTACAATCTTGGCTCACTGCAACCTCCACCTCCTAGGTTCAAGCGATTCTCCTGCCTTAGCCTCACAAGTAGCTGGGATCACTCACGTGCCACCATGCCCAGCTAATTTTTGTATTTTTAGTAGAGATGGGGTTTTGCCATGTTGGCCAGGCTGGTCTCCAACTCCTGACCTCAAGTGATCTGCCTGCCTCACCTCTCAAAGTGCTGGGATTATAGGCGTGAGCCACCACGCCCAGCCACAGTATGGTAATATTATCCTAGCCATCAAATTATTTTTATAAACGTTTTCAGATACAATGTCCAGTATACAATAAAAAATAACCAGGTACCCAAGGAGACATGACAATACAATTGAGAACCAGCAGAAACAATAAACAACAGAAACAGACTCTCAAGGTTTATTAAAGTTATCAGAAATAGACTTTTTCATTTTTTATTTTTTGAGACAGAGTCTTGCTTGGTTCACTGGAACATCCACCTCCAGGCTCAAGTGATTCTTGTGCCTCAGCTTCCCAAATAACTGGGATTACAGGTGTGCACCACCATGCCTGGCTAATTTTCATATTTTTAGTAGAGTTGGGGTTTTGCCATGTTGGCCAGGCTGATCTCGAACTCCTGGCCTCAAGTGATCTGCCTGCCTCGGCCTCCCGAAGTGCTGGGATTACAGTCATGAGCCACAATGCCCTGCAAGAAGTAGACTTTAGAATAAGCATGTTTACCATGTTCAAGAAGGTAAAAAGACACGATTGGTAGCTTTAGGAGCTATAGAAAATAAAAAGACTTGAAAATCTTACCAAATATAATCCTATAAGTGAAAAGTGAATAATTGAAACTTAGATTAGATGTATTATGTAAAAAAAAAACTATTGAGAATGAAGCACAAAAAGACAAAAGGATGGAAAATATAGGGCAAATGGTTAAAAGTGATAAAGGATAACATAGGTATAGATGAAGTCCCAGAAGAAGAGGAAAGAGACTGAGGGTTAGTATCTGAATAGATAATAGCTGAGAATTGTCCACAAACTGATGAAAAATAAGTTAAAAATTCAAGAATCTCTAAAAGCTCTAAACAGGATAAACAACAACAACAAAAATCTACCCTTAGGCCCATCACAGTAAAATTTATAAATATATAAGTAGAAAATATTAAAAATCAAGTGGGATGAGGAGAAGCAGCCAGAGGGGGAAAAAACAGATTACCTTCAAAGGAGAAATAATTACACTAAGAGCCAACAACTAACCTCCCAACAGAGACAGTGGAAGCCAGAAGACAGTGGTAATGAAGGTAGTTAAAAAAATAATAATGCCCAAGTAGAAATCTGTATGCAGTCAAAGTATTCTTCAATAATGAAGGGGAAATAAAGACATTTTCAGACAAATAAAAACTGGGAGAATTAGTAACCTGCACATCTACATTTAAGGGAATACCACAGAGGTTTTTTTTATTGTTGTTGTTTTAAGAGAGGGTCTCACTATGTCTTCCAGGCTGGAGTGTAGTGGTGTGATCATAGCTCACTGCAGCTTCCAGCTCCTGGGCTCAAGTGATCCTCCTGCCTCAGCTTCCTTTGTAGCTGGGACTACAGGCACTCACCACCGAGTCTGACTGATTTTTAAATTTTTTATAGAGATAGAATCTTACCATGTTGCCCAGGCTGATCTCCGACCCCTGGCCCCAAGCGATTCTCCTGCCTTGGCCTCCCAAACTGCTGGAATTAGCAAAGGCATGAGACACTGTGCCTGTCCCAGGATATTCTTTAGGTAGAAAAAGAATGATCCTAATTGGAGTGAAAGCAGTAAAATTAAAACATTGGGATAAATCTAAATGAGTATTTACTGCATAAACAGTAATAATAATGACATTCAGTCTTTAAAATATGGAAAAATACAGAACAATAATATATTAGGAGAAAGATAAATATTGTTAAAGTGTTCAAAGCTTCTAACACTTTCTGGAAAAAGGGTAAACATATTAATAAACATCAGATTTTGTTAAATCACAAATGCCTGTTATAACAATTATGATAACCACTAAAAACATAATAAAATAGCAAATACTTTTTTAGTTAATCATGGGTCAAGAATAGGGAGATTAGGTTTATCTAATAACTGGAAATATGATTAAGCAAGAGAAATTTTAATGAAAAATACATATTTCAGAAGACACGAACTCATTTTAGGTAATCAAAATCTTGAATAACTGGCACTTATTTAGCATTCTACTTTTCATTTATGGCTATTTCACCTTTTCATTATAATTTCTGAGAAGCCAATTGTTTCCCAAAAGATTTGTTTAAAAATATCTAACTTTATGCATTTTATTCGCAACCAAAAATAAAATGGAATTAAACATGTGCAAAGTAACTGAATGCCAAGTAACCAGTTATGCAGCCAACTCATTTACACAGAATTAGTAATTTGTTCAAACAGTCTGCAATTTATGTTAATTAAAGAAAGATTATTTTATGTTATGCATTTACATAATGACATAAATATCTCATTCTTCTCCGTAAATGTTATTATTATCTTAAGTTTTCATTTTTCCCACTATTAGCCTCTTAGAGTAATCTATATAATGTCATTTTCATTATACACTTGCTGGCATTGTAGTTGGGAGAACGTTCAACTTAAAAATTAAATAAGTACTAAAAACACATAGGATTCCCTTGGCTTCAACAATATGTGTGATACTCTGCATAAAATTACAGTCATCCTTCAATATTCATGGGGAATGGGTTCCAGGACCTCCCACAGATACCAAAATCTGCTGATGCTCAAGTCCCTTATGTAAAATGGTGTTGTATTTGGAATAACCTATGCACATCCTCTCATATACTTTAAATCATCTCTAGATTACTTATAATACCTAATTCAATGTAAACACCATGTAAATGGTTGTTATACCATGTTGTTTAGGAAATAATGACAAGAAATAAAGTCCATATATGGTCAGCACAGATGCAATTAAAATAAAAATTTCCGTCCACAGTTGGTTGAATTCACACATTCAGAACCCAGAAACATGGAGGGCAGACTGTATATATTAAAGATTGGACAACCACTGTGATATATTTAGTTTTAAACTATAAATAGCTCTTATACTTTCTAAAGTTTTATAGCTTTTTAATGTAATTCTGTTTTTATAAAATCTTCTTAATCAATTTTTTTTTTTTTCGGACAGGGCCTCACTTTGTCACCCAGGCTGGAATGCAGTGGCGCAATCTTGGCTCACTGCAACCTCTGCCTCCTGGACTTAAGCGATCCTCCTACCTCAGCCTCCTGAGTAACTGGGAGTACAAGGGGGTGCCACTGTCCCCAGCTAATTTTTTGTATTTTTAGTACAAACGGAGTTTCACCATGTTGCCCAGGCTGAAATAGTAATCTTAATAGTAAAATATTTGTGAAGTATGTTGCATTCTTTTTTCCCTATATTACAGAGAGTAAACATTGACTTGTGTATTAATCAGTGTTTTCCAAAGAAACAGAACCAACAGGATATATATATAGATTGAAAGGTAGATATACATGTTGAGTATCCCTTACTTGAAATGCTTGGGAACACAAGTGTCTCAGGTTTTTTCTGATTTTGGAACATTTGTGTGTATGTGTGTGTGTGTGTGTGTGTGTGTGTGTGTATATATATATATAATGTGATATCTTGGGGATGAAACCCAAGTCTGAACATAAAATTCATTTGTGTTTCATAAAGACCTTATACACGTCACCTAAAGGTAATTTTCTACAATATTTTAAATAATTTTGTGCAAGATTTTGACTGCATTTTGACTGTGACTTGTCACATAAGGTCAGGTGTGAATTCTCCACTTGTGGTGTCATGTGAACACTCAGAAAGTGTCAGATTTTGGAACATTTTGGATTTTGGACTTTCAGATTAGGGATGCTCAACCTGTATTAGAGGAGATTTATTTGGGGAATTGGCTCATGCAATTATGGAGGCAGAGAAGCCCCACAATCTGCCGTCTGCAAGCTGGAGAACCAGGAAAGCCAGTGGTGTAATTCCATCTGAGTTTAAATGAGAACCAAGAGCTCTGAGAGAAGATGGATGTCCCAGCTCAAGAAGAGAGAGCAAATGTGTCCTTCCTCCACCATTGTGCTCCGCTTGGCCCTAGGTGGTTTGGATAATACCTCACCACACCGGGCAAGGCAGATCTTCCTTATTCAGTCTATGGATTCAAATTCTGGAAACACCTTCACAGACATATCCAGAAATAAATAATAATGTTGTTTATTTGAGACAGAGTCCCACTGTGTCGCCCAGACAGAAGTGGAGTGGCGCAATCTCAGCTCACTGCAATCTCTGCTTCCCAGGTTCAAGCGATTCTCTTGCCTCAGCCTCCCGAGTAGCTGGGATTACAGGCGCATGCCACTATGCCCGACTAATTTTTTGTATTTTTAGTAGAGAGGGGGTTTCGCCATGTTGTCCAGGCTGGTCTCAAACTCCTGACCTTAAGTGATCTGCCTGCCTCGGCCTCCTAAAGTGCTGGGATTACAGGCAGGAGCCACTGTTCCTGGCCACAGAAATAATGTTTTATCAGCTATCTGGATATCACTTAACCCAGTCAAGTTGACACATAACACAGCTTGGTTATTTTCATTTATTCTGAATCTGTGTCTAGCCAGTTAATTTTATGCATAAAGTTGGAGCCCTCAATCATTAGCTAGGATGATCTGAGGGAAATGGGACATTTTACTGATAGTCTACACTGCATACATTCACCAAATAATTGTCAACTCTCTGAAATAAGTAGACCTAAATTTCAGTTTGATTTTGGCCACTGACTTGCTTTTGTCAACTCAATTTACTCCTCCAGACTTTTTAGTTTTCCTCTTTGCAAATTGTCCTTGCCTATAATGAGGAATTTGGTCTCTTGTTGAAAAGGATTTCAGCAAATCCGAAGTATTATCACTATTCTTCATTGGAATACTTGTATCTAAAAGTTTTGGCTGAAAAGGAGCCTGTTTCCCTGAGCATATTAAGAGCCTCCCCACAAATTGAGGCCTCAACATAAAGCATATGCACAGCCCAGCAGCCTCTCAAAATAGTTGAGCAAGCCTGTGAAGTTTGTCATCGTATTGTTCATTGTTTCCTGAGCGTATCTGTAAGAGGCTGCTTTTCCAGCGTTGTTGCTAACATTTCTTTCTGCTGTCATGGCATCTTTCCACCCAACATTTTGTTGTTTATTGTGAGTCAGAAAAGCATCTACAATACAGAATTTAGTTTATCCCACTAGAAACTTCAGGCCAAGAGCTGAAGTGCCAAGGAAATTCTGGAATGAGCAAAGCCTAGACATGAGTAGCTGCTAAATGACATAAATGTATATTTTATTATGTCCAAAGACTTAGGTGACTTCTACCTGCGTAATCAAGGAGTGAGGCTCTGTACAAGAGTGAAACTTGCAGAACCAGGAAGTACACTAAATGCTAAAAATAGATTAATTCAAATAACACCACTAAATTAGGAATATATGTAAATCACTAAAATTTGAGTTTTACAGTCACTGTCAAAAGAATTTTTAATAGTAAAAGATGTTGACTTTTTCTCAATGAAAAAGAGAGGACCAGGTCAATAAAGGTCACTGCAACAGCACTGTAAATAAAATAAATAAATAAAAAAGCACCATAGGCATTAGGTCTAGGAAAAGGTCAAATCTGTCCTATGAGCATGTAGGGGATGAAAAAAAATAACGAAGAATTCCAAAAGTGAGACTTTCAAAAGTGCCAGGATAAGAAATATTTATATACATTTGAAGGATTAGGTCACAAAAGTGTTCTAATAGTGAGAATGGAGAAGAAAAAAGGGTTTGAGGAAATAGAAAACAGAATCAATGGACTGTGTATAAAAAGAGAAAGGCTGGGTACCGTAGTTCATACCTGTAATCCCAGCACTTTGGGAGGCCAAGGTGGGAGGATCATTGGAGCCCAGGAGTTTGAGACCAGCCTGGGAAATATAGTGAGACTTTGTCTGTACAATTTTTTTTTTTTTTTAAATTTTTTTTTTTTTTTTTTTTTTTTTTTTTAATTAGCCAGGCATGGTGGCACGTGCCTGTAGTCCCAGCTACTTGGAAAGCTGAGGTGGGAGGATTACTTGAGCCGGAGGCTGCAGTGACCATGATCACACTACTGCATTCCAGCCTAGGCAATAGAGTTAGATCTTGTCTCAAATTAAATAAATAAGTAAATAATAAAAAGAGAAAGATATGAAGAGAGAAAGAACAAAAAAGAGATTTAAACACACATAAGTATACTGACGAGAACTGTACATTCTGAGTGATTTTGCAGTGATGCCTTGAACAATGATCATATCCTGGAATTTCACCTTCTATAATGTCTGTTTATGGAAGAAGGAGTTTGCTAAGTAAGCATGCAGGGTCCGCTTGGAGCATACTAACAAAGATATCATGATTTCTCAAAGTTAAAGTCCTTGAAAGATTAAGCCATAGCCGGGAGACACTTCTGTCTGCCAGAAACAAAGATGATGGGCTCTCCTGCTGGGATTAGTATCCCAATGATCAGAGAACTATTGTTTCTTTCTGCTCCTGGTCATCAAATATGCTGACCCCCCTCAACTTCAAATAGCCTCCCACCAATACTGAGAGCATTCTCTGGCTCGTATTTGCCTTCTCCAAAACCAAAGGCACTTGGCTGTCATCCAGTTCTTAGTATTACAGTCCTTGGCACATTTCCATCAGCACTGAACTTTAAAACACACAGGCACACACACATACACAGGCAATTCAAAAGTTCAGTTCACAAATTTTTTGCATTAAAAAAAGAGAAGAAGTCCTCTAGTATTTCTTTTAATGATCTCTTACCACTGAGGTATCTTATAGGAAAAGCCTTCTTATGATGGATTTTTAAAAAATGGAAATTCTAAAGTAGTATCTTTGTGAGAGATCAAAAAACAACTCACTTTCAAGCAAACTGTGTTACTACAGAATTTGAGACTATAAGCACTACTGTCAGCCAAATTTCTTCTGAAATAGACCTTTATCTTAAAATTCTATAAAATTTAAAATAATTTTAATAAATTTATACAAGGGGTACATGTACTTATTTGCCTTGGCTTTAAATGGGACCTACCTCCATCTTTCTTCTTTCAAGCTAAATAACCTCCTTAATGAAAAAGAGATAGGATTCTAGATATTTGTCTCTTGGGAATAGAATTGCATCCACAGTTGGGATATTTGTGTTTTATACTTTTGATACTTTATTTACCACCCACTTTGTTTTTCCTCCTCTTAATACAGCTGTGTTCCCTCCACACCCAAATATGGCCTGAGTCCTGATTCACAAGAATAAACTAACTTCATTACGGCTGTTGTCTGGCCAACTCTTTCCTCCTCCACCAGGCTTTTTCCTTTCCAGGGACCCTGGGTCATGGCTGAAGCAGTGAGGAATAGTAAAAAGAGTGCTGGAAATTCGGAGCCTCAGATTTTAGTCTACTGATGAGACTGACTGTGTTTTCTAATTAAGCTTGGTCACATCTGTGGGCCTCAGCTTTCTCAGCCATAGAATCATGAGGTTAGACTACTTATTATCTAACATGTCTTCCCTTTCTAAATTCAGTGATTTTAATACAGCTTTCTAGTTCCACTGTTTCTAGAAGTCAAAAAATCTGAAAGATGCCTTTCTGAACAGAGAACATGTAGCAAGAGGCCTCTTTAATTAATTCATTATTCAACAAATGTTTGTTGAACACCGACTGTCCCCCTGGCACTATGCTAACTAGGCATTGGGTGTTAATTGCACTTACTGTTGTTCATTCTCAAACTGTTATTTTTATTGAGGTAAAATTAATATAACATAAAATTACCATTTTGAAGTAAACAATTCAGTGCATTTTGTACATTCACAATGTTGTACATACCCACCTCTATCTGTTTTAGTTTTTAATATGAAAATTTTTTTTTTTGAGATGGAGTCTTACTCTGTCGCCCAGGCTGGAGTGTAGTGGCACAGTCTTGGCTCACTGCAACCTCCACCTCCGGGGTTCAAGTGATTCTCCTGCCTCAGCCTCCCTAGTAGATGGGATTACAGCTGACTGACACCATGCCTGGCTAATCTTTGTATTTTTAGTAGAGACAGAGTTTCACCATATTGGCCAGGCTGGTCTCGAACTGCTGACCTTGTGATCTGCCCACCTCAGCCTCCCAAAGTGCCAGGATTACAGGCGTGAGCCACCACACCCAGCCAATATTTTCTTTTTTCTTGCGATGGGGTCTCACTCTATCACCCAGGCTGGAGTGCAGTGGTGTGATCTCAGCTCACTGCAACCTTTGCCTCTTGGGCTCAAATGATCCTGTATCCTGAGCCTCCTGAGTAGCTGGAACTACAGCATATGCCATCATGTTTGGCTAACTGGCTAACACCACCTCTATCTGGTTCCAAAACATTTTCACCACTCTAAAAGGAAATCCCATACTTGCTAAGCTATCAATTCCCATTCTCCCCTCTCTGTGCCCCTGCTAACCACAAATATGCTTTCTGTCTCTGTGGGTTTACCTGTTATGGATATTTCATGTAGATGGATCCATATGATATGTGACCTTTTTTGTCTTTCTTCTCTCACTTAACACAGTGTTTTGAGAGTCATCCATATTGTAGCATGTTTCAGTAACTTTTTTCCTTTTTACGGCTGAATAATAAATATTCCACGATATGTCTATATTACAATGTTTATCCATTCTTCTATTGATAAGACATCTGGCTGTTTCCACTTTTTTGCTATTGTGAATAGTGCTGCTGTTAACTTGTGTGTACATCAAACTGTTTTTAATATCTAGTCAAATATGGCTCAAATATAGTTTATGGCCAGAACGCTTATACTTTTGGAAGCAGTTAACTATCTTCCTGAGCTGGATTCAATCAAGACCACTACACTGTTGTCTAATCTCTGACTTCGCTTATGTCTTTGTTTCTAGTTTTACTACTCAATAAATTCAGAAAGTATATAGAGTATCTCCTAATCCTTGCTGTGTTCCTGTAACCATATAAGTATAAAACTAAAATCTGACAAAAGTCTTTATAGTCAATGCCACATTCAGTCACATAAGGAACCATTAACATCAGAAAGAGAAAAGACCATGTTTTACAAAATGTTTCCAACTGATCAATTACTTACTGGGAAGAAAAGTAGGGTGAAAATGCCAGGCTACTCAGATCAGTTAGGGTAGCAAAGATGTAAATATTTTTCTTCTTTGAATTTCAATGGTGGGGATCATTTCTCTTCTTCAGTATGTAATAATATAATACGAACTGTTTCTTCCACATTATTTTTGTTGTTGTGTCCAGCAGCCCTTTTGCAAAATCACTCTAAAGGTTGGTGTAATTTTCAGATAAAGCTTCATGCCAATTCCTGCTGCTCAATATCTAAGACATCTGTGATTCTATTCCAGTTTCTTTGCTTATCAGTCGTAAATTATCTGTGTACTACTTTCATTCTTAGGTTCATTGACTCAATGTACATTTGTGAGAACTACAGTGGTTGGCCAAAACCAGTCGTCACATTAACACACACATACACACACACACACACACACATACATTCAGTGTTCTCTTTCCTATTATCTTCATCAATTTAAAGATTTTGGCTTCATGTGGTTTGCTACTTTAGAACAATTTCTTTTAAATAACTCTAAGTAAGTCCTGACTTGGACTAGGTGCACACTTAAAAATGATAAAGAGAAATTTTTCAAACTGACAAAGAGGATTGCCTTTATGAGTCACTAAGACCTTTCTACTTTTCTAAAATAATAGACTCCATTATTTCTAGTGTAGTACAATTTGCTGCTCTGGGTAGTGTTAATTCTTTTTTTCTTTTTAAAAATTATTATTATTATTATTTGAGACAGAGTCTTGCTCTGTTGCCCATGCTGGAGTGCAGTGGTGCGATCTCAGCTCACTGCAACCTCCTCCTTCTGGGTTCAAATGATTCTCGTGCCTCAGCCTCCTGAGTAGCTGGGATTACAGGTGCATGCCATAATCCCCAGCTAATTTCTATATTTTTAGTAGAGACAGGATTTCACCATGTTTCCCAGGCTGGTTTCGAACTCCAGAGCTCAAGCGATCTGCTCGCCAGGGCCTCCCAAAGTGTTGGGATTACAGGCATGAGCCACCATGCCCAGCCTAGTGTTAATTCTTTCAGTCCAGTCATAAATGCGTGCTTTTTACTTACACAAAGTGCTGCAGCTGTGTCTCTTTCACTCAGTGGGGAAGAACAGTTTAGTTCTTTGAATTGAGTTCAATTAAGACTTTAGCTCAGATAGACAGAAATGGAATGATCATCTATTTAATTCTATTCGTATTAAATAGAATCCGAAATCACTTAAGTTTATGGTAAATTGCTAGCATACAGAGCTTTATATGGTATTTGTGCTTGTGAGAAGCCATGTGGTAATGTAATTTTGAAATATTGACTCATCTTAAGTATACTAGTGGATCTCAATAACTGGAGAAATGTCATCCTGTTATCTCTTATAAAGCAAAGAATCATCAAGAAATGTTAATTATTTCTTATTTGATCTGTTTTGCAAAGTTGAATTTTCACACTGCGTTTGTTTCAAAAGTGAAGTACTAATATCTTAAGTAAAACACATATGAGTTAGATGTCTTAAGACCTTACTGCTCTAAGTGTGGTCTGAGGACCAGCTTCATCATGACATGTTTGTTAGAAACGCAGGACCTCAGGCACTCCCCCACACCCCCGCTCCGCCCATGCCAGAGCCACTGAATCAGAATATGCATTAAGAAATATCAGGTGAGGCTGGGCCGGGTGGCTTGTGCCTGTAATTCCAGCACCTTGGGAAGCCCAGGGGGGTGGATCACTCGAGCCCAGGAGTTCGACACCAGCTTGGCCAACATAGTGAAACCCTGTCTCTACAAAACATACAAAAATTACCCGGGTGTGGTGGTGGGCACCTGTACTTCCAGCTACTCAGGATGCTAGGCAGGAGAATTGATTGAACCTGGGAGACAGAGGTTGCAGTGAGTCGACATCATGCCACAGCACTCCAGCCTGGGTGACAGAGTGAGACTCTGTCTCAAGAAAAAAAAGAAAAAGAAAAAAGGTGAAAGTTTGGGGGCATACCTGCGGATGGTAATAAAAAAGACAATATAGTTCTATAATACTTTACCCTTTCAGATTGTTTTCCCTTGCTTGTGTCTTATGGTGATGAGGTAATGAGGCTAGGGAAGACAGAAAGAGGCAGGAAGAGCCTCTGAGAGGGGAGGACTTGAGCCTGGCCAAGGAGACACAGTGAAAATTTGAAGAAACTTTTCCTTGGGATTCTGTCCAGGAGAGTTCTTTGGGGTGTTTGCCCAGCTTGGGGCACTGTGAAACCTAAGTCTGCATTCCGAAAGGAAAGTGCCCTGTCCATCTTCATATAACGCTATCAACTCTCCTTAATTGACTTAGGACAGTGAAATTCCTTAAGAGCAATTCGTGCCCTTCCAAACAGAGGATGAATATTTCAAGTCTTTTAGTCCCTTTTACATGTTTCTTGCCTGGGTTACCCTAGAGAGGCTTTCTAAAAAAAAAAAAAAAAAAAAAGAATTTTAAATACGGAATGGGTCACAGGAGGTTTGAAATCAACATAACTGAAATTTTAAAATAAAATAGCATCCAAGGCCTTTGAGATGGTAGATAGACACTGTCCTAAAAGCAGAATGAGAAGACCAAAAACAGGTTTAAGACCTCCGCCCAGTAACTCACATAGACAAAATGCAATGCTTATGTTTAAATGAGGCTTTAGTTTGGTGCCTAAACATTCTACAATTTCACAAGTGTCTTTCAAATTTTTGGTTACTTCGAATTAGTAGTTTGGTTTTGCAAGAGCCTACATTGTAAGAACACTTAATAAAACAGTATATTGGTACATTGCAAGACGATTCTTATTAAAATCAACGATTTCCTTTTGGGTCTTTTAAAAATCCAATTACCTTTTTGTGGTTTTTATGTGTTTTTAGGATTATAAATATAATTTATTTCTAAAGTATGAGTGTCATATGACAGAGAAGGATGGAATCTTAATGAATTATACATTCATTAAGATGAATATTCTTAAACTTAAATAAGATAAGACTTAAACTTAAACTTAAATTAAATAAGAAAAAATATTCTTAAACTTCTTTACCCTTAAAGTTCTTTCTTACATTCATTTGTTTCAGGTTGTAGATGCTTTAATTTACCTATGGAAAGAGACTCAAGTTAATAAGTTACTCTTAAATTACAAAGTATGCAAATTTAGCAGACTTTGATCAAGGTTGTTTTATACATTTTATAAACTTGATCCACTTATGAGACTAAAAGCAACTTATTATGGAAAACATATTTTTTACGTATGTTAAATGCCTTCCGATAATTTTAAGAATGTTCTGTAATTCATTCAATCTGGTGGAGGTTTTTTTTGTTTGCTTTTTTGAGGTGGGTTCTTGCTATGTTACCCATGCTGGTCTCAAATACCTGGGTTCAACCCATCCTCCCATCTTAACTTCCCAAGTAACAGGGGCTACAGGAGTGCACCATTGAGGCAAGCTTTTTCCTGATTTTTTGAATCAAATTAATTAAAATGGCAAACAGCAATATATAATTAGTGACTTATTGCTATTTATTAAAATTAAATGTAAGGTGATTAAGTGTTAAAAGAAACTTCTTAGGCCGGTCATGGTGGCTCATGCCTGCATCCCAGCGCTTTGGGAGGTTGAGGTGGGTGGATCACCTGAGGTCAGGAGAGCTTGGCCAATATGGTGAAACCCCGTCTCCCTACTAAAAATACAAAAATTAGCCAGGCGTGGTGCCAGGCACCTGTAATCCCAGCTACTCAGGAGGCTGGGGCAGGAGAATCACTTGAACCTGAGAAGCGGAAGTTGCAGTGAGCCAAGATCGAGCCATTGCACTCCAGCCTGGGTGACAAAAAAAAAAAAAAAGACTTCTTAAGATATCTTGTTTGTCATATCTCCTAAAATTTTATAGTGTGTATTTGATAACATATTTAGAAAATGGTAAGAACTTTAGTGGCTAAAAATATTAAAATAGATGAGATGATTCTGTTTTTGTATGAGTAAGCAAATGTTGAGAATTCTGTTTGATAATAATATATATACTAATCAATTTATAATTCCATATATAACTATGTAGATATGTATGTATAAAGATTTTTTAAAAACAGTATCAGTTTGCACCTGATGTTGACATACTACAGTCCCCGATAGGGAAGAGTAAATATTATTTATATATATATATACAAAATGTCAATATATAGTATATATTTGTATGTGTATTTGTCCTCCCCAAAACACACAGATATGCACACCACGAATCTGCCAAAGTGAAGTAAAATTAATAGGCCTATGAATCCTGGACTACTTTTCAACAATACTTGCTTTAAAATAGAACTTATTCATCAATTTAAAAAGTAAAACAAAACTATTAATCCAAGAAGTGCTCAGTGAGCATAAATCCCTGTTAACTATGTACAAAATGTGGGAATTCAAATTAGATGTAAAGGTATTGCTCAAGGAAGGCTACCACTTTGAGTAGGTCTAGCATTTTGACTTAAAATAATAAAATAATTATTTTGTGTATCAAAAGAGTTCCAATTAGTGAATGTGCCAGTTGGACTTTCTTGGCCTGTTGTGACATCATCCATTTCCCTGACTTATTTCTGAAAGGAGTTATTTTATTCATTCAGCTCTTATATTGGGCTAGGTTCTTACACACTGTTTTTGCTCCATAAAATAAAAGGGAGATTTAGCACATGACTAGTCTTTGTTTTTTAATTTAAGGCACAAAGAAATTTAGTGTCTATAATCTCACCATTTAGATTTCACTGCTCTCTGTCCTCCTCCCATCATAGCAGTTTTCTCAAGAAAAACCCACTGTTAAAAAATTTGGTGCATACAAATTCTTTTCCATTTTCTCCATTTACACAGCTAATCAATCTACATATACAGGTTTTACAAAAATGGATCAGGCTGTCCATACTGATCTGTGACATGCTTTTCTCCCTTATACATCTGAACATCTTTCTATATCATCATACATAGATTTCCTCATTTTCAATGACTGCATTGCATCCCACTATGTGGCTGTATTGCAATTTATGCAGGCATCCTCCACTGATATTTAAACAGTTTTAGGTAGATTTAGTTTTTTCTTTTTCCTTTTTCTTTTTCTTTTTTTCAGACACAGTCTTGCTTTGTCACCCAAGCTGGAGTGCAGTGGCACGATCACAGGTCACTACAGTCTCAACTTCCCAGGCTCAAGCGATTCTCCCACCTCAGCCTCCTTAGTAGGTGGGACTACAGGCATGCACTACCATGCCCAGTTAATGTTGTGTTTTTTATAGAGACGAGATTTCACCATATTGCCCAGTTGGTCTGGAACTCCTGGGCTTAAGCAATCCTTCCTCCTCAGCCTCCCAAAATGCTGAGATTACAGTTGGGAGCCACCTTACCTGGCGTTTTTTTGTTGTTGTTGTTTTGTTTTTCTTTCACACTGCTGACAACACTGCTTCAGGGAGCCTTATGTGGCTTTATGTGTTTGTGGTAATATTTATGTAAGACAGATTCCTCCAGAGACAAGTTCTTGCTAAGGTCACCATGACCAGCATGTTAAAGCCAATGGGACATTTCTTATCCTTAACACATACTTGACCATCCTCTCTGTTCCTTGGAATCCTCTGCTTTTCCTCATACCATTTTTGCTGCTGCTTCTCAGTCTACTTTGCTCCCACCTCTTCCACAATGCATCTTCCTCTAATTTCGTCTCTGCACTCTTCTCTTTGCATATTATATTCTGTCTCTAGACAACCTCATCAATGCCTGAGGCTTCAGTTACCATGTAAACTAGAATGGCACATATATTTATATCTTCATCTTAAACTGATATGCTTTGGTTGTGTTCCCACCCAAATCTCATCTTGAATTGTAGCTCCCATAATCTGCATGTGCCATGAGAGGGACCTCATGGGAAGTAATTGAATTGTTGGTGGGGGCGGGGATTCCCATGCTGTTCTCATGATAGTGAATAAGTCTCACAAGATCTGATGGTTTTATAAAGGGCAGTTCTCCTACACATGCTGTTTTGCCCACCGCCACACAAAGATGTGCCTTTGCTTCTCCTTCGCCTTCTGCCATGATTGTGAGGCCGTCTCAGCCATGTAGAACTGTGAGTCTTTTTCTTTATAAATTACCCAGTCTCAGGTATGCTTTATTAGCAGCATAAGAACAGACTAATACATACACCAAGACTCTGGATTCCACAACCATGAAGAGTGAAACACATCTGTTAACTTTTAATATTACTTTTGATTTATTTTTCCATTCCATACCCCTCTTCATGACCCCGACCCATAAATCCTCCTGCCACAAACTCATTATATCTAAAACTAAACTCATAATTCCATCAAACCCAGTCCTCCCCAGTATTTCTATCTTAGTGAGTGGTACTGCCATTCAAACAGTTGTACAAGCAGAAATAAATACCCTTATAAAATTCATCACCCAGCATAGTTTTACTCCCTAAATATTTCTTTAGTCCATCCACTTTCCCCATCTCCACTGCTACCCCACTAAGTCATGCTGCTACCATCACTCACCATTGTAATATCTCCCTAGTTGAGCTCTGTCACTCACTCTTATCTACCCTAATAGAGTTTCCATCTATAGCCGGATGACTTTCCCACCCTACTTTCTGCTTTTCAGCCATACCAGCCTTCTTTCAATTCCTTCAATGTCCTCCCATGCTCCCTCCATCCGCAGAACATCATTGTTTACTTCAAGGTTCAAGTAATAGCAATCAAAATACAGGCAAGGCTTCTGCTCTGAATGGTGCGTACATTCTAGTGGAGCAGGAAAAGAGATACAAAAGGCAAACACAAAAATAAATATGCAAGACGAGTATCAGATAGTGATCACTGTAAATTACTATACTGAGTGGGTGAGGGAGAAAGGACAAGATGGAGGAAAGTGAACAAGAAGGCACAATCCATGTTGATTCCGGGTTCTTCCTCACCAACTTTCCTGTGCACATGAAAATGCAGCCCCTGCCGGGGAAGATGCAGATCAACAGAGCATGCGCCAGGTGACGTCAATCCAAAGAGATCGAAATTTACCCGGCCACGCCTATGGAGATGCCCCTATCACGCCCTTATCCCGCCCACTGCCCTCCCCCTTCCAGTACCAATGCATAAAAGTCAGCTGCCGGCAGGAGCCTGCGTGACTTCTTTGGCTCCCGCATTCGTGGACCAGGAAACCTCACCGGAGAGCGCAGGTGCGACTTCCCTGG
>NW_016841754.1:596015-622268 GCF_001698545.2 Rhinopithecus bieti | reverse complement strand
TTTTTTTTTTTTTTTTTTTTGAGTGCAGTGGTACAATCTCAGCTCACTGCAGGGTTCAAGGGATTCTTGTGCCTCGGCCTTCTGAGTAGCTGGCACTACAGGCATGTGCCACCATGCCCAGCTAATTTTGATATTTTTAGTAGAGACAGAGTTTCACCATGTTGTCCATGCTGGTCTCAAATTCCTGACCTCAAGTGATCTGCCCGCCTCGGCCTCCCAAAGTGCTTGGATTACAGGCATGAGCCACCACACCCGGCCAGCTGTCCTGCTTTTGTTGATGAAGACAAATGTAATCTTCCTATTAGGCTTTCTATTCAAATAGAGCCAGTGTAATTTTCAGTGTATCTTAGTAGCAGCAAGAATACTTCACATATAGCTAATTTTTAAAGAGGGAATGATAAATAATATTTTCCTACAAGGAAAAAAAATCAGATCTCTAAATATGAGAACTCATTGTCAAGGCAAAAAAGCTAGCCAATTGCTGAACAAAAGCTGGCTGCTGTATAGGCAGTTTAGTTGGCAGTCCTATCACTACCTGCTGTGTGTATTTGTGTCCAGATGGCCAAAATGCCAAGCAAATCCTTAAAGCACAGGTAGTGTTGAGATGCTGATTATGCATGGGAGATTGTGGGTGAGCACCCACCTTCCACAGCAGGTAGGCTCTCAAAGTGAACCCTGGCAACCCATAGAGTCATTGCTATCCATGTGTGGGTGATGATAGATGATGCTGAGTTAGGGGATCCTTGGGTAAGAAACAAGGCAACTGAGTGAAGAGACATTGTCCTTCCATGATCTGACATAATGTTTCTCAAGGTGTGGTCTATGGACCACCTGAATTGTTATAAACTGGGTGCCTATTAAAATTACTAGGTGAGTCCAGTCCTATTTCTGACTTAATCAATTTTTACAGATACAGTTCATGAGTCTGCATTTCTTAGCAAGATGCTTTTTTTTTTTTTTTTTTAAACAGGGTCTCACTCTGTCACCCAAGTTGGAGTGCAGTGTGATCTTGGCTCACTGCAGCCTGGACCTCCCGGGCTCAAGTGATTCTCCTGCCTCAGCTCCTGGAGTAGCTGGGACTGCAGGCATATGCCCCATGCTTGGCTAATTTTAAATTTTATAGAGGGGGGTGTTTCACCATGTTGTCCAGGCTGCTCTCGAACTCTTGGACTCAAGCCGTCCACCCACCTCGGCCTCCCTAAGTGCTGGGATTACAGGCGTGAGCCACCATGCCTGGCCAAGATACACTTTTTTTTTTTTTTTGAGATGGAGTCTCACTCTGTCCCCTGGACTGGAGTGCAGTGGTGCCATCTCCACTCACTGCAACTTCTGCCTCTCAGGTTCAAGTGATTCTCCTGCCTCAGCCTTCGGAGTAGCTGGGATTACAGGCGACTGCCACCACACCCAGCTAATTTTTTTGTTTTTGTTTTTGTTTGTTTGTTTGTTTTGCTTTTTGAGACAGAGTTTCGCTCTTGTTGCCCAGGCTGGAGTGCAATGGCACGATCTCGGCTCAGCACAACCTCCGCCTCCCAGGTTCAAGCGATTCTCCTGCCTCAGTCTCCTGAGTAGCTGGGATTACAGGCATGCGCCACCATGCCTAGCTAATAATTTTGCATTTTTAGTAGAGACAGGGTTTCTCCATGTTGGTTAGGCTGGTCTCGAACTCCCGCCCTCAGGTGATCCACCCGCCTCGGCCTCCCAAAGTGCTGGGATTACAGGTGTGAGCCACTGCCCCTGGCCAATTTTTTTGGATTTTTAGTAGAGACAGTGTTTCGCTGTGTTGGCCAGGCTGGTCTCAAACTCCTGACCTCGTGATCTGTCTGCCTGGTCCTCGCAAAGTGCTGGGATAACAGGCCTGAACCACTGCACATGGCCCAAGATACATTTTTAAAGAAGCTCTCAGGCTGATTCTTCCGAGCAGTATATTTAAGAACCATTGATTTGACATTAATTGGATAACACATGCAGACACATTGCTTATGAAATTTAAAGAAAGCACAAAGGCCCATCTGTCCATTGGCACAGGATACCTAACTAGGTGCCTCACAACATAGCTTTCTCTGGCTCCTGGTGATCTTTCCCAAATAGTAAATTCCCTCAATATTTACATATACACAATGCAACCTATGGCAGCTACACAATTGGATTTTCTAAGACAGCTCCAACTTAATGCCAGTTCATTCTTTTCAATTAGAGAAAAATATTTTAATATTAAATCATGTATTTGGAAAATCTCATTTACCCCTGCTCTTTCCGTATCATTCAAGTATTAATAGTATCAAGAACACTCTATAAGGCTGAGTGCAGTGGCTCAGGCCTGTAATCCCAGCACTTTGGGAGAACAAGGGTGGGGCATTGCTTGAGGCCAGGAGTTTGAAACCAGCCTGGGCACCATAGTGAGACTTTGTCTCTGCTAAAAAAAAAATTAAAAATAAATAAATTAATTAAAAAAAAAAATTAGTAGGATGTGGTGACTCATACCTGTAGTCCCAGCTACTTGGGAGGCTGAGGTGGGGGAAGATCACTTGAGCCCAGGAGATTGAGGTTGTAGTGAGCCATGATCACACCGCTGTACTCCAGCCTGGGCAACAGAATAAGAACCTGTCAAAAAAAAAAAAAAAAAAAAAAAACCCTGTATCTTTTTGGACTCTTCTCTAGATTGAGGTGACACACCAGCAATTAGTGGAATTCCTGGTTTTCAGCTTTTAAGAAGTCGTTATAAATACATAATAGAAACAATAGTCTAAAAGCCAAAGCATTTTTTAGTTGCATGAAAGAGAATCAGAGAAAAGAAGTGTTGTTTTGTGGATTGTTTTTAATTCAAAAACCAAATTTTGAATATCAAGAGTCAAGCTTAGTAAGTAACAGTGACAAGATTCAAACCCAGATCTGTAATTGCAAAGGCTAAGCTCTTGAACCTAATGGCCTGCCTGCATCTCTCTTTTGGTTGCTTTTTGTCACAGTGTGGTCTGTGCTAAGGTATGTCAGACTCTTACTACTTTTTGCAGGGTTTTTTTTTTTTTTTCTTTTTTCAATTTCCGTTTGTTTCAATTTCCAGGTTTTCCTAAAATGTCTCTCACAAATCACTTACCTTCCCAGTAATTACCTCTATTTGCCTATCAATAATGAGGGCCCTGTGTTTTCTGGCCAACAACATTTTCATTCTGTTTATATTGCTGATGGAACTGGTGTTTGTTTTTGTTCCTTCTGGAGGGAAAAGTAAGTTCATGATTGAAATATAAGCTGAAAATTGATCCCCCATTGGGTAAAATATGGATACCACTTTACTGCAATCCCATTTGGAATCTTCCTAGGTGTTTCATAGACCTAGTGCTATGGTCTGAATGTTGGTGTTCCCCTAAAATTCATTTGTTGACATCCCAGCCCCCAAAGTGATGGTATTAGGAGGTAGGGACCTCTGGGAGGTGATTACATTGTGAAAGCACAGCCTTCTTGATTGGGTTAGGGCTCTTATAAAAGAGACTACAGAGAACAGCTAGTCCCTTCCAGTATTTGAGCACACAGGGAGAATGTGCCATCTATGAGAAGGTGAATCCCCACCAGAACCCAACCATGCTGACACTCTGATCTTGGCCTTCCCAACCTCCAGAACTCTGAGTTCTATTGTTTATAAGCTATCTAGTCTGTGATATTTTATTATAGCAGCTCAAACAGACTAAGACACCTAGCTATAGAAATTCTGGGATATTATTATAAACAATTTCATATCCTATGTTATGAAGACTGTTCTAATTATTTGCCACTGTAGATAACTACCTAAACAATCAATGACTTAAAAAATACTTTATTCTTGTATCTTCAATTTTGTGGATTTTAGGGGTTCAGCTGGGAAGTTCTAACTTGGAGTCTCTTATGCAGTTCTTATTAGATGTTGGCTGAGGCTGGAGTCATCCAGAACACAATTGGCAGTACAAGAGAGATTCTTCACTCATGTCTTGTACCTGGGCTGAGATGGCTTGAATATCTGGGGATGGCCTGGGCATATCTCTCCATGTGGCCTCTCCATGTGACTAGCTTGGGTTTCCTTATAGCATGGAAATCTCAGGGTAGTCAGAGTCCATATATAGTAGCTGTCTTTCCCTGGAGTGAACATTCCAAGAGACCAAGGTGAAAACTGCAAGGCTTCTTCTGACCCTGCATTGGAAACAATGCACAATCACTTTCACTTCATTCTGTTGATCCTATGATAACTAATGGATTTTAAGAGAAGGGACTACAAAGGGGAATGAATACTGGGAGGCATGGTTCATTAGGAAACTGCTGTGGTTTGAATATGTCCCCCGCAGTTTATGTGTTAGAAATTTAATCCCCGGTGCAGCAGTGCTGAAAGGTGGAACCTTTAAGAGGTGATTATGTCATGAAGGCTCTGCCCTATGAATGGATTAATGTCATTATCACAAAGGTGGGTTCATTATCGAGGGGAGTGGTCTCCTGATATAAGGGTAAGTTGGGGTCAATCTCTGCTCTTGCTAGTGCTCACACTTCTGCCTTTTGTCGTTTGCCTGGGGAGACTCTTGCCAGATTCTGGTGACGTGCTCTTAGACTTCCCAGCCTCTAGAACTGTGAGCCAAATAAACCTCTATTTATAAATTACCCAGCCTGTGATATTCTGTTACAGCCTCAGTAAAAGACTAAGATAGAGACATTTTAGAGAATAGCTACCACACAGTCTAGACCTATAACTGTTTTCCCTCAGGTCACCCCAGCTGAAGGGAAAAGACAAGGATATGACTAAGACTTCTAATGCTAATAGAAGTAGCTTTCCAAGTTCTATCCCATCCTTTGGCTGGTTTCCAGAATATGTTCCAAGTTTTTCTGCTTCAAATGTTAATGCTGTTTTCTGCCATCTGGTAACTTTATTTAGCAACGGTAACTTTATTTAGCAACTGTAACTTTATTTAGCAACTGTTTCTTCTATTATCTCAGAATACGACCTTAATATTATTACTGAGGTCTGACCTTGCTATTTGAATGATGTCAGTCTTACTGCTTCTCTTTGAGGTATGACAGTCCTCTGATTTACTTGGAGGAGTCTTTCCTTCTGTAACAGTGTTGCAGATTTTTTATTTGATTCCCAAAAGTGTAGTTTAGTTTCCTCAAAAATCTTAGGATAATTTTATCTGTATTTTATTCAGTTCCTCCAGATCAAAGGGAATTTGGTGGCATCACTCAAAGACACATTTAGATTTACCTTTCAATTCCCCAACTTGAACGAGCAGCCTCTGTTTCCTGGGGATTCCTCTCTTGACTCTCTATGTATACTTCACTGCTTAACTCCAAGATCTCTTTTATTTTATTTTATTTTTTTTTCGGAGACAGAGTCTTGCTGTGTAGTGGCGTGATCTCGGGTCACTGCAACCTCCGCCTCCCAGGTTCACGCCATTCTTCTGCCTCAGCCTCCCGAGTAGCTGGGACTACAGGCACCCGCCACTACACCCGGCTAATTTTTTTTTTTGTATTTTTAGTAGAGATGGGGTTTCACCGTGTTAGGCAGGATGGTCTCAATCTCCTGACCTCGTGATCTGCCCGTCTCAGCCTCCCAAAGTGCTGGGATTACAGGTGTAAGCCACTGCTCCCGGCAACTCAAGATCTCTTTAAAGAGGTGCAATGAGTGAGAATTATTGGGGGCCTAGGAGGCAGCAAATGTACAACTTTGTTGATCCTAACTCATCATTCTGTGATGCTGGGCATTTTAGGGGTCTAAACTAAGATTGCTGAGTTTGAGTCATGTAAAAATGAAGGCACAGAGATAAGAAGATGAGGTTGGAAAAGTTAACTTCATTACTCATTTACACCCATAGTTTTAGATTTGTGGCTGAAAGAGATTGTAAACAACCTTCTGGCTTTTTCCCCAGAAATTGAACTTCTTACTGCAGAAAACTTCCCGCTAAGGTTATCACCTCTTGGAAAACAAACTGGAATGACAGAGTCATGTGTCCAGGCGGCTCCTCAAAAGATCCTAGAAGAGGTGAGCCAAGCCCGGCCAAACATGTCCTTCTTCAAAATTCACCCAATCAGACAAGTGATTTCTCTCATGGGGTAGAGTAAGTGAGGAGTAGAAGGAGGCTGACAGCAATCCTCTTCTACTCATCCCTCCATGGAAAACATGAGGAGAGGTGAATATATGTTTTTCTCTGTTGAGTCCTAGGGCATCTCTCTGCCCAGGGATGTTAGAGAAGAAGCACACAGCACTCTGCAATTCCCAACATCGTGCCTCTCATTGCCAGGAGGGCTGTTGGCCTGTGGCGGCATGCCAGAGATCCTGAATTAGGCATGCCGTAAGTATGCTCACCTACCCCTAAATCTTTTTTTATACTGTTTCAAAAATACCATTGTAATTACCAAATAAAACCACATCTACATAAGCCAGGTAGAAAGACAAGGATAAACACAGCTTTGAATTTAGGGACATGATCTAGAGTCTGATGAGATCCTTCACTATGACCTAGTAATTCACAATTTTCTTCCCATCATGTTTCATTTGAAGAACTATTTGTTATTGTATAGTACAAATGAAGTAGGAGTAAGTTTCATATGTTTTTATCTAGATATATGAATAGGTGCGTGCATAAATATGTATGTAAATTGCCTGTTCATGGCAGAACATGCATATGTAAATGTGATGCCTGTGTTTCCCTGACATAAATATTTCACTGGTTTCTGTTATGTGGTTTGAGACTGGAGGTTTGGACCCCTGTGCTTTGCCTTTGAGCTACTTCTCACATGTAATTTGCACATTAAACATGTATACGTGCTTCTTTATAGCTCTATAATTGTCACATCTACATAATATCTGTGCTGAATAGACAAAGTGCTTCTTTTCCTTTTGAATTAAAATTTCAAAAATACTAATCCATCTCTAGAAGCAAAAACACTGATCAAAGCATGCAATAAGATACTCATTAACACCGACAAATGAAAAATCTGTTGTAATTATGGTGAGCAATAAGTTCTGGTGGTGGGCACAGAGAACTATGCAACGGGCTTTACAAGTCATAACTCCACCTCAGCACTGTCTGACAAGCAGCCAGACCCTACCCTGGGTCTACTGTAGTTACCCAACATCCCAGGAATGTTGTGCCAATTAGTTTCTGAGAAACATTTTTAAAAGATCATGTGAGTAGATAAGGAGCAAAACATAAGATCTGTACCATTCCATTGTATTTTATGTTTAATAAACACTTACATAGTACCAATCAGATATTGTTCTAGGAACTTGAAATAGACGAGCTCATCTAGCCCTCATAGCTGATCTGTGAATTAGAAACTACTATTATTCCCATATTGTCGGTTGGGGTTGGGGGTATTGAGGCATAGCGAAGTTAAGCAGATTGTCTAAGGTCAGCCAGCTGAGACTTGAATGCAGACAAGGCAGGTGCTAAAGGTCAGGCAAACAGTCACTCCATCTCCCTCCCTCCAGCCTGAGCATGTGATACCCAATAGCATTCTAGTCCTAGTGATCCTACTGCTTTCTTAACCCTCTGGGCCTTCCAGTCTCTCTCTTTAAAAGAAGGTTGATTTATAGCTATTTACTGAACCCATTCCAGTAGTAGGATGACAACAAATGAAATGGACCTTGAGTTTCTCAAAGTTTTTACCCTGATTCAATATACAATTTTAATTGTCTGCAAGTATTTTTGAATATCTTAAGATAAACCTATCAATTGGTTGAAAATGTATAAACAAATTCTAACTTTGTTATGCTATTTCAGTTGTTGCAAGTAAGATTTGAGGCAAATTGAATGAGTTGATGGATGTAACATGAAAAGGCTTTGATAGTTTCCAACTGTGAAGCTCCAACCTCCTGAGTATTTAATCTTGCAAACTGCTTCCTCAATGTTCTAGCAGATGCCTTCTTAGTAGTCTAGTTCCTGAAATGAATCCATCTTCTCAGTTGTGTTCCTGGGTCCAGACCTTAAACCCTGGCCACAATTATGAACACTAATTGGTAGGCTCAGCAGAGAGGCTAAGGGTTGAATAGGCACCAAGAACAAAAGTAGGTTCTCTCCTTAGAACTGTGTGAATGAAAAGGGTGGGAAAGGTCAGCTTGCTGCTGCCTGCACTGAGTCCACTCTGGAAGAGAGGACTTCAGTCTGGCACATCTCCCAGTAAGGAAAATAGAAAAGAAAACCCACAAGGCAAAATTTTCTCTTTGGATTTTGTCAGATGATACAGATCTAACAGAAAAGCACACAAAAAAGAAACGAATCTACCCCATAGTTTTTGGGCCAAAATGAGATTATATTTAGACAATGGCCCTGGGTGCTACAAATTGTCTGAGGAGCCTTTGCCCTGTGACTTTGCTTTACTGAGAGCTTACTGTTGAACCCAGCCAGCAACTCACTCCAGGATCCTAGGGTGGTCGGGCAGGCATGGGTCTAGGGCATTCTGTGCCCACTGTGCCAAGGACGCAAGGACAGGAAGGCAGGAGCAGGAGCAGGATTCTCAGATTTGAATAAACAGAGGGGAGGCTCTCAATGATTTCAACGGGAAAAACATCACACACAGCTTTTCTTTTGAAGTGGCAGTGACATTATGAAATGAACAGTTTTTCCTCTCAGGACAAAATGGGAGCAATTTCCCTGGGGCATTTTTGCTCAGGTTTTTTACCAACAGGAATGCATGGTCTGGATTCAGGTGAAAGTAGAAAAGTACTTAAATATCTAATGGATTCCAAGACTACACCTTTAGCTGGTCATGATTAGTTAAAAATCCGTATAGTTTGATTTCTGAAAATTTCCAAATGAAAATCATGAATGGATTTTTCCTCTATCCAGAAGAGTTCTAGATATCAAGAAGTTTGATATGTGTGGCCCATGGCAAAATATTTTAAAACAGCTCAAAGCTTTTCATCAAATGACCAAATTAAATGATCATATAGAGCACAGGGTCATTTAATTCAATCATGATATTCAGATACACAGAAAATACTACGAAGATAACATCTCGTATCTGGAGATTATAACCAGAGAAACTCACTAGTTTGTGACTGTTTGGTTTTTGTTTGTTTTTTTTGAGATGGAGTCTCCCTCTGTCACCCAGGGTGGAGTGCAGTGGCACGGTCTTGACTCACTGCAACCTCCACCTCCTGGGTTCAAGTGATTCTTTTGCCTCAGCCTCCCAAATAGCTGGAACTACAGGCTAATTTTTTGTATTTTTTTAGTAGAGATGGGGTTTCACAATGTTGACCAGGCTGGTCTCGAACTCCTGACTGCAAATGATCCACCTGCTTCAGCCTCCCAAATTGCTGAGATTACAGGTGTAAGTCACCACCCTTGCTGATTGTTTAAATCAAGTTCATCAAACACTTGAAACAAACATGACTCAAAGCGCCATTAGGCGCTGGAGTAAATTTGAATAGGACCATAAACTCAAAGAGCATTCATGAATACTTTTTGATAATAAAATTGGAATTCCCTGGGTTAATGATATATGCAGCAAAAGAATTGCCGAATCTTTTCTAAGTCTAGGCTGGCATTTTCTAAACCTGGACCCCCATTTTCCTTTGTAATGTATTTGGCTAGTCTTTATGCCTGGGTGAGTTTATCAGCTCTTTGCACCCAGATTCTCTATCCCTACACCAACTGAGAAACTCAAGAAAGGAGAGTTGAACCTTGGTTTAACTCTTAATGTCCTGGTATGTTGAATCACTGCCACTGCTGAACACAGAGAATTCGCAGCCAGGTGTGATGGCTCATGCCTATAATCCCAGCATGTTGAGAGACTGAGGTGAGAGGATTATTGCTTGAGCCCAGGAATTCAAGCTCGCAGTGAGCTGTAATCGTATCACTCACTCCATCCTGAGCAAAAGAGCAAGAGGGAGATCCTGTCAAGAAGGGGAAAGAAGGGGAAAGAAAGAAAGGGAAAAAGGGAGAAAGAGAAAGAGAGAGAAAGAAGGAAAGAAGAGAGCGAGGGAGGGGAGAGAGGGAAGGAAGGGAAAAGAGAGAGGGAGAAAGAAAGAAGGATCTCTGGCAAACTAAGGTCTTTCACAAATATTACAACTTTGGGGTTCTTATGTTTTATCATTTTGCACTATATTATACAGAAATACTACAATCATATTGTAATAGATATCATTTAATTGATCTGTATGAATGCCTATAATGTAGGACATAATTAGCAACACAAGGAGTATACTTTAGTTGTTCCTTTAGTTCTGAATATAAAGTTTACATAAATATCGCACAAAGGAATTTTCTGGAAGTGTTGGCAGCTAAGCAGCTAGACCATTGTTGGTTTTTTTGCCTCCAAAACTATCTCTTCCTATAAGAATTCCATAGCATACCACAGACATCACCAGAAACTTTATTCAAAGGTTCTGTCAAAACTGTCATTAAAACTCTAATAAATAAATTTGAATAAGAGGGAGACATGTTTCTGAAGCCGAGTAGTGATACTAACATCCTAAAAAAAAATGTTGATTCTAGCAAATGTGCTTCACCTTTCAAAATGATAAAATCTAGAAAGCTTTCATTTCTCCTGAAGATCACAACAATTTGGCTTTCGGACATATCATGGAGAGTGTATTTTCCAAAGGCACAAAAATAAATGTTTTAGTGAGTGCTGGCACATTATTTGAAGTAAGCTAGCAGTGTTTTCCTTTTCTGGAGAAAACAGCCCGAACCACACGCTGCCCCTACCATCTCTGAGGAACTCATCCTTCTGAGGCTCTGCTGCAGAAACTCTTTTTTTTTTTTTTTTTTTTTTTTTTTGAGACGGAGTCTCGCTCTGTCACCCAGGCTGGAGTGCAATGGTGCGCTCTCAGCTCACTGCAATCTCCGTCTCCTGGGTGCAAGCAATTCTCCTGCCTCAGCCTCCCAAGTAGCTGGGATTACAGGCATGCGCCACCATGCCCAGCTAATTTTTGTACTTTTAGTAGAGACTGGGTTTCACCATATTGGTCAGGCTGGTCTCAAACTCCTGAGCTCAGGCAATGTGCCCACGTCGGCCTCCCAAAGTGCTAGGATTACAGGTGTGAGCCACCCTGCTCGGCAACAGAAACTCTTTAACTGTTCAAGTCTCCTTCCTTCACTATGGTACTACTGTCTGGGGCAAACAGATCAGATGAGTGAGCAAGAGTCCTGGCCCTCTGGCTACAGTTGTGGGGTGTGGCATCTGTATCAGTCCCACTGATACTGCATCCTCCTTCTAGATAAACAACAAGCATCACCACTTACAAAAAGTATATATTACTTCAAGGGCTGCTGAGATTCACTCCTCTGAGAAATACCAGCCTGTTGATCTTGCTCAGGACTCCCTTACTGTAAAACCCATCCTCCCAACCCCCCCAGCCCACCCCCCGCACAGTGTATTCTAGGAAATTGCAGTCAGTAGGTTAACTAGGAGGCTGTTCAGACTGAATGACCCAGAGTCCCAAAAAGACATTAAAGATCTAGATTTATGCTGTCCAATAGAAATGTAAGTCACATATGCACAGTGGTCTCCCCTTATCCACAGTTTCTGTGACTTCAGTTACCCACAGGCAACTGTAGCCTGAAAATATTAAATGGTAAATTTCAGAAACAATTCATAAATTTTAAGTTGTGCACTGTTTGGAGTAGCGATGAAATCTCATGCTGTCCTGCTCTGTCCTACCCAGAATATGAATTATCATCCCTTTGTTCAGTGTCTCCAAGCTGTCCACACTCCCAGCCTGTTAGTCACTTGGTAGTCATCTCAGTTATGACGCTGGCAGTCCTGGTATCCAGTGCTTGTGTTCAAGAAACCCTTAATTTACTTAATAATGGCCCTGAAGCTCAAGAGGAGTGATGCTGGTAATTCAGATAAGCCCAAGAGAATTCACAAAGGGCTTCCTTTCGTGAAAAAGTGAAAGTTCTTGACTTAAGAAAAAAAATTGGCTGGGCACGGTGGCTCACACCTGTAATCCCAGCAATTTGGGAGGCTGAGGCGTGTGGATCACCTGAGATCAGGAGTTCAAGACCAGCCTGGCCAACATGGTAAAACCCCATCTCTACTAAAAATACAAAAATTAGCCGGGTGTGGTGGCAAGCACCTGTAATCCCAGCTACTCAGGAGGCTGAGGCAGGACAATTGCTGGAACCGGGGAGGCAGAGGTTGCAGTGAGCCAAGATCATGCCATTGCATTCCAGCTTGGGCAATAAGAGTGAAACTCCATCTCAAAAATAAATAAAAGAAAATAAAAGAAAAAATATCAGCCAGCACAGTGGCTTATGCCTGTAATCCCAGCACTTTGGGAGGCCAACATGGGTGTATCACTTGAGGTCAGAAGTTTGAGACCAGCCTGGTCAACATAGGAAACCCCGTCTCTAATAAAAATACAAAAATTAGCCAGGTGTGATGGCAGGCACTTGTAATCTGAGCTACTTGGGAGGCTGAGCAGGAGGATCACTTGAACCCGGGAAGTGGAGGTTGCAGTGAGCCGAGATTGTGCCACTGCACTCCAGCCTGGGCGACAGCATGAGACTCCGTCTCAAAAAAAAAAAAAGAAAGAAAGAAAGAAAGAAAAAATTCATATGCTGAAGTTGCTAAGATCTGCAGTTAGAATGAATCTTATCCATGAATTGTGAAGAAGGAAAAATAAGTTTGTGCTAGTTTTGCTGTCACATCTCAAACTGCAAAAGTTACAGCCACAGTGAATGAAAAGAGCTTAGTTAAGATATAAAATTCATTAAATTTATGGGTGGAGGACAGGAATAGTAACATGTTCCGATTGATGGCACTCAGGTTTGGTACTATGTATGGTTTCGGGCAGTCACTGTGGGTCTTGGAATGTATTTCCTTAGATAGGGGGGACTACTATAATTTAAATTTTTCTAGTAACCTTGTTTAAAGATTTTTAAAACAACAGGTAAAGTTAATTTTAATAGGTCATTCTTAACCTAATATAGTCAAAATAATCTATGGATCTCAATCAAATGTCACCAATTGTCCCACCAATTAATTTTTTCTGGTCCAAGATCCAGACTACCAGACTGGAGTTTCCTTTAGTCTGGAACCATTTATCGGTCTTTGATTTTCCTGACCTTGACATTGCTTAAGAGTCTTGCTCAATTATTTTGTAGATCTCTCTTAATTTGAGTTTGTGTGATGTTTTCTCATGATTAGATTGAAGTTGTGTATTTTGGGCTGAAAAACTGCAGAAGTGCTGTTGTGTCTTTCTTGGAGTAACTGATTTGTGGAGAGATACTTTGAGATATTGTAGGCAAATAGCTTAGTATACTTTTGTCCTCTAATTTTAGCATCTGTTGATGAGTCTTGCCTGAAACAATTATTACTGCAGTGCTTGCCAAATGATCATTTTCTATTTTTACCATTCCTTCTACATTTATTAGTTAAAATTCTGTTGTGAGGTAGAACTTTTGCTTCTTCCTCATTTGTTTATTAATAATAGTATGAACTCAAATTCTTACTTTATTCGATGGATTATAAATCATTCCTAAGATTATGTATTTTGTTGCTCAAATCGTCTCAGATTAGCCATTTGGAGCCCCTTAAAGTTGGTTCATGTGTCCCTTCAAGATGCCCTTATCTAAGAGCACTTCCTTAGTTTTTGGCACTACATGTTATTCTAGGCTCATCTTGTATTTTCTTTGCCCAGACCTGAATCAGCCATTGATAAAGAACACCAGTCCCTTTTGATAGAGAATGGCATTTAGAAGACAGCCATTGAACATTAGGTGTGCTCATTACCATGAAATATTACTTTTCCCAGAACCTTTCTGTGAAAAGATCCAGACAGCATATGTACATATGTATGCATGTATGTATATGCACACACACACTCATATTCATATCCATATTTATTTATATTTCTGTGTAAGTGGAAAACCATGAATTCACAATGCCTTCAATTCCAATCAACACCATAGGGTTCACTAGTTTTCTCCTTTTCCATATCTATAGCTCTCTTCAACAATAAGAAACTTGGATCCCATTATTTGTAATATGTTACTTTTTTTTTTTTTTTGAGATGGAGGCTTGCTGTGTCGCCAGGCTGAAGTATAGTGGCATGATCTTGGCTCACTGAAACCTCCACCTCCTGGGTTCAAGTGATTCTCCTGCCTCAACCTCCTGAGTAGCTGAAATTACCGGTGCCCACCACTATGCCTAGCTAATTTTTGTGTTTTTAGTAGAGATGGGGTTTCACCATGTTGGCCAGGCAGGTCTTGAACTCCTGACCTCAAGTGATCATCTGCCTCAGCCTCCCAAAGTACTGGGATTACAGGTGTGAGCCATCGTGCCTGGTTTGTAATATATTAGGTCTTTGATCATTGCCCTGAAGGTAATCATCCTCTCACAGGCCATCACCACCCCCTTCTTTGCATGGATGCCCTCTGCGCTCAATACACTTGGGATGTGACACACTGTCAGTGTTGTTCTGTGACCAGGATGCCCCCCGACATCCTACTTAGGCTCTGACACTTTGTACCTGGCTGCCACTCTCCTCTCTTATCCCTTATCTAAGCCCATAGCCACGTGGAGGAGAGTAGATAATTAAACATAGTCAGGGTTCAGTTAGCAAGGAAGAAGAGGAAAGTAGATTTTGGATAGGCAGCCAACAGTGCCTACTACAAACATCCATTACCGTTTTAGTATCAGTAACAACTCTCTTTTGGGCAACTATGCAACTGTTCAAACTGTCCTTGTGGCTTGAGTGAGGTCAGATGAATCTTTGGCTCCAATGAGGGCCAGTTAAACATATTTCAAGCCCTTGACACTGTGGCTGGTTCAAGAAT
Source organism: Rhinopithecus bieti (assembly GCF_001698545.2). NCBI lineage: Eukaryota > Metazoa > Chordata > Mammalia > Primates > Cercopithecidae > Rhinopithecus > Rhinopithecus bieti. The sequence goes on along the minus strand of NW_016841754.1, from coordinate 607,530 downwards.
GGGCATAGGACTGAAGTCAGGCCAATGAGAACCTTGCCTAAAATTGCTAAAAGGATTACATAGAAATTGAATCTTTTTCTACTAGTATTACCAAATCTGGGGCTGCTAATAATCCTCTTGTCACCACATCAGAAAATGAAGCCAACGTAAAGGAAAGCAGACCTGTGACTTGGAGAAAAAGACAGTTTCCATGCATCATCATGTAAGCATCTTGATCCAGCCATGCCTGAAGCTAGATATACTCCTTGGCTTTAGTTATATGAACCAATGACTTCTTTTTGCTTAACCCAATTTGAAATGTATTTCTGCCTCTTTTAATCAAAAGAATAACTGATACAGCTGGACCTTAGGTGGCTTTCATATTCCTGGGGAGGCTTAGATGCTGTTATTCTTAGCCTAATATAGTGGGATGAGGCAAAGATAATAACTATGGACTTTAAGTGAGAACTTCATGAAAAAGTTGAAGGGTCAGTAAGGGTTAAAAAACATTTTCTTGGACCCTGATACATTTTTACATCGCATGCCAGGCTTGCTTAACTAGTCTGCTTCCTTTCCATATCTGAAAAATGGTGACAACAACACTGAAACTTTCAAACTACTCCTCCCAAAGATCAGGCAAGGAATTCTTAGCACATGTTTTAAAGCAACTTCAATTCCTCAAGAGATGAAACTAAGTGTGTTCTTTATCGTATTTTCCTATGCTGCACTTCTATTCATCCCCTAGCTCGCAGCCAAGATAAAGAACTGTTATTAAACACTTGAACATATGGCATATATCACTTTTTGAAAAATAAACTTATTCAAGAAAGAGTTTCGGAGGCCACATGTGGGCATCTCAAGATAGTGATCCAAAAGGAAGTCAGAAGCCTCAAATGAACAAAATGGGTGTTTCAGTTCAACAATGATTTGGTTCTCCAGGCTTGTTTTAGTTATCTGTTTGGTACCGGGGCGGAGGTCACTCTTCCAGTTGTTCACTGCAGCATCTTGCAAAGAAAAGCATTAGCAAAGAAAAGTGAGGCAAAGAGAAACAGTCAGCAGGCCCTAACCAGCAACTGTGTGTGACCAGAAAAGTGGGACATGAAGCAGCTTTTCTCACAGCTGTGCATGTCACATTGTCTCTTTAAACCTAAAAACTTGGAATTTCAGGAGTTTTCTTTCTGTTGTTTATTCTTTTTTCCTTTCAAATGACAGATTTCTCCTTTCCTTTGCCCCTTATGATTTCCAGTCCCCACTCTGTGTCAGCCCTACCCTTGGTTTGAGGATGTGGTGCTGTGATCCAGCCATGTGGCAGAACCACACGGTTGCTACTAAACTGCCACTCACTCCCCAGGGGAAAAGACTTAGCTATAATCCTGTAATCTTTTCTTCAAACAATGACTCCATTTCACTTGAAGTAGTCAAAAATGAATGGCTTTTGTCATTTGGAATCTAAGCACATGTGGATGATTTTAAGTAAAAAAAAACAAAACTAACTGTAAAGATGGCAACAATATTTTTCTATGTTGAGGATAAATGTGATCTCATTATACTAAAAACATGTTGGAATGCTCTACTCATTCTTATTTCCTTCTCCTGATGAAGCTGCAAAGAAGACTGAGCTTACTCTTGCCTCACGTTGATCAGATAAGGTAGATATTATAGGAGCTGGGATATAGGTGGAGTAGCTCTAGCTATATAGCATTTTTTAAGATCTGACAAACAGAAGGAAACTAAAGCTTCAGTATATGGCTGTATAAGATGATTGGCAATTCATTTTCATTATCATAAAATAATACGTTTAGTAAATAAATTTAGATTCTTTAAAAGACACCCTGTCTAAACTTTTTTCTGTAAACTACAAGCCCAATAGCGCAAACCTAGGGAAACTCACCCTACCCTGGATAAAAGAGAAACTTCATGGCTCAACATTCTATGTGAATTTCACACTTATAAAGTGACCTGTCAAAGGTATAAATTGACTTTATACCTCCAGTGAGATCTTTGGTCTTTTAGGAAAAAGAAAAGGATCACCTGGTTTCTTTCCTCCATAAGTTCTTGTATAGCCAGTTACCAAACCTGACAGACACTACTTCCTAAGCAATTGTAGTGTTTGTTTCCTGTTTTACCTCCCCATCTGTTCAATTTCTCACCTGAATGACTGCAAAAGTTACTTAACTAATTTCCTTGCCCAGATCTTCCACCCTGCCATAAGATGCTTAAATTTTATCAGTGTCTCCAAGGTGCTTCCAGCATACTGCAGAACTCAGTCTTTGAATCTGTCCCTGCTACTCCCTCCTGCCTCAACTCGGTCACTCTTCCCACTTGATGATCCAAGATGCCGTATCACTTGGGGATTCTCTTACTGTCTCATGTGGGTCTTTGTCTCATTTGAACCTTTGTATATGCTGTTACCTCCTCCAGTAACCCACTCTGCCAATTTGTAGCTGGTTAAATAACTGCTGCTGGAATTTCAAAACTTAGCTCAGACACCAGACATCTTTTGTGACTTCCCATCTGCATCCAAACAAGGAACATTTGCCTGTTTGCCTGCTATGTTGTCCCGCATCATGGCACTAATATTATAATCTTTTACTTGTTTGTTTTATCTATACACGTGGGAAGGGTTGGGCCTTTCATTTCCACATTTCCATCATCCACCATGATTCTCAACTTATAGTTGGTGCCCAAATGTTGAATGAATGAATGAACAAAGTAGAATATGGAGAACTGATTGTTGCTATATAAAGTTTAAGCATTTGGGGGCTTTCTTTTCTTTTCTTTTCTTTTCTTTCTGCAGTGATGTGATCTTGGCTCACTGCAACCTCCACCTCCCGGGTTCAGGCGATTCTCGTGCCTCAGCCACCCAAATAGCTGGGATTGCATGCATGCGTCACCATGCCCAGGTAATTTTTTGTGTTTGTAGTAGAAATGGGGTTTCACCATGTTAGGCAGGCTGGTCTTGAACTCCTGACCGCAAGTGGTCCATGCGGCTTGGCTTGCCAAAGTTCTGGGATTACAGGTGTGGGCCACAGCACTTGGCAGGAGTTTGATTTTCAATTGACAATGGCACTGACCAACTCTAGGTCCCTGTGTGAATTTATTGAGTTGGACATTTTTGGTTAGGTTGTTAGAAACTTTGAAATACATATTGAATCTCTGCTCTAGTTAGCTGTAACAGCACTAAATTCTTCAACACAGAACACTGTAAGGCAAACACAAAAATTCACCATAGGGAGCCAATAAAAGGTGTTAGAAACAGGGGGAAAGTTACTGATAAAATGTGACAAGGTTTTCAAACAGAGGCAATATTGTTAACTTAAATTGCAGAGACCTTATTCACACTCACCAGAAAACAAAGGAAAAAGATTACAACTCATTTTGGTATATTTGGAAGATGAAACAGTCCTTGAATTCCCTGTACCTGAGTCGGGGTACATAGTCTAGCAATGCTTATCAAAATTTATGCTCTACTACCAAGGAAATTGAGCTTTATATCCTGGTAAGGCTGTTTTCCTTACTATTTTCTAAATCTATTATTTTTACTACAGATTCCACATCCTTACTCATGTATCCTCCAACTTAGAATATTCTATGTCCTATCTTTAGTCTAATCAACTTTAGTTCTTCAATGTTCTTTATTCTCAGCCTAAATCCTGACACCTTCAAAGAAGCCTCCCTTAACTACCTGGCCCATATGAACTGTGCCTTTTCTGATTTTCTACCACACACACATAGACGCTACTCACATGGTTCCTCTTGTACCCTGACCTTTATGCCTGTTGTGGTCTACAATCGAATGACACCTTTTCGTTGTCCTCCCATCTCTCATCTTACCTTTGTATCTGGTGTAACTGACCTCCATGGTTGATCATTAGAATCATTCCTTTGAATGTATTTTCAACTCCTGCTTATAATACTTGCTTAACAAAACCCTAATGCAGGCATAGTTTCAACTTTCTGCCTGTGGTGCAACTGCCCTTACGTAGCTGAGCATGACTGACTGAAAGAAAATGTCACCATGACACCTGGTCTCATTTTGAATACATGATCACTAGCCTCGAGTGGGTTCTGCTTGACAATCTTTTCCTATGTCCCTATTCCATTCACTCTCCCATTCTCCTAGACACCTATATCATGTTGTCTTGTGATTGTATATTGGCTTGATCCCCAGTTATTTGAGAAACCTTGTTTTTGCAAGTTATAAATGATGTGGGGGCAGAAGCCCATTGGCCCATGCCCCTTTTATATCCTGAGTAATGCTAAGCACATGAGTGGTGCCCATGTAAATAGGCCAAGATCCTCTAATAGATTCCCTATCCCACTTTCAGGATATGGCAAGGAATTTCGGGAGACTAGGAAGTTCAACTAAGTGTAAAAGGCCCCAAAGTTATTTGAAATTTACCCTGATAGAGAATGCTGACAGTGAGGGTGGGGGAAAGAAACAAATGGCTCCTTTGTCTTCAGTGGGGGGGTAGCCAATTAAAGTAGCAAAAAGTTAATTGTTGGGAGGACCAGCTCTAGATCAGGTTGCCTGGGTTTTTCAGTTGACATCACTGGCAGCTGGCTTAGGGGATAATAAAATTGGTTGAAATGAATTGCATTTTGAAAAAGTATGTAGGCAATTGGCCCTACTTTGGCAGTGGTGGAATTACTTTCATTTTACATCAAGGTAATCTGTTTTACAAACACAAATGCAACTTCTGGGGAGGACAGTGAGTTCTACAACTGGCCAATCAAAACCTTGGGAAGATGACACAGCTGCTGACCTGAACCAAGAAGGCCTTTGGTGCTCTTTGAGTTCAGGGTAGAACAGTCATCCATGTTCATCTGACACGTCTTCCTCTTAACATTCTACCTCTTGTTGAGTTTTGTGTTAGGCATGAAAGAATATATAAGACAAGTATAAGACATTATCCTGTCTTCATAAAGCTTAGTCTGGCTATGTAAGAGACTCTCAAAGGCATGTACTCCAAGTTGGGAACATGTTGCACAGTCAGGTGTTAGGTTGTGCGAGGTAGTAAGTGTTCACAGAAGAAGGCAAACAGAATAGTTAGAAGCATAGGAACCTGGCCTACTTAGTTGATGGGTTATTCACTTTTCCGTGTTATCTGAGTACTACCAAGGAGTCCTGAGTTAATGCATATGTGTGCCTAAGTGTGGGAGGAGGCAAAATGATGGGCAGAGCCCAGTCCGTGATGTTACTTCTGTAACTGTTTTGAAGTTTGTGTGTGAATATCTGCAAAATGTAATCAAAGTATTTGATCTAGAGGTCTAGTATTTTGGTAAACACTTGCTAGGGTAGCTTTCTGCTTTAAAAAGTAACATAGGAACTTAAGGATCCATCAATGTCATGTGCATATAAAATTCTTACCATTTTACTCACTGCTAGACACACATACAAATGCTGGACTATTCCATATATTCCCCCAGAGAAATCTTGATAATCTTGTCATGCATTTAAAGGTAAACCTGAGCTCTGATTCTATAAGAAAACACATATAGTACAGACGGGTAACATGAAGGAAATAGATGAACTGGGACCAGTTGCCCAAGGACATACTCACCAACATTCACATTTCCTATTGCTGCTCTCCATTGCTGTGGCCCTTAGAGCTGGCTTGGATGGAGGGTGAAAAGTGTTCTAATATGACAGTCTCTAAAATCCCTGCCCACAAGGAAAGGGAGGGAGTAAGTTGTAGCTCAGAAGGTAACCAAGTTTAATAATGAGTTTATTTTAATTGTTCATTCTTTTTAAAAATTCAGTCACCGACTCTTTAGTCTCTTTAATGTTTAAATGTTGTATTAGTTTGGGCAGAGACAGAAGGAAAGAGTGACATCAATAATTAAAAATGAACTGTAAGGCGAGGCAGAAATGAAATACATTGTCCTTAGAACAGCATTTCTCACATGCCTGGGCCTGGGGGCAGTTTCTCACTAAAAAAGTCACCCTATTTCAGAAGTTCCTGCCTGTCACCCCCAAATTAACTCCTGCCAGGACCTGATGTAGAACCAAGTCCCCACAGTTAAACTTTATCGAGATTTCTTTTTTGAAAAGTAAAAAAAAAAAAAAAAAAAAAAAATCCGCTATTCAAAGGGAAAGCCATTCCTAGACTATAATACATGGATGGGGAAAAAGCCAATACCCCAGTTAACATCATCAATATTTTGGCAAAGAATCTGAGATCTGCCTCCCAGTTTTGAATTAATTGGGATGGCTAGTAAGTGTCATTTTTACCCTTCCTTTGTCAAATTGGTCCCCAGGCAGATACTAGTTCTAGTTTACATCATGTATGGCATAGTAATCATAGTTACAGGTTTTATTGAGGCCTCTCCCATTATGGGGCACTGGTTGCTTGCTTGACGCAACGCAGTCCTAATTTGTAGGCTGTTAATGTAAGTGAATGGCAGGTTTACCGGAGGTTGGGCTTGAGAGCCCTGTTGTGGGAATCTTTCTAATCAAGGAGAGTTGAGTAATTAGTGACAAATCCCCAAGAAAGGTAATGCATATATCACCTAAAACATGTACAATTTATATTATCTGCCCAACATTTTACATGTTTTAGCTGAGTCTTGTTCTTCTAGTATAGGTCTGGCTGAGTGAGTTCTGCTTTGTTTTTTATTTTGTTTTGTTTTTGCCTTTCCATAAAACGCATTACCCATAATTAGCAGTCAAAATTTCCACGATTCCTTCTTGAAAGAGCCAGGCAGTAAACTTTAGTATTGCCTGTGGGACTATATCTTGATGCAAAAAAGCTTTCTTGATTTTTATGATTGTTTCCACTATCTCTTTTCCATTCATCTAATCACACAATTACTTTCCCCAATGATTTGGCCCTTTTCCTGAGTTTTCAAGACTGAGTTTAGCTCTACTGGCCCAAGCTGGCATGGCGTGGCACGATCTCAGTCACTTGCAACCTCCCTAATCTGCCCCAGGTTCAAGTGATTGTTGTGCTGCAGCCCTCCCAAGTAAGCTGGATTACAGGCGGCGCCCCACCCAACGCATGCCCCGGCTAAATTTTTTTGGTAAAATTATTTAGTAGAGATGGGGTTCAAGATGTTTGGCCCCAGGCCTGGTCTGAAACCCTCCCCTGAGCCTCCAGGTGACCACCCTGGCCTTGGCTCCCCCCAAAACGTGCTGAGATACAGGGCGTGAGCGCCCACGCGTGCTGGCCCCTTTTCCTGTGAGTTTTTCTAAAAACAGTTTGAAGCTTATTTTTTTTTATAAAGTTTGCATGCATTTTTCATCTCCCTTTTAATTAATGAATTAATTATAAAATAACAAATTGCAATGGGCATAACAGTTTTAAGATAAAACACAATTGGCTGGCTCTGCCTATGGCGTAGCCATTCTTTATTCCTTTAATGTTGTTCATAATAATAACAACAACAAGAAAGATAAACACAATGACTCTATGGAGAGTTTGAATTTAAATTGGTAGAAGCAGAAATGTGCACAACATACAAGAGAGGTAGACCACTAGCCTCAAGCGCAGTCAGTATTCTGCATTTATTCCCAAGAAAACATTGAGAGTGCCATTCCTTCCGGTCGCTGTGCCTTCCTTCCTTCCTTCCTTAACTTCTCCTTCCCTTCCTCCTCCCTCCCTCCCTCTCCTCCCTTCTTCTTCCTTCCTCTCTCATCTCTCTTTCTTTTTTTTTGTTTGTTTTTTGCTTTGAGATTGGTCCTAACTCTGTCGTCCAGGCTGGAGTGCAAGTGGCATCATTACAAGCCACTGCAATCTCCGACCTTCCTGGGTTCTAAGTGATCCTCCTACCTCAACTCCCTAGTAGCTGACCCACTTACACAGGAAAGAGCCACCACACTCTGCTAATTTTTGTGTGTGTGTGTGTGTGGTGTGTGGTGTGTGTGTGTGTGTGTGTGTGTGTAAATGAGTTCTCCCTATGTTGTCCAGGCTGGTCTTGAACTCATGGGCTCAAGAGATCCACCTACCTCAGAGCTGGAATTACAGACGTGGGCCACCGCGCCCAGCCACAGCCAGTTATTTAACCTCTCTAAACCTTAGTTTCTTCAAAATAAGAGAAATAATATTCCCTACTTTCAGTGTTGCTATATTGGGATCAAGTGAAATCACTTAGGTAAGCACTGGCACATGGAAGGAGCTCAACAAACAGCACTTTTGAAAGAAATAAGAGCCAATCCATTTCTGTCCATTGTTCACTATTATCAACAGTGCCATTTTTCTTACCTGAGAGGCCTTCCCTGCTCATGGTTTGGCTTCATCTTCACTGCTACCTAATGCTTCATTTGGCTGTTACTCCATATTAATTCTTCCTTTTTTTCTTTGAGACAGGGTCCCTCTCTGTCACCCAGGCTGGAAAGCAGTGGCATGCTCTCAGTTCGCTGCATCCTCTACCTCCTGGGCTCAAGCAATCCTACTGCCTCAGCCTCCTAAGCAGCTGGGACTACTGGCCTGCGGCACCACACCTGGCTAATTGTTGTATTTTTTGTAGATACGGGTTTCGCCATGTTGCCCAGGCTGGTCTTGAACTCCTGGGCTCAAGCAATCCCCTGGCCTGGGCCTCCAAAAATGCTGGGATTACAGTCATGAACCTCCACACCCAGACTGATTCTTCCCTTCTAATAATTTGTTATGCCACATCGTGGGCAATTGGACTCAATAAATATCTAATTCTCACCCTAAACAAGACTGTAGTCAAAACTTTGAGATATAACAACAAATATGACACAGACTCTGTCTTAAATAATTTCCAGTCTAGTTAGTAATATAAAAGAGTACACAAATTCTATTATATGATGTATAAAAGCAGCCGAAGTTAATCTATGTTGCTATGTCAGAATAATGATGACCTTTTAAAGTAATGACAAAGAGGAAAATTAAAGGAAGCCTCTGGAGGACTGTGTGACTGATCTTCATGGTTGTAATATAGATGTGTTCAATTTATTTTTTAAAAATCAAGCTATTGACTTATGATTTGTACACTTTTTTCTGTGTACATTATATCAATAAAATCTTTACCAACAAAATCAAAAGAGACCAGGCATGGTGGCTCATGCCTGTAATTCCAGCACTTTGGGAGGCCGAGGCTGGAGAATTGCTTGAGCCTAGAATCTAGAGAACAGCCTGGGCAACACAGTGAGACTCCATCTCTACAAAATGAAAAATAAAAAAATTAGTCAGGCATGGTGGCCTGTGCCTGTAGTCCTAGCTACTTGGGAGGCTGAGGTGGGAGGATCCACTTGAGCCCAGGAGGTTGAGGCTGCAGTGAACTGTGAATGCACCACTGCACTACTCCAGCCTGGGCAACAAAACAAGACCCCATCTGAAAGAAAAGAAAAGAATAGAATTAGCTCTTTAGTGAAAAATAAAAGATGAGCAGGAGAGGAGGGGCCAAGATGGCCAAACAGGAACAGCTCTGGTCTGCAGCTCCCAGCGAGACCAACGCAGAAGTTCAACTCAATCAGACATCATTAGAACTCGCCTGTAAAAGTCAAATACCTGTCCACGCCTTTCAACTCCAGAGAAGATATATCCAAGCTTTCTGAACATGCACAGTGCTCCTCCTTTCAGATGCCCTGCTTCTCTCAAAATGGACACTGACCAGGATCTTCAGAGAATTCCTCCTAGAGGTATCTCCCATCAATTCTCACTGCAGTTTAGTGGGAAGCAACATATGGCAAAACATACTTTATAATTTTTCAGCCTGCCCTTCCTGCAAGATTTCACATAACACTTCAGACTGTAGGAGCTGGTCTGAGTTGGGAAGTTCAAAACAATAAGAAACTGGTTTGGAATCTGAATGGCAAAAATGTCTGAGGTTTATGGAAATCCAAAGAAACAGGCAATTACATTGGTCTTCTAAAGACCTCTAAACCTTGAATGTGGTTGATAGAAGCTACAGAAAGGCAAAATGTTTCCATTTCTATGTTTATATATAGCATAACTATCCCTTGTATTTATATTTGCTTATATATTTGGAAAACAATAAATAACAAACCGTCTCGATAAAAAACAGGCAACCTACAGAATAGGAGAAAATATTTGCAAACTATGCACCTGACAAAGGTCAGATATCCAGCGTCTGTAAGGAACACAAACAAATTTATAAGAAAAAACAGCCCCATTAAAAAGTGGGCAAAAGACATGACACTTTTCAAAAGAAGACATATATGCGACCAACAAGCATATAAAAAAATGCTCGACATCACTAATCAGAGAAATGTAAATCAAAACCACAATGAGATACCATCTCACTCCAGTCAAAATTGCTTTTATTAAAACGTCAAACTATAACCGATGCTGGCAAGGTTGGAGGTAAAAGAGAATGCTTATACACTGCCAGTGGTAATGCAAATTAGTTCAACCATTGTGGAAAGCAGTGTGGCAATACCTCAAAGAACTAAAAACAAGACTAACATTCAACCCAGCAATTCCATTGTTGGGTATATACCCAAAGGAATATAAATCATTCTGCCATGAAGGCAGGTGCACATGTATGCTCATTGCAGCACTATTCACAATAGCAAAGACATTGATTCAACTGAAATGGCTGTCAACAATAGACTGGATTAAAAAAAAAGTGGTACATATATACTGCGGAATACTATGCAGCCATGAAAAAGAATGAGAACATGTTCTTTGCAGCAACATAGATGGAGGTGAAGGCCATTATCCTTAGCAAACTAACATGGGAACAGAAAACCAATTACTGCATGTTCTCACTTATAAGTGGGAGCTAAATGATAAGAACTTATGAACACAAAGAAGGAAACAACAGATACTGGAGGCTACTTCAGGGGAGAGGGTGGGAGGAGGGAAAGAATCAGGAAGAATACTTATTGGGTACTATGCTTATTACTGGGTGATAAAATAATCTGTATATCAAATCCCCACGACATGAGTTTATCTGCCTAACAAACTTTGCACGTGGACCTCTGAACCTTAAGTAAAGGTTAAAAGAAATAAACTATTAAAGAATAAACTGGGCACAGTGGCTCATGCCTGTAATCCCAGCACTTTGGGAGACTGAGGCGGGTGGATCACCTGAGGTCAGGAGTTCAAGACCAGCCTGGCCAACATGGCGAAATCCCGTCTCTACTAAAAATACAAAAATTAGCCAGGCATGGTGGCAAACACCTGTAATCCCAGCTACCTGGGAGGCTAAGGCAGGAGAATCATTTGAACCTGGGAGGTAGGGGTTGCAGTGAGCCGAGATTGCACCACTGCACTTCAGCTTGGGCAACAAGAGTGAAATTCCAGGGGCCGGGCGCGGTGGCTCAAGCCTGTAATCCCAGCACTTTGGGAGGCCGAGACGGGCGGATCACGAGGTCAGGAGATCGAGACCATCCTGGCTAATACGGTGAAACCCCGTCTCTACTAAAAAATACAAAAAACCAGCCGGGCGACGAGGCGGGCGCCTGTAGTCCCAGCTACTCGGGAGGCTGAGACAGGAGAATGGCGTGAACCCGGGAGGCGGAGCTTGCAGTGAGCTGAGAGCCGGCCACTGCACTCCAGCCTGGGCGGCAGAGCAAGACTCCGTCTCAAAAAAAAAAGAGACT
>NW_016841754.1:553473-595561 GCF_001698545.2 Rhinopithecus bieti | reverse complement strand
CAGAGTTAAACTTTTTTTTTGATTCAGCAGGTTGGAAACACTCTTTTTGTAGAATCTACGAAGGGACGTTTTGGAGCCCACTGAGGCCGATAGGGAAAAACCGAAAATCCTGTGATAAAAACTAGAAACAAGCTATCTCTGAGAAAGCTTTGTGATGTGTGGATTCATCTCGCAGAGTTAAACATTTCTTTTGATCTAGCGGGTTGGAAACACTCTTTTTAGAAGCTACAAAGGGACATTTCGGAGCTTATTGGGGCCTATGGTGAAAAACCGAATATCCCACGATAAAAACTAGAAAGAAGCTATATTTGAAAACGCTTTGTGATGTGTGGATTCATCTCAGAGTTAAACTTTTTTTTTGATTCAGCAGGTTGGAAACACTCTTTTTGTAGAATCTACGAAGGGACGTTTTGGAGCCCACTGAGGCCGATAGGGAAAAACCGAAAATCCTGTGATAAAAACTAGAAACAAGCTATCTCTGAGAAAGCTTTGTGATGTGTGGATTCATCTCGCAGAGTTAAACATTTCTTTTGATCTAGCGGGTTGGAAACACTCTTTTTAGAAGCTACAAAGGGACATTTCGGAGCTTATTGGGGCCTATGGTGAAAAACCGAATATCCCACGATAAAAACTAGAAAGAAGCTATATTTGAAAACGCTTTGTGATGTGTGGATTCATCTCAGAGTTAAACCTTTCTTTTGATTCAGCAGGTTGGAAACACTCTTTTTGGAGAATCTACGAAGGAACAAGGAACATTTCGGAGCCCATTGAGGCCGATGGGGAAAAACTGAATATCCCGTGATAAAAACTAGAAACAAGCTGTTTGTGAATGCTTTATGATGTGTGGATTCATCTCACAGAGTTAATCCTTTCTTCGCCTTTTCTGCCCACTTGTGCCCCCGCCACAATCTAGGACCTCTTTGTTGGGACTGCCAGAAGCCCATCACAACAGCTCGGTGAGCCCTTGGGGCAGCCAGGTACTCCTTGCTGACTTCTAGGGCCATACCCTCCTCACTCTGGAAGCTAAGCAAGGTCTGCCCGGCAAGGACCTGGATGGGAGACCACCTGGGAATACTTCAAGCAGTGAAAGCCGTGTGTTTTTGGTCCGCTCACTCACTCTTTTCCCCTTCGGTCACTGGGCTTCTCAACCACCTCTGGCACTTCTCTACCCCTTTTCCACCCGCCTGTAGCTGTACCTCGGGATTTCCTTGTGGGGAACTGAGGCAGCAGCTCCGTGGGCCCTTGGGGCAGACTGGCGCCCCCTGCGGGCGTCTACGGCCATACCACCGTGAATTCGGAAGCTAAGGAGTTGGGCCTGGCCAGGGCCTTGATGGGAGACCGCCTGAAAATACCAAGGGCAGTGAGCTCTTGGCTTCTCACTTTCCCGGACTTTCCCTTTTACCTCACCATGCTTCCCAACCACCCCGAGTCTTCTCTCCCTGTGTTCTGCCTGCCTGCATCCCTGACACAGCCCAGGAGCTTCTCTATACTTGTAGGGTGCATGTTCTATACATGTAGTGTGCATGTAGTACACATGTATATATGTTGCATCAATGTAGCAGGCATGTTACACATAATATGCATTTTGTGTACATGTAGTATACATGAATGCATGTTGCAAATATTTAGTATTCATGTAGGCTGCATGTAGTATACATGTAGTATGCATGTAGTATGCATGTTGTGTGCAAACAAGCACGATGCATGTATTATGCCTGTGTTATACATATTCTGTACATGTGGTAGTATACATGCAATGACATGCAATATTCATGTTGCATGCATGTGGCATGTGTGTAGTATGCATGTTGTTTGTATTATACATGTAGCATGCATGTGGCATGCAGTATGCATTTAGTATGCACGTAGTATACTAGCAGTGTGCATGCAGTATGCATGTTGCATGTAGTGTGCATGTAGTATGCGTGTAGTTTGTATGCATATGCAGGTACTATGCATGTATGCATGCAGTATCCATTTTGTATACAGTACACATGTAGTGTACTTGTTGTATACATGTAATATACATATTTTAACCATGTACTATGTAGTGTGTATGTTATATGCATGTAGTTAGCTTGTGGTATACATGTAGCATGCATGTAGTATGCACATCGCATGCATGTAGTATACGTTTCATATGTTTCATATGTGGCATGCATGTGTTATACATGTAGTATACACGTTATATGCATGTTGCATGAATAGTATGCATGTTGCATGCAGTGCATATGTTGTATGCACGTGCACATGCACTGAACATGTGTGCATGTTGCATACATGTTGTATGCATGTAGTGTGCACATGGTATACATGTAGTGTGCATGCAGTATACATGTATACGTGTAGTATTCAGGTAGTGTGCTTGTATGTAAGAGTAGTATGCATGTAGTATGTGTGTTCTATGCATGTAGCATACATATTGTATGCACGTTGCATTTATGTATTTTGCATGTCACATGCATGTTGTATGCATATGCTGTACATATGTGCATGTTCCCTCTGTCACATGCATGTCAGGCGTATGTTGTGTGTATATAGAAAGCATGTTTTATGCAACCGTATGCATGTTTTATGTGTGTTGCATACATGTCTTATGCATGTTGTATGTGTGGAGTGTGTATGTTCAATGTGGCATGCCTATTGCATGTAGTATATGTTGTATGCATGTAGTGTGCATGTTTTTTGTATGTTGTGTACCTATAGTGTGCACATAGTATACATGTAGTGTGCATGTCATATACATGTATGCATGTAGTATGTATATAGAAATAATTACATCCTTAAAAATTGTTGAATCCTCATGGACAAAAGTATAGCCTTCTATAAAGCAAAACTGGAGGAAAAAAAGATGAGCACAAGGCCAAGTCTTGGCCTTGAAGGCCCAATCTTATTGCCATGAAAAGATCACAAGTGACAAGTTGGTGATAAACAGACTATATCAGAATGAAAGACATCATGAAAAGTAGATTTAGTTTGCCTGGGAAGGACAAGGGTGAGTTGGGAGATGGCAAGAGGAGAGCATTCCTGAAGCACATGCTTTGAATAGCAGGCACAAAGATACAGTACTGGCCCAAAGAACAGCAAATTTTCTAGTTTGGCTGGGGTATCAGGTAAAATATGGACAATAATGTGAAAAAAGCCTGGAAAAATAGGTTATAAATTGTATAAGGCCTTGAAAATGTGACTGAGGAATATGCATTCTATTCAATAAAAAAATAGGGAGCCAGCCGGGCATGGTGGCTCATACCTGTAATCTCAGCACTTTGGGAGGGTGAGGCAGGCAGATCACGACATCAGGAGTTTGAGACTAGCCTGGCCAACATGGTGAAACCCCATCTCTACTAAAAATACACAAATTAGCTGGGCGTGGTGGCACGTGCCTGTAATCCCAGCAACTTGGGAGGCTGAGGCAGGAGGATCGTTTGAACCCTGGAGGCGGATGTTGCAGTGAGCCAAGATCATGCCATTGCCCTCCAGTCTGGGAGACAGGGCAAAACTCTGTTTGAGAAAAAAAAAAAAAAAAAAAAGAAAGAAATAGGGAGCCATTGAAGATTTTTGAGCAGGTACACCTTTGCAAGATCAAACAAGTGGTAGTAGGAGAGGAATGTAAGATTAAAGGAACAGGAACTACGAGCTGAGCAATCAGGAGTCTGTCTCAAATGAAGTAAAAGGAAGATCTGAGGACTTGAACCAGGTTGTAAGCATCATACATGGAAAGGACAGGTTGAGTGCAGATGTCACCATAGAAAGAGACTTGGCCGGGTGTGGTGGCTCATGCCTGTAATCCCAGCACTTTGGGAGGCCGAGGCAGGCAGACCTCTTAAAGTCAGGAGTTTGAGACCAGCCTGGCCAACATGGTGAAACCCCATCTCTACTAAAAATACAAAAATTAGCTGGCCATGGAGGCACGCACCTGTAATCCCATCCTTAATCTCCTGCCTCAGGAGGCTGAGGCAGGAGAATTGCTTGAACACAGGAGGCGGAGGCTGCAGTGAACCGAGATCACACCATGCACTCCAGCCTTGGCGACAGAATAAGACTCCGTCTCAGAAAACCACACCAAACCAAACCAAACCAAACAAAAAAACAAACACAAAAACAAAAGAGAAAGACCTGATAGAACTTGAAAACCATTTGGAAACAAACGCAGGGGAGACACAGCAAAGACAGACAATAGACCGGCTGTTCGGGAAGGTACTGGTGCATTTACTGTGAGAAAACTCTAAACTATTAAACCCTTTTCTTTCCCTCTGTTTTGTCTCAATTAAACTTCATCTTTTCTGGGATAAGACTGTATGTCATAATTGCCTGTATCCTCACCTCCTAAACTGATGCTTTGAACATAAAGGTATTCAGATAAATATTTGATTTTGATTTTTATCATGACAGGAACAGCATGCAGCCAAGACCTCCCACATTGCATCAGATAGATGAGGAGTCTGACTCTGCTTGCAGTTGTAGCTTTGCCAAATTCAATAATGCCCTGGTCTCACAACTAGTTGAGCAGGAAAGAATTTCCAAAGGCAATCGAAGAGTCGTCACATGTCAAACATCCTTGTGTTTAATTCAAGGGATATCTGGATGTAAGAGTTAAGATTGTTTCCCAAAGAAGCTCTTCATTCAACCAACATGTATTTAAGTATCTTCAATGTGTCAGGCACATTAAGGAACTCATGGAATTTGGAAAATGTTTCTTAAATAAATTGATGGGGTTTCAAATTTTAGACATTAGCAGCAAAGATATGGATGGGTGCCTTTAATGACACTTAGTTGTCAGATTATGGGATAATTTAAAGTGGTCTCACAATCAACTTGGTTCAATGTTCTAGAAACATAGTGCTTGGGCTTTTTATTGTTTTCTGAAACTAGCTTTAGCACCTGGGCTTTATATGAAGCCGGAAACTGACTTTCTAAAATACCTCTGAAAAGCAGTGTGGGTATTAGGTTTACAAAACAATCTTGAATTATTTTTTAATTACTGAAAGGTTGTGAGTTTTATTTCCTATGCTCTGGACAAATGCTGCCCAAAATAACGTTTTGAACTGATGGAAATGTTCATTCTGGGCCGGGCGTGGTAGTTCACGCCTGTAATCCCAGCACTTTGGGAGGCCGAGGCGGGCAGATCACAAGGTCAGGAGTTTGAGACCAGCCTGACCAACATGGTGAAACCCCATCTCTACTAAAAATATAATAATTAGCCGGACACAGTGGTGTGCACCTGTAATCCCAGCTACTCAGGAGGCTGAGGCGGGAGAATCACTTGAACCCAGGAGGTGGAGGTTGCAGTGAGCTGAGATAGCGCCATTGCACTCCAGCCTGGGTGACAGAGCAAGACTCTGTCTGAAAAAAAAGAAAAAGAAATGTTAATTCTGAGCTATCTACACAATAGCCATTAGCCACATGTGACTACTAAGCAGTTGAAATGTAGCTGCGGTGACTGCATAACTTGATTTTATTTAAGTTTAATTAATTTTGATTTAAAATTTAAATAGTCACACGTGGGTATTGACTACCGTATTGGATGGAAAGCACAGTCCAAGATATTAGTAATTATCTTTCCCAAGGGTGCTCAGTCCTCCCAACAGCACAACTTAATGCTGAATAAATGTTTTGTACAAAAAATACTGACCTTTTATGTCAATTATTTGGCTGAAATTTCTCAGGAACTTAGTGGGGAGAATAAGGACTCCTGTGTCATTAATTCGGTTAGATTCCATTTGTATTTATTGGCCACTTACTAAGTCTACGTGTCAAACTCTGCTAGTGTAGGGGATACATTGGAGAAGATGGTCTTTGTTTTGGAAAAACTCATAGGCAATTGGATTTCATTTAAGAATTATTAATATCTTTTTATTTTCCCCATAGAGTGCTATATAGCTTACAATTACGTTGATAGTGAAATGACTAAATGTTCTTTCATTTGCACATTGCTTCGACTAATGTTTATTGAAGACTCTTTTTGAATTTAAGCTCCTTAAGAGCAAAAAAAAATACCTTTCATCTCTCTCTCCCCACATATGAAATCCAGTATACAAAGGGGTCAAATAATATTTATTGAAATAAAAAAGAATGAAGAAATAAAAGATGCCAGGCAGGTACTAGATGTTATTATTTCAATATGATGGCTGCCACTGACAAGTTCACAGTTTAACCAGAAGATTAGACATATGTTATCTACCTAATATAACGTTGAGTTTCTGAGAATGTGTTCCATGGAAACTCTAGCTTTGAGGAATTATCTAAGAAAAGATAACTGCATAGTCAAATAAGTATGTGGAAATTTATGTTTGCAATTCACTTCAGGATATTCAAGCCTCTGAGAAGTCCTGAAGTAAAGAAACTTAATTAACCTACTATTTGCCAAATTAATTTTATTTGCTCTTTTTGCATAATATCCATTAACATGTCACAGAGCTAATGCTCTGAAAAAATGCACTTCAGACATCTACCATAGAGAAGTCATAATTATTATCTATTATTATGAATGCAGGCTATATTTAACATTCAAATTCAATCAATGTTATTGACCATAACAACAGACAAAAGAAAAATAATATGATCATCTTAATATGTATAAAATAAGCAATAAAGATTGTAGGGTGTGAGATTAGTACATAACAATTATACTTCTATACACTATCATTGAAAATCAGAAATGGGGGCCGCACGTAGTGGCTCACGCCTGTAATCCCAGCACTTTGAGAGGCCAAGGCAGGCGGATCACGAGGTCAGGAGATTGAGACCATACTAGCTAACACAGTGAAACCCTGTCTCTACTAAAAATACAAAAAAATTAGCAGGGCGTGGTGTCAGGCGCCTGTAGTCCCAGCCACTCCAGAGGCTGAGGCAGGAGAGTGGCGTGAACTGGGGAGGCAGAGCTTGCAGTGACCTGAGTCATACCACTGCACTCCAGCCTGGGCAACAGAGCAAGACTCCATCTCAAAAAGAAAAGAAAAGAAAAGAAAATCAGAAACGGAAATAAATGAAAATGATATAACTTATAATAGCATCAAAAATATACAATGTATAAGAATAAATCTGCAAATTACAGAATGTTGTAAGATAAACTAAAGAAAAAAATAGAGAGATATACGACACTCATGTATCAAAAGTCAATATTGAAAAGACATTAATTCTCCCGAGTTTGACCTATAGATTCAAAGCAATCTCAATCAAAATCTCAGCAGCAGTTTTTACAGAAGTTGACAAGTCAGTTCCAAAATTCTAAAGGAGGCTGGACATTGTGGGTCACATCTATAACCCCAGCACTTTGGGAGGCTGAGGCAGGAGGATTGTTTGAGCCTAGGAGAACGAGAAGAGCCTGGACAACATAGCAAGACCCATCCCCTCAAATAAATAAAAATTTTTAAAAAATTAGCAAGGCATGGTGGCTGATGCCTGTAGTCCTTGCTACTCAGCAGACTGAGGCAAGAGGATCGCTGAGCCCAGAAGTTAGAGGCTGCGGTAAGCAATGATCATGCCACTGCATTCCAGCCTGGGCAACAGAGTGAGAGCATGTCTTTAAAAATAAAATAAAATTCTAAAGGAAATGCAGACAACAGTAACACAAGGTACTGAGGGCAGTGGGGAGGAGAAGTTAAAAGTTTTTGTGTGCAATTCAACTTAAGTTGTTATCAGCTTAAATTAGACTGTTATAAGATATTTTATGTAAATCCCAAGTTAACCCCCAAAAACATATCTATAAAAGTAACACAAGAGAAAAGGAGAAAGGAACCAAAGCATATCGATACAAAAAATCAACAAAACACAAAAGGATGACAGCAAGAGAGGAAAAGACAGACAAAAAAAAAAAAACCTACAAGACTAACAGGAAACAATTAACAAAATGACAATAGTAAATCTTTCCCTGTCAATGACTACTTTAAATGTCAATGGAATAACTTCCCAATCAAAAGACATAAAGTGGCTGAATGGATTTAAAAAACACATACCCAACTCTATGCTATCTACAAGGAACTCACTTTGGATTTAAGGATACATATAAACAGTGAGTGAAGGGACAGAAAAAGATATTCCACGTAAATTGTAACAAATAGAGAGTAGGTGACTATACGCAGACAAAATAGGCTAAATCAAATTCTGTCACAAGAGACAAAGAAGGACATTATATAATGATAAAATGATAGTCCACCAGCAAGATATAAATAATATAAATACATGTACACCCAACATCAGAGTACCTAAATATGTAAAGCAAATATTGACAGAACTGAAAGGAGAGATAGACAACAATATAATAATAGTAGGAGAGCTTAATACTTTATTTGCAGTAATGGATAGGACATCCAGATAGAAGATCATTAAGAAAACAGAGAACTTGAACAACATTATAGACCAAAGGGGCCTAACAGGCACATATAGAACATTCCATCCAACAGCAACAGAATATACATTCTTCTCAAGTGCACACGGAATTTCCTCCAGGAAAGATCACATTAGGTCACAAAAAAATGTCTTCACAAACTTAGGAAGACTGAGATATCAAATACCTTTTGTGATCACAATGGTATGAAACTAGAAATCAGTAACAGGAGGAAAACTGAAAAATTTACTAATATGTGGACATTAAACAATATCCTATTAAATAACCATTGGGTCAAAGAAGAAATCCAAAAGGAAATTAGAAAATACCTTAAGATAAGTGAAAATGAAAACACAACATACCAAAACTTATGGGATACAGCAAAAGCAATACTAAGAGCAAAGTTTATTGTGATAAATGCCGACATTTAATGAAAGAAGAAAGAGCTCAAATAAAGATGTCAAATAAAAAACCTACTTTTCCACCTCCGGGAGTTAGAAAATGAACAAACCAAGCCCAAAGTTAGCAGAAAGAAGAAAATAGCAATGATTAGGGCAGAATTAAACATAATTGAATTTTTTTTTTTGAGACGGAGCCTTGCTCTGTCGCCCAAGCTAGAGTGCAATGGTACCATCTCACTCACTACAACCTCCAGCTCCCAGGTTCAAGCGATTCTCCTCCCTCAGCCTCCCAAGTAGCTGGGATTACAGCCATGCACCACCACGCCTGGCTAATTTTTGTATTTTTGGTAGAGACGGGTTTCACCATGTTGGCCAGGCTGGTCTTAAACTCCTGACCTCAGGTGATCTGCCTGCCTCGGCCTTCCAAAGTGCTGGGATTACAGGTGTGAGCCACCGTGACTGGCCGGAATTGAAAATTGGAAAATAAAACAAAACAAATCAACAAAACCACTGAGTTGGTTTTTGAAAAGATAAACAAAATTGACAAACCCTTAGCTAGACCAATTAAGAAAAAAGGAGAGGAGACTCAAGTAAATCAGAAATGAAAGAGTAGACATTACAATCGATACCTCAGAAATAAAAAAGATCATAAGACTACTATAAACAATTATATACCAACAAACTGAATAACCTAGAGGAAACAGATAAATTTCTGGAAACATATAGCCTACTAAAACTAGAAGATATGGAAAGACAGAGAAAGACTAGAAGACATAAAAAGACACAGAAAATCTGAACAGATAAATAACTAGTACGAAAATTGAATCAATAATCATAAACCTCCCCCCCAACCAGGAACAGATGACTTAACTGATACCAAATATTTAAAGAACACACACACACACACACACACGGAGAGAGAGAGAGAGAGAGAGAGAGAGAGAGAGAGAGAGAGAACAGATGGCTTAACTGATACCAAATATTTAAATACCAAATATTTAAAGGAGCATTAATGGCAATACAATACTTCTTAAATTCTTACACAAAATTGAATAAGAGGAAACACTTTAAAACTTGTTTCATGAGGCCATGAAACAAAGCCCGATACTAAAGCCATACAAGACAGTACAGGAAAAATACAGGCCATATCCTTGATAAATAGAAATGCAAAAATTTTCAACAAAATAGCAAACCAACTCCAACAGTACATTCAAGGTATCATATGCCATGACCAAGTGGGATTTATCCCTGGGATGAAAGGATGGTTTAACATACAAACATCAACTAATGTGATTGATATGGTTGGCTATGTCCCCACCCAAATCTCATCTTGAATTGTAGCTCACATAATTCCCTCATGTTGTGAGAACAACCCGGTGAGAGATAACTGAATCATGAGGGTGGTTTCCCCCATACTGTTCTCACGGTAGTGAATAAGTCTCATGAGATCTGATGGTGTTATAAGGGGAAACCCCTTTCGCTTGGGTCTCATTCTCTTCTCTTGTGTGCCGCCATTTGAGATGTGTCTTTTGCCTTCCACCATAATATGAGGCTTCCCCAACCACGTAGAACTGTGAGTCCATTAAACTTCTTTCTTTTGTAAATTGCCCAGTCTCGGGTATGTCTATCAGAAGCATGAGTGAAAATGGACTAATACAGTGATATACCACATGAACAGAGTAAAGGATAAAAATTCCATGAGTATCTCAATAGATGCACAAAGATCATTTGACAAAATTAAGCACTCTTTCTTGATCAAAACTCTTAACAAACTAGGAATAGAAGGAAAGTATTTGAACATAATAAAGGCCATATATTAAAAGCCCACAGCTAAGATTATCTTAATGGTGAAAGCTAAAATCTTTTCCTCTAAGATCAAGAACAAAACAAGGATGCCTGTTCTTATCACTTCTTTTCTTTCTTTTTCTTTTTCTTTTTTTTTTCTTTTTTTTGAGACAGGGTATTGCTCTGTCACTCAGGCTGGAGTGCAGTGGCACAATCATGGCTCACTGTCACCTCTGCCTCACAGGCTCAAGCAGTTTTCCCACCACAGCCTCCTGAGTAGCTGGGACTACAGGTGCATGTCATCACATCTGGCTAATTTTTGTAATTTTTGTAGAGGCAAGGTTTCACCATGTTGCCCAGGCTGGTCTCGAACTTCTGGACTCAAGCCATCTGCCCTCCTCAGCCTCCCAAAGTGCTGGGATTATAGGCATGCGCCACCGTGGTTGGCCTAGTTCTTTTCTTTTTTCTTTCTTTCTTTCTTTCTTTTTTTTTTTTTTTTTATTTAATTGAGATGGAATCTCACTCTCTTGCCCAGGCTGGAGTACAATGGCATGATCTTGGCTCACTGCAACCTCTGCCTCCCAGTTTCAAGCAATTCTTCTGCCTCGGACCCCCAAGTAGCTGAGATTACAGGTGTGCACTGCCATGCCTGGTTAATTTTTGTATTTTTAGTAGAGACGGGGTTTCACCTTGTTGGTCAGGTTGGTCTTGAACTCTTGACCTCAAGTGATCTGCCCACCTCAGCCTCCCAAAGTGCTGGATTACAGGCACAAGCACTGCTCTTGGCCTAGTTCTTTTCCACATAGTCCTTGAAGTCCTAGCCAGAGCAATCAGACAAGAAAAAGAAATAAAAGACATCCAAATTGGAAAAAAAAGAATTAAGATTGTTCCTGCTTGCAGAACATAATATTTTACATACACAGAGAAAGAGAAGGAGAGAAAACCCCTAACACCCTGTAAACAAAAATGACTAAAACAAATAACCTAATTAAGTAAAGTTGCCCGATACAAAATCAACATAGAAAAATCAGATGCACTTTAATACACTAACAACGAGCTATCTGAAAAGGAAATTAGGAAAACAATCTCATTTATAAAGCACCAAAAAGAATAAAATATTAATGAATAAACTCAACTAAGGAACTGAAAGATTTGTATACTGAAAACTACAAAACACTAATTAAAGACATTAAGGAAAACATTAACAAAGCAAAAGACGTCCTGTGTTTATGGCTTGGAAGACAATATTGTTAAAATGTTCATACTATGCAAAGTGATCTACAGATTCAATGAAGTTCCTGTTAAAATCCCATCGGCATTATTTGCAAAATTAGAAAAAAGTATTTATAATTCATATGGAACCACAAAAGACCACGAACAGTCAAATCAATTTTGAGGAAAAACAAAGCTGGAGGCATCAGACTTCCTGATTTCAAAACACGTTACAAATCTATTGTCATCACAACAGTATGGTACTCGCATAAAGACAAACATATAGACCAATGGAACAGAAAAAAGAGTCCCCAAATAAACCCACATATACAGTAAACTGGTTTTCAGTAAGGGTGCCAAGAACACACAATGGAGAAAGAATAGTCTATTCAATGAATGTTGTTTTAAAAACTGGGTGTTCACATGCAAAGGAATGAAATTGGACTCTTACTCCATATACAAAAATCTACTGCAAATGGATGAAAGATATAAACGTAAGACTTGAAACTGCAAAACTGCTAGAAAAAAATAGAAGAATAGCAGAAAAGCTTCATGACATTGGTCTTGGCAATGATTTCATAGAAACAATACCAAAGCACAGACAACAAAAGCAAAAGTAAACAAATAGGACTAAATCAAACTAGTTTCTGCGCAGCAAAGAAACTATCAACATAGTGAAAAGGCAACCTTCAGAATGGGAGAAAATATTTGCTAACCATATATCTGATAAGGAGTTTATCTCCAAAATATGTAAAGAACTCATGCAACTGAGTAGTAAAAAAATAAATCGTGGCCGGGCGCGGTGGCTCAAGCCTGTAATCCCAGCACTTTGGGAGGCCGAGACGGGCGGATCACGAGGTCAGGAGATCGAGACCATCCTGGCTAACATGGTGAAACCCCGTCTCTACTAAAATACAAAACTAGCCGGGCGAGGTGGCGGGCGCCTGTAGTCCCAGCTACTTGGGAGGCTGAGGCAGGAGAATGGCGTAAACCCGGGAGGCGGAGCTTGCAGTGAGCTGAGATCTGGCCACTGCACTCCAGTCCGGGCGACAGAGCGAGACTCCGCCTCAAAAAAAAATAAAAAATAAATAAATAAATAAATAAATCGTTTGATTTTAAAAATGGGCGAAGGACTTCAACAGACACTTATCCAAATAAGCATACAAATGGCCAACAGGTATATGAAAAAGTGCTCAAGGTCACAAGTCATCAGGGAAATGCAAGTCAAAACCACAATGAGATATTAACTCACACTTGTCAAGATGGCTATTCTGAAAAAAAAAAAAAACACAACGGCCGAGCATGGTATCTCACACCTGTAATCCTCCACTTTGGGAGGCCAAGGTTGAGGGTCACTTGAGCTCAGGAGTTTGAGAGCAGCCTGGGCAACATAGTGAGACCCCATCTCTATTAAACAAACAAACAAACAAACAAACAAAAGACTATAAATGCTGGCAAGGATGTGGAGACATTGGAACTCTTGCACATTGTTGGCGGGAATGCAAAATGGTGCAGCCCCTGTAGAAAACAGTATGTAGATTCCTTAAAAAATTAAAAAATAGAATTGCTACATCATCCAATAACTCCACTTCTGGGTATTAATCCAAAAGAATTGAAATGAGAGTCTTGAAGAGATATGTTTTATTGTGGCCAAACACGAGAGAAAAGCACGTTCATATTTATTGCAGCACTATCCACAATAACCAAGATATGGGCACAACCTAAATATTCACTGACAGATACATGGATGAAGATAATGTGTTATAGGCTGGGTGCAGTGGCTCACACCTATAATCCCAGCACTTTGGGAGGCCAAGGCAGGAAGATCACTTGAACTAAGCAGTTTGAGATCAGCCTGGGCAACATGGTGAAACCCCATCTCTACAAAAAATACAAAAATCAGTTGGGTGTGATGGCATAACCGTGTAGTGCCAGCTACTTGCAGGGGCTGAGGTGGGAGGATTGTTTGAGCCCATTAGATGGAGGCTGCAGTGAGCTGTAATTGTGCCACGGCACTCCAGCCTGTATAACAGAGTGAGACCCTGTCTCCAAAAAAGAAAGAAAAAGATAATGTGCTATATACATACAATGGCATACTATTTAGCCTTAAAAAATGAAGGAAATTCTGCAATATGTGATAACATCAGTGAACCTTGAGGACGTTATGTTAAATGAAATAACTAACTCAGTCAAAGAAAGACAAATACTGCATATTTCCACTTATATGAGCTATCTAAAATAGTCAAATTCATAGAATCAAAGAATAGAATGGTGGTTGTTAGGGGCTAAGGAGAGGGAGAAATGAGGAGTTACTGATCATTAGGTATAATGCAAAAGAATACATTAAGCAAAAGAATAAGGCTTAGAGATCTATATAATATTATATCTACAGTCAACAATACATTTAAAACTTTGTTCTGAGGGTATATCTCACACTGTGTTCTTACCACAGTAAAGCAACATTTTAAAAACAGTTTAATTAAATAGAAGCAAAAATTGAAAAAAGGAAATGCAAAGGACCAGTAATAGCCCAAACAAACCAACCAAAAAATCTTTGAAAAAAAGGAACAAAGTTGAATGACTTGCAATACCTGATAGTAAGATTTATTGTAAAGTTACAGCAATCAAGACATGCAATATTGACATAAAGATGTTTTTAATAAATCAATGGAACAGAATGTAGAGTTTAGAAATAGACTGATTATATATGTGTGGTCAATTGACTTTTGACAAAGACGCAAAGGCGTATTTAAGAAAACAAAAGTCTTTTCAACAAATGGTACTGGAACAACTGAACATCCATGTGCAAAACAATGAATTTTAATTCATACTTTATACCATATATGAAAATTAATCCAAAATGGATAATAGGCCCAGAGGTAAAACTTAAAACTATAAAATTTTTAATGAAATACACAGAAAATGTTTGTAATCTTGAGTTAGGCAAACTGTGCTCTAAAGCATGATTCACAAAGGAAAAAATGATAAATTAGATTTTACCAAAACTTAAAATTCTGCTTTTGAAAGACGCTCTTGAGAGAGTGAAAAGACAAGCCACAGACTAGTAAAAAACAGTTGCAAATCACAAATTTTGAAAAAGACTTGAATCCAGAATGTAAAAAAAGCTCTCGGAATTATATTTTCAGAGATGATCTTGCTCTGTCGCCCAGGCTGGAGTACAGTGGTGCAGTCATAACTCACTGCAGCTTCAACCTCCTGTGCTCAAGTGATTCTCCTGCCTCAGCCTCCTGAGCAAGTGAGACTGCAGGCATCACCACCATGCTGGCTAGTTTTTAATTCTTTTGTAGTGATGGGGTCTTACTACGTTGCTCAGGCTGGTCTCAAACTCCTGGGTTCAAGTGATCCTCCTGCCTTGGCTTCCCAAAGTGGGATTACAGGCATGAGCCACCGTGTCTGGCTAAAACTATTTTAAGAACAACAACAACAAAAAAAACCCATTTTTTTAACTGGCTAAAAGATTGAATAAAAGCTTCACCAAATGATATATGTAGATAGTAAATAAGCACATGAAAAGATGCCCAACATAGTTTTTCATGGGGGTAATGTGAGTTAACACCACAATGAGGAACCACTACACAAAGTTTATGATGTCCATAATTAAAAAGCTGATGATACCAAACGTTTTAAGGCTCTGGAGTAACTGAAAGTCCCACATGCTACTGGAATGTATAGTCACCACTTCGGAAAGAAGCTTGGCAATTTCCTAAAAAGCCATTCTAGTCTGAAGAGATAGTAGGCATTTTTTCCCTCTATTCTTCCCATTTTTGTTCAGCAAAGTTCCCTGAACAATGCATATAGAACAAACATGAAAAGACTCTGAAAGGTGGGAAGGAGACAGACTGACTAAAGACCTTGGCTCTGATGTGGCAGTGAGTTTCCCGGGGTTTTAAAAATTGCTTTATATATTCCAGATTGGATACTGGAGAAGCCAGTAACACAGAAATGACAATACGTGCAGATTTTAAAAAGCCTTAAGAAAAGCTTTTTCTCACTAGCCATGATGGTTAATTTTATGTGTCAACTTGAGTGGGCTAAGGATGCCCAGATAGCTGGTAAAACATTATTTCTGGGTGTGTCTGTGGGAGTGTTTCTGGGAGAGATGAACATTTGAATCAGTAGACTGAGTAAAGATCTGCCCTCACCAAAGTGAGTGAGAACCACCACATCCACTGAAGGCCTGAACAGACCAACAAAAAGGGAGAAGAATGGTGAATTCGCTCTCTCTGCCCGAGCTGGGATAGCCATCTTCTCAGTCTTTGGACATTAGCACTCTTGGTTCTTGGGCCTTTGGACTTGGACCAGGATGTTCGCCAACAGCTTCTGCAGTTCTTGGGCATTCAGACTCAGACTTGGATTTTCAACATTGGCTCCACTAGTTCTCAGGCTTTGGGCTTGGACTAGAACTGTAACACTGGCTTTCCTGGGTCTCCAGCTTGCAAATGTCAGGCTGTGGGACTTCTTGGCCTCCATAATCGCATGAGCCAATCCCTCATAATACATTTCTTTCTCTCTCTCTCTCTCTTTTTTTTTTTTTTTTTTGAGACGGAGTCTCGTTCTGTCGCCCAGGCTGGAGTGCAGTGGCGCGATCTTGGCTCACTGCAAGCTCCGCCTCCCGGGTTCCAGCCATTCTCCTGCCTCAGCCTCCCGAGTAGCTGGGACTACAGGCGCCCGCCACCATGCCCGGCTAATTTTTTGTGTTTTAGTAGAGACGGGGTTTCACCGTGTTAGCCAGGATGGTCTCGATCTCCTGACCTCGTGATCCGCCCGCCTCGGCCTCCCAAAGTGCTGGGATTACAGGCTTGAGCCACCGCGCCCGGCCATAATACATTTCTTTCTGTGTATCTCTGTATATCCCACTGGTTCTGTTTCTCTGAAGAACCGTGACTAATACACTTGCAAAAGGATCAGGAAGGGGGAATCTTTGTAAGACAGAAAATTTTTAGGCAATAACTGCTCTATTGCAGCCAAACGCCACAAAACAAACAAACAAACAAACAAACAAAATAATAAAACTGTGGCCCTACCCCCACTCCTGCCAACAAAGGCTGCATGGAGAGCCTAGGCTTGTACCCTTGCCAGATTGTAGTGCAGTGCCCCCAATGCCCTGCTGGGGTGATACCACAGGCCAAGTGCAGAGCTGGGACCTTCATCCCCACTGAGGTAGAAAGAAGTCACCTTTTTCCCTGGAATATCAACAGAGATCACTTGGGGAGCCTGAATGTTTACCTCCATGCAGCAGTAACGAAGTGTCCCTCTCCCCTTCCACTGTTGTATCAGAGAATGTCTGGTGGAGAGTTAGGACGTTTGCCATATCCCAGTGCTAAAAGGGACCCCTCTCTCATGATGTCTGTGGAGGCCACAGTGATGGGCCGGAACTCTCACCCCTGCCGAGCAGTAATGAGGCTGAATGGAGAACATGTACTTCTATCTATATTTGCCAGTAACAAGGCATTAGCCATTTCCTCCTCTGATGAAATGGTATGAGAGGAAGTCAGCTAAAGAGACAGTTTAAATAAGACCTAGAGTCTTACATATTTATATTTCCTCATTTTCTAGTAAAACAAGAAACAGGAAGATCTCAAACTGAATTTTTTAAAAAATCAGTAACTACCATATAAAGATGTCAGGATATTAGAATTATCTGACAAATATTTTATAGTAGCCATCACAAAAATGCCTTAACAAGCGATTATAAATATGCTTGAAACAAGTGAAAAAATAGCATCTCAACCAAAAATTAGAAAGTCTCAGCAAAGAAACAGAAGACAAAGAAGAATCACTTGAAACATTTGAACTAAACGATATAATAATCACAATTAAAAACTCAATGAACGGGCTTAACAGCAGAATAGAAGGGATAGAGGAAAGAATCAGTGAACTTGAAGACAGAATGATAGAAATCACCCAAACTGAACAACAGAGAGAAAATAGACTAAAAGAAAAGTGAGTTTCAGGAATCTGTGGAAGTATAACAAAAGATTCAACACTCATGCCATTGATGACTCAGAGAGAGGAGAAGGAGGACAGGCTGAAAAAGGACTCAAAGAGATATGGTTGAAAACTCCCCACATTTGACAAAAGAAACACCTACAGATTCGAGAAGCTGAATGAACCCCAAACAGGATAAACCCAAAGACATCCACACCAAAACACAGTAGAGTCAAACTTCCAAAAAGTAAAGAAAAAACAAAAACAAAAACTTGCAATATCTGGTGGAGTATAGGACTACAAGATAATTTTGATACACTTCTAACCCAGAAGGAAAATTGTGGAAGAAAAATGCTTTGGGAACCTTTATATAAATCTCCACATTTTCATTCCAAGTTTCTAATATAGTCTCCAGGCATGGGATAGAGATATGACAAGTAGAACTGTTCATCATAGGTGAGCACTTGCTTAGAAGCAAGACTATGTCTAGATGGAACAAATTCTTTTTTTTTTTTTTTAATTAAGAAAGTAAAGAAACAAAAGAATGGCTACTCTATAGGCAGAGCAGCCTAGATGGGACAAATTGTCAAAATCTCTTCCAATAATTTGTACCCCACCGGCGAAGGAATCAAAGACTATGGAATAGAATGGACCTGATTGCATTACATGAACCCATTGCATATGACAATACCTTCTGAAACAGACCTTCTAGGAAGTGCTAGTTGGCATCACACTTCAAGCCACATTTAGTTTCTACTGTTGAAATATAAACTAGAAAAACAGCCTTTTAAATAATAAAGTTATACCATACCATGGTATATGTATAGGAGGTCCTAATTACCAATTGCTTAATGCTTCTTTTGTAGTTGGAAACTGCTTAAAGATAGCATTATAAATGCTGGGATTTTTTTTTTTTTTAATAAAGACGGGGTCTTGCTATGTTGCTCCGGTGGGCCTCAAACTCCTGTCCTCAAGTGATCCTCCTGCTTTGGCCTCCCAAGGTGCTGGGATTACAGGTGTGAGCCACTGCATCTGATTTTTTTTTTTTTAAATCCCACTTCAAGTATCACTGACAACAGGGAGATAATTTAATTCTCTGAAGGAAAATTCTTATCATTACCTGTTCTGGCTTTATCAATATAAAGAAATCAAAGCCCTTTCCCTTTCTGTGGCTTTGGGCTGGGGTTCCTTCAGCTCTGAGCAGATGCTTAATCATGAATGACTGCTTTCAAATCCCATCATTAATTCTGCGATTTTGCTGTAAGCAAAGGGTGAAGTTTTAGGGAGCTATCTTGTTCTCTTTTTGCTTTGGACAATGCTTCTAGGTCTTCATCTATCTGTAAAACATGTACTACGGTCATGCCTTCCCATACTTCATAGCTTGTGGTGATAATAGTAATATCATGTATTTTACATAGAGCATTTATACATTGTATTTATTGTCCTCATATTACTTTAACATAGAGATTTTGTCATTTGTCCAAGTAACACATTAAACTCAATGACAGAACCAAAATATGAGCTAAGATTTCTTCAATTTCACTGTTTTTTCTCATCACAATCCTAATTTTAAGGACATTTCAAGTAGGACTATTGTAGAAAATAAGGTAACTTAGTGAACAAGGTAATGATGTTTTTCTAGTGACAAAGAAAATTTAAGTGAGAAGGAAATAGAGAGTGCTGCCCACTCTTCAGCTTCGTCTCATGCCATTCTCCCCATGTGCTTTTTCTACTCCAGCCTCACTAGTCTTCTTCTATACCTGGAGCGGATTACATTCTTCCTCCACTTCTGGACTTTCACAGAAAATCTCCTTTTGACTCGGACCCTTTCTTTACCCACTCAGTTTCCCTCCCCTGATTATTAAGGTTTTCATTGACATGTCTCTGCTTCCCAATCCAAATAAGACCCATGTCTGACTTAGGTCAAGTTTTCCCCAAAGCAGAGCCTGAGATAAAGGCTTTAATGTGACTATATAGCAAGAGTGAGAACAGGGGAGTGAAAGAGGAAGAAAGATGAGCCAACATAAGGATACATTATTGAGTTGACCTCTGCTATGGGCTACTAGTTGCTTGATCACCCAGGACCTTCTGAGAATCTTATGAAATGTATCACAGAGCCTTTTGGCCATTTATTCATTTGCTCTTATAGGGCATTTGGTTAAAAGAGGTTTGGCTGTCAGCTCAATGTTATATGAGGTTTAAAGTTCTCTAGATGACACACTTTTTTTTAAATATAGTACAACCTTGAAAACAAATGAAGCTGTTGGTCTCTGGGCACTCCCTCACCTTTGAGCTCCTGAACTACAGCCAAAGCTCTAGCAAATGTGTAGAACCAAGTGCTGCAAAGCTCCATAGTCCTTATATTTATCATAGTAATCCTTATAATGTGTATAATTATCATAGCCTCTACCGTTCAGGCATTACACCCAGCACATAACCCAATGCTTCATCTTCCATTTGTATCTCATCCCAGTCACTCAGGTAAGAGTCTTAGTAACTGTGATGCTACTGCACACCAAGGTTAATAAACACCCTCCCTACTGCCATCTTATTGGTGAGTGATCTAACTCCAAATTCCTATTCTGAGGGACGACTTTCTACAGCCACTCCTGATTACAATGGTCTCATCCTGTGTTGATCTCAAAGCAGAGTCTCTGAAACAAATACTTATATGAGTAAGAAGCAGTGGGGTGTTGATGAATGTTAGCAAACTGTTCTTCAGAAAAAAATGCAGGCATTTATGTACATGTACAAAAGTTTGTTATAAATTTTACTGACATAGATTAGGTATAGTGCATAATTTCCAAATAAAATGTATATTGCTTTTTATAGTAAATTCTATATAGCTGATGTTCACAGAATGCTTTCATTGATTTTTGGTTGTCTTATATTCATAGCTAACCTATGTTTGTTATTGACAACAAGTACAATTACAATATGAATGTTGATTCATCTACACTAATAAGATGAAAGTGAAAATAGCATGATTTGTATTGACTTTACTCATTCATCAATGATCCATGTTTTTTTCTGAGTCAAATAATAGTTCAGACATGCTTTTTGTGCTATTCATAACTGCTATGGATATAACATACCTTGAAGTTTAATCTATTTTATTAACATTTTCTCTATCATTTTCTTAAGCTTAGACAATCCACAAAACAATTAGATGCTGATTTGTAGCAATTGCCTATTTCTGTGATGTAAATGCTTCCACCATGGCTAATGTCAAGTTATTAATGTGGTGTTACTGAATGTGGACTTGGGAAGAGATGCAACATAGCCCACCATTAAAAAGCATTTCCGTGAAACAGACACAATAGATGTAAATAGCTTCAAGAGTACAGATAATGGAGTAAGATAATTAGGAAGCGATGAATCTTAAGTATTTATTACTGTTGTTTTAATATAATTTATGAATTTTATTTATTTATTGTAAGACTAGTCAAATGCAGTAGTGAGAAGGCGAGAAGGAGTAGAAAAAGGAGCTTGATCTGTAACTGAAAGTGAACTATCAATTGAGATAACTCACTACCTTCAGCCAGCTGACTTCAGAAAGAAGGAAGCATTCATGCAGTGGCTTCTCTTAGGGTATTAGCTCTTCCATGCTCTGAGTTGCACGTGTGCAAGTGGATTTCCCCTGGGATAGGAGCCTGGGAACCGGTGACGAGGTGAAGTCAGATTGCACTTGTGGGAAAACCGGTGGAAGCTGGCACTAGATGTGGTTGCCATAGCATCCCTGGAATAGGAAAAGAGGCCAGAAGGATTTTAAGTGGCAGGCAGGAATCTGATAAAGCCCTCCTGGACTGTCCACAGCACCCAATTATTTTTTTCCCATAACATTTATCACAATTTGTAATTACATATTTATTTATATCAGTATTTTATTTATATATCTACTCCTCTATTTGACTGCAAGTTCTATGCTGTCAGGACTGTATGTCTTTGCCCCTTTCTGTTCCCAGGACCTGGCACTTGCACCTTGCACATAATAGGCGACAACAGTCAATAACAGCACAAGTGGGAGATGACAGGCATTCTTCAATGCCTTCTAGCCTCCCCTCCCTCCCACAACTATGCTCCATCCTGATTAACAGCAGCAAATACGAAGTGTTCGCACATGGTCATTACTAAGGCTGGGGGGAATAGGAAGATGCAGCCACACCTTTTTTCTCTTCTCTCCCCATTTTCTGGGGGCTCCTCTCATTAATTGGAAAGCAATTAATCTTTCCTCCCCCAGTTCACTCATTGGCCAACTGTTCCACTTCCAGAGCCTGTAACATGCTCCTCCCAACAATGTCGAATTACCTCCCACCCAGAGGGACTGAAGTTCCCTCCTTTCCATTTTCTTCTCTCTCCCACAAGATTCTGCTTGTGGAAATGAGCAGATTCTTTTCTCCGCTGATGTGAAT
Source organism: Rhinopithecus bieti (assembly GCF_001698545.2). Lineage (NCBI taxonomy): Eukaryota > Metazoa > Chordata > Mammalia > Primates > Cercopithecidae > Rhinopithecus > Rhinopithecus bieti. The sequence continues at coordinate 573,476 of NW_016841754.1, read as the reverse complement.
TACAACACCTCCACCAGAAGGAAAAAGCACTGCTGGTTAATTTGGGTTCTAATTGTCTTTTCCCATTTGCATCAAAAATGACAAATGTATGGGAGAGAGCTTGACACATACCAGTTCTACCAATAAACACCAGTCCCGTTTCATTTTGCCACTGTTTCTCAAACTTCAGCCACTCCCGTATAATTTTCACATATTTATATCCATTAGATCTATTATTTACCTCCGAGTTTTCTTTCAATCACCTTTATTTTTCCCTAAATAGGTTTATTAAAACATTATAATGTATTTACCTACCACAAATAAAACTTTTTGAGTCATCGGTCTAAATAGGGAATAACTGCAAAACATATATAACAAAACAATTTATTAATTAAATACTAATTTGAGAAATACCTGATAAATGCCTATCTTAAGGGTGATTTCTGCTCTCACTTTGTTTTTAAAAAAAATGGATTAGCAACTGTCGGAAAGGTTTTTAAAAATATGAGCCTTGGGGCGTGGTGGCTCACACCTATAATCCCAGCACTTTGGGAGGTCAAGGTGGGTGGATCGCTTTGAGTCCAGGAGTTTGAGACCAGCCTAGGTGACATGGCGAAACCCAGTCTCTGCAAAACAACAACAACAACAACAACATAAAAGACTTGAAGAGATTTTTCTCCCTGACATAATCAGAAGGATTAAAATAGAGTAAAAAAGGGAATGACTTTCTCATACAGTTGTCCATGCTTTTCAAGGTTGTCTCTGTGTCCTCCCCCAAGCTGTCTCCTGTGTATCTCCTAGAGTCTGGGAATTACGGGCCTACATTCTTGCTGTCCACAGGGGTGGACGTTTGAGAAGGCACTGATCAGTTTGTATGCTGGTGCTCATTTGCAGGAGAGAACTCCAACTTTAAATTTTAATCTTCTGTTCCCTTTAATGAACATATTATTTGATTATCTCAGTTTCAGTGTTGGAGAGGTCTTATGGTAAACCGCAAAAACTACTGGGAGAGAAGTAGGAGAGGCCCACATAAATTCAGGTTGCATAAATTGAACAGATGCTCAACCTTCCCAGCTTCAGTTGTGTTGTCTATAAATCAGGTAGCATGATCAGTGGGAGAAAAAGAGGTGAAATCACAGATAAGGGATGTAGAAACTGGGCCTCACCTATATTCTGCCTGATCTATGTCAAAGCCTATAAAATAGCTACATATAACCCCGGCAAAGTGCCACACTGAGAACACCACCTCTCTTGTTATTGTAGCCGAAAAACTGCTGGGAATGCTGAACAAAATTCTTCCTAAACTGTGACAGGCATACTTCTGCAAATTGATTTGAGGTGTTAGACATATGCAAACATTTTATTTAATTTATTGCTTTTATTTTTCAAGACAGGGCCTTGCTTTGTCACCTAGGCTGGAGTGCACTGGTGTGGTGTAATCACGGCTCACTGCAGCCTCAACCTCCTAGGCTCAAGTGATCCTCCCACCACATCCCCCCAAGCAGCTGGAACCACAGGCACATGCCAGCACTCCTGGCTAATTTTTTTTACTTTTTGTAGAGAGGTGGGGGTTTGCCATGTTAGCCAGGCTGGTCTCGAACTCCTGAGCTCCAGTGATCCTTCTGCCTCAGCCTCCTAAAGTGCTTGGATTACAGGCATGAGCCACCGCACCTGGCCTCAGACATTTTAAATTGTAATACTTCCGCATTATTTCTACAATTGCCTTCTTAGTTATGCAGTAGACAAAGTTTCTTTTTTAAGTAAATGTATTTAAGTAAAAAGGTGGATTAGTTTAAAAAAAAAAAAAACACTGAAATTATGAAGTAAGTAATGACATACGTATATCACTGAATCTGTCAGGTAGAACCCAACTGGCTGAAACTTAGGGAATATCAATGTGAACTTTAAGATTCCTTTGCTCAAAGTAGTAAAATTTTGTGCCATGGTTTCTCTGAAAGCATTATAAGGATTAAGAGGCTCATCTATTTTCTAAGGATGCTGTGAAAAATAATTAATAAAAATGAGGCCGGGCGCGGTGGCTCAAGCCTGCAATCCCAGCACTTTGGGAGGCCGAGACGGGCGGATCACGAGGTCAGGAGATCAAGACCATCCTGGCTAACACAGTGAAACCCCGTCTCTACTAAAATACAAAAAACTAGCCGGGCGAGGTGGCGGGTGCCTGTAGTCCCAGCTACTTGGGAGGCTGAGGCAGGAGAATGGCGTGAACCCGGGAGGTGGAGCTTGCAGTGAGCTGAGATCCGGCCACTGCACCCCAGCCTGGGCGACAGAGCAAGACTTCGTCTCAAAAAAAAAAGAATAGTGGGGTGGGCAGGGAGTATTTTCTGTACTTTCTAATCAATTTTGCTATGAACTTAAAACTTCTCTAAAATAAAGTCTATTTAAAACCAACAAAAAACAAAATAAAGTAAAAAACGGTAAAGTATTTCATGGTACAGGCACAGAAAACTTACAGTACTCTCCACTGCAAAATTATATGAATGATGACAAGTTGTGCGTTTTGACCTCTAAATGTGTGATCTTAGTGTCTCGCCTTTTATTATACAACTGAAAACTTACTTATCCACTGAGGTCATATAAGGTAAGTAATTTATTAATGAGGAATTTTGTTCAGTATTATACTATTGTCTTATGTACTTTATACATTTATCCCTGTCAATGTGGCCTATAGTAGATTGTAAACCCTTGAAGGGGAGAAGCCCTAGCTGATGAAGTTGCTCTTTTCTTTTCTTTTTTGAGAGACAGAGTCTCTATTGCCCAGGCTGGAGTGCATTGGCACAATCTCAACTCACTGCAACCTCTGCCTCCTGGGTTCAAACAATTCTCCTGCCTCAGCTTCCCAAGTGACTGCGATTACAGGTGTGCACCGCCACACCTGTCTAATTTTTGTATTTTTAGTAGAGATGGGGTTTCACCATGTTGCTCAGGCTGGTCTCAAACTCCTGGTCTCAAGAGATCTGCCCGCCTCAGCCTCCCAATTACAGACGTGAGTCACTGTGCCCAGCCTAAATTGCTCTTTTCTGTAGCTGAACGAAGTATTTTGGTGTAAAAATGATGGTAGTAACGTTGTAGTATTTTTGAGGAACATGAACCAAGTTCATAAATATATAAATTTGTTACATATGGGAATTGTATCTAGAAGCTGCAACGGTGGTATATTATAAAGCCATAAAAGGCAATAATTCAATGTATATTTTTTGAGCCCCAATACAGGTTTAGCCTTTACTTGTGTACAGAACTAACTTCATGGGCCCTGTGCTTAGTTAAATGTTTGTCATGAAAGTTTTAATTACTTTGTCTTTGAACTTGTGTTGTGTAAAGTGAAGTCTGATCTGACAGTGGGGCAAACACATGAACAGAGGAGAAATGCACAACACGTGTTCACTCTTTCTTTCTTTCCTTTTTTTTTTTTTTTTTTTTTTTTAATTTTGAGACAAAATCTCGCTCTGTTCCCGAGGTTGGAGTACAATGGTGTGGCTCACTGCAACCTCTGCCTCCTGGGTTCAAGTGATTCTCCTGTCTCAGCCTCCCGAGTAGCTGGGATTACAGGCGCCTGCCACCACTCCTGGCTATTTTTTAGTAGAGTCAGGGTCTCACCAAGTTGGCCAGGCTGATCTCGAACTCCTGACCTCAGATGATCCGTCCGCCTCGGCCTTCCAAAGTGCTGAGATTACAGGCGTGAGCCACCGCATCTGGCGTTCATTGTTTCTTGATGCCCCATTTGCATATGGTGTTCCCAACACCAAATGAACACAGAATGCTGGCGAACCTGCAGTGAGACTCAAAACAAGTGGATGCTAAGTGTAAGAACAAAATACATATGTGTGTACAAGCTACAAAATAAAAGTTGTGTCATTTCAGATTCCACGTACAAGTTAATGCTTTTGTGTTTGCACTTAACATTGTCATTGAAAAATGTAAAAATGAACAGTAAGATTCATGCTAATAATTAAAAAAGAATTTTACTTAGAACAACATTAAATTGCAAATAAAAACCATCACAAGTCAAAAGAGAGATCACAGAAGGAAGGGAAAATCCTTTATATTTTAGTGCCTTTTACACCATTTTATTCGCTGCTTTTTGAACAAAGCATTCCACAAATTATGTAGCCTGCCCTGTTTGCAGGAATGGTCTCTAAATGTGGGGGGTCGGGGTTGTTTGTGTGTTTGCTTTGAGGCAGAGTCTTACTCTGCAGCCCAGGCTGAAGTGTAGTGGCATGATCTCAGCTCACTGCAACCTCTGCCTCCAGGATTCAAGCGCTTCTCTTGCCTCAGCCTCCCAAATAGCTGGGACTGCAGGTGTGTACCACCATGATCAGCATTTGTTGTAGGGACGGGGTTTTCACCATGTTGGCCAAGCTGGTCTCGAACTCCTGGCCTTAAGTGATCCACCCATCTCAGTCTTCCAAAAGTGCTGGGATTACAGGCCTGAGCCATTGTGCCCGGCCTATACATGTTGTCTTAACTAAATGTAGAAAGATAGACTATTATGGTTTCTAAAGACACTTTTTGGTCCAAATATTCTCCAATTCCATGTGCCTTATATAGGTCTCATGGATCCTTAAAAGATCGGCTAAGCCGGCTTTCCTGAGTAAAATGTTAGAGGCCTTCTCTGAGCATCTCTGCCCCAAGGTAAAGTTTATCACTATCCCTCTGTGCTGCTGCTATGCCCTCCACTCAATTTTACTGTTGTGCTTCGCATGTTATGGTTAATCTGTTTATAGATGTAGCTCCCCTTTTAGCCTGTGGGCATCACAAGTCTGGCTCAGAATAGATATTTAATAAATATTTGTTAATAAATTATTCAAATTGGCCAGGCATGGTGGCTCACAACTGTAATCCTAGCACTTTGGGAGACCAAGGCAGGAGGATCCCTTGAGCCCAGGAGTTCAAGATCAGACTGGGCAAAATGATGAGACCTGCCTCTACAAAAAAAAAAATTACCCATGCATGGTGAGGCACACCTGTGGTCCCAGATACTTGAGAGGCCGAGGTGGGAGAATCACTTGAGCCCAGGAGGTCGAGGCTGCAGTGAACTGTGTTTGTGCCACTGCACTCCAGCCTGGTGACAGAGCAAACCCCTGTCAAAAAAAAAAACTGAAAAAAAAAATCAATAAATAAGTTATTCAAATAACTTTTAAATTCCTTGTGAATAGAAAAGATTCACAAATGTCCAAGAATAGATTAATTTTCCCCTAAATTATTTGTCCATTTCCTTTGGAAGACCTCTGGGCAGGCACAATACCAAAGGAAGTGTTGGAGTTGGGATTTGGGTTCCTAATGTCTCTGAACCCTGGGCTCTTCTCACTCTATGGCACTGCTTGCAATCAGAGAAGAGCCAAGTAGAAAAGCAAGAGCTTGTGCATCATGATTATTCCCATGTGTGAGAGTTTTAGTTATGGCTCAGGGTCCTAAAGGTAGAGTGATTCTAGTGACCAGCATCTTCATCCACCTTCCAGATTGCACTGTATACAAAACAGAGCGTCATTTGCCATTTAGTGACCCTTAAGCCCCATGCAACATTGAATTGAGAGCCAAACCTGCTTCAACTAAATGCCTACATTTGGAGATGCTCATTGATTAAAGGTTCGTTAGCTGCAACAAACTTAGATGAATTATGCACATTGTATGACCTACATGGGAAAATGCAAATGGCAATGGAAACAAAGCCAATGCAGAGCAATCCTAGGGCTGCTGAGAGCAGTCACTGTGCCCTCACCTCTTGAAGAGATTTTAGGACTTTTGTTTTTTTTGGTTGTTTTTTGTTGTTGTTGTTGTTGTTGTTTTTGTTGTTGTTGTTTTGAGACAGAGTCTCACTTTGTTACCCAGACTGGAGTGCAGTGGCACGATCTTGGCTCACTGCAATCCCTGCCTCCTGGGTTCAAGCAATTCTCCTGTCTCCACCTCCTGAGTAGCTGGGACTACAGGTGTGCACCACCACGCTCGGCTAATTTTTGTATTTTAGTAGAGACAGTTTCACCATGTTGGCCAAGCTGGTCTCGAACTCCTGACCTTAGGTGATCCACCTGCATTGGCCTCCCAAAGTGCTGAGATTACAGGCGTGAGCCGCCTCTCCTGGCCAATTTTAGGACTTTTGGACTTAACAATAATTGAGTAGAAATTTCTTGAATGTATTATCACCAAATAGATCAGGGGTTCCAACCCCAGGGCCTTGGACTGGCATCAGTCCGTGGCCTGTTAGGAACCAGGTGGCACAAAGGGAGGTGAGGCGTAAGCAAGTATTACCACCTGAGCTCTGCCTCTTGTCAGATCAGTGGCAGTGTTAGATTCTCACAGGAGCACAAACCCTATTGTGAACTGCCATGCGAGGAAGCTAGGTTGTGCACCCCTTATGAGAATCGAATGCCTGATGATCTGAGGTGGAACAGTTTTATTCTAAAACCATCTCCTCAGCCCCACCCCACCACCATCCATGGAAAAATTGTCTTCCATGAAACCAGTCCCTGGTGCCAAAAAGGTTGGGGACCGCTGATATAGATGATATGCTTTCCAGATTGCCTAAACCCATGGTGGCAAGGATAAGAGCTGAATGAGCTCTTAATGAGAATGAGAGGAAAGAAATGGTATTAGGAAAACCATCAAGTCCACATCTAAGAGAAAATAAAGTTATGATCCAAGTCAGTCAGTCAAAAAACCAAGTCATTCAGCCTAAATCATTTTTGACTTGACACAGAAATAATTGGGCTAGGCAGGGTGGTTCATGCCTGTAATCCCAGAACTTTGGGAGGCTGAGGCAGGCGGATCACTTGAGTCCAATAATTCAAAACCAGTATGAGCAACATGGCAAAACCTCATCTCTACAAAAAATACAAAAATTAGCCAGATGTGGTGGTGCACACCTGTAGTCCCAGCTGCTTGGGAGTGAGCTGAGATCATGCCACTGCCACTGTACTCCAGCCTGGGTGACGAAGCAAAATTCTGCCTAAAACAACAACAACAACAACAGCAAAACAAATGAATTCCCCCATCTATGTGTGGTAGAAATGGGTAAATCCTGACACTTTGCAGGAAACTCTGATTCCTATGTGTACCTATTTTAATGAGATACAAATCATAACCCCTTCTTGGAATTCTGTAACCCCTGGAGTACAGACAGTGACTCATCCATCTCTCTCTCTCACTTTTTCTTGTTCCCTTATGCCTCATTGTTGAATTTACCCCCTTAGCCTAAATATATTTAGATAGAAGCAATGACTGGGCTTATTGTTGTGAAGTAATTGTATATATTCCTTTAATAATAAAATATCTAGTTTTGACCATTATAAAAAGGAACATCATGGTCTTGATAAATAATAAAACACCCATCTAATCAACAGTACATTTTATTCTCAATGCTTCTTTTAAGGTAGGAGTTTTGGGCATACTAACAGGCTCAAGTCAAGTAAAGCCAAGGAAGTTCCAACAATGAGGCAGATAATTATCCCCCTGGCAAAATCCCAGGTCTCACACCAGTGTTGACTTGGCAAATCAGCCTGTACGTTTCAAGTGCTCATTAATTGTATGCCTTTTTAAAAATTGCTTGCTTAGTGCATTTTAGCTGATAACTTGCAGGCATAGGCTTAAGGGCACAGCAAGAGAAATGGTGGCCATTAATAATGGTAACACCTGGATCATCTTAACACATAAGGGCACTGTGTGTGTGTGTGTGTGTGTGTGTGTGTGTGTGTGTGTGTCTGAGACAGAGAGAGAGAGAGAGAGAGAGAGAGAGAGAGAGAGAGAGAGAGAGAAACGTGCCACCACGCCAACATTCCATTGTTCATCAGTGGACCAGCTGCCTTCACAGCAGCTGTGAGCAAGGTGAAAGAAACCAGACTTGCTCTAAGAAGACCTGGGTTCTCGTTCTACCACTGCCACAAGATGTCGGTGACCCTGTCAAGCCTTGGGACTTCTTTGAGACTCTGTTTGATGTAATGAAGAGCTTGAATAAAAATGGTGTTTCAGTTTCTGCCAGCATACAATATTCTAGTATATAATCCCAGGATTATTAAAGAGGCTTATAGTTTCTTTCTATCTTTCTCTAGCTCATCCCACTCTAGTAGAAGGTTTGCATTTCCCTAAGAGGGCTCCCTTCATCATTACGGTCCTGCTATCCTTGCTCCTGCACACCAAACTGGCTCTTCTAATTTCTTATATATACGGATTATATCATAATCTGGTTTATTTCTGAGCCAAGAAGCAAGTTGCAAAAACCCCTCATCTCCAATTCAGTCAGACTTGAGGAAGTATGACACACTCCTTAGGAGCTAGGATGTAGTGCCCTGTGCCAAGCACTGGATGCTTTGCTATGCTCCAAGTTGCAGGTCCCTCCATATTCTCATGCTCTGATAACTGGCTCTTAAATTTCTTCTCCTGGCTCCTCTTCTCTACCCTAGGCCAAACCACTGGGCTTCAGGCTTCTCCCTACATATTGTTCAATGTTCTTATTATTAAAGTTCTACATGATCATGAAAGGAGATTTGAAAATTAAGAAATAGAGAAGAAACAATATATAATAATTCCACTACCCAGACAACCACCTTAAACTTTTTGGGTACATCTGTGATAAATTGTTGCAGCACCTCCCTGCAGCCATATCCTGGAATATCCTTCTCTCTCTGCCTCTGGGTTTGCCCAATGGGACAATAGCAAAGATATCACAGCGGACTTTTAAAATGGTTATGATTGGGCTTGCCCTTTCTTGCTGCTCTTGGAACATACTGCCACCATGTAAACAAGCCGCTGAGAGCCTGTTGAATGATAAGAGATACGCGGCCCCATCACATCAGCCAACCCTTCAGGTGATGGCAGCTCAGGTGATCACCCGAGGTGATCAGGCAAAGCCTCAGGCGATGGTAGCTGAACACAGACATGTGAGTGAACCTAATCAAGACCAGCAGAACCACAGCTAAGCCCAATGCAGAATGCCAACCCACTGAATCCTGAGCTAAGTAAATGGTATTGTTTAAACCACTAAGCTAAATACGTGGTCTTGCTTATACCACTAAGCTTTCTCTTTTTTTTTTTTTTTTTGAGAAGGAGTCTTGCTCTGTCACCCAGGCTGGAGTGCAGTGGTGCAATCTTGGCTCACTTCAACCTCTGCCTCCCAGGTTCAAGCGATTCTCCTGCCCCAGCCTCCCAAGTAGCTGGGACTACAGGAGTGTGCCACCACATCCAGCTAATTTTTGTTTTGTTTTGTTTTTTGAGATGGAGTCTTGCACTGTCACCCAGACTGGAATGCAATGGAGTGATCTCAGCTCACTGCAATCTCTGCCTCCCAGGTTCAAGAGATTCTCCTGCTTCAGCCTCCTGAGTAGCTGGGATTACAGGTGCCCGCCACCACACCCGGCTAATTTTTTGCATTTTTAGTAGAGACTGGGTTTCACTATGTTGGCCAGGCTGGTCTCGAATTCCTGACCTCAGGTGATCCACCCACCTCGGCTTCCCAAATTGCTGGGATTACAGGCATGAGCCACTGTGCCTGGCCTAAGTTTTGTATTTTTTAGTAGAGACGGGGTTTCACCGTGTTGGCCAGGCTGGTCTCGAACTCCTGACCTCAGGTGATCCGCCCGCCTCAGCCTCCCAAAGTGCTGGGATTATGGGCTTAAGCCACCACATGCCTGGCCCCCACTAAGCTTTTATGTAGCAAAAGCTACTTGATACAATAATCCTTTAGTCTTTTTATACATAGTAAAATCAACATTATACTGTATCTACTATTCTTTTTTTATTCCACAGCCAGTGACTGATGAATCTATATACTATTGTATAGCCAGCTCTTTTTCACATGACATTTTCTCAAGTATTTAATACTATTTTCCTCCTTATTTTAAGTTCCACTAGGGTGAGGATTTATATCTGCTTTGTTCAATGCTGTATTCCTGGCACATAGAACACTGCTGCAGTGTTCAATAAACAACACTGTTAACTATAAATAATAGTTATTTATAGTTTTAAAAATATAGTTTATGAACTACATAGTTTATAAATATATAGTTTATAAAAATATAAAACAATAAATAACAATAAATATTTCTTAAATGAATGATTAGAGGACATATTTTTTTGATGGCTAAATAGTGTTATATAGAAATACTATCTACGCCCCATTCTGAGTTCTTGTTTCTCTAAGTTTGGCATCTCAGCTTCACCCTAGGACTGGAACTCAAGTGAACTCTTCTACTACCCAAGAACTGAAACTCTGCTCCTAAATCCAAGCTAGGAGATAGGGCTTTGCGTGTAATTTACAATCTGTGTCTTCTGTTGTCTTGTGAACTTCTAAGGATAACAGTTGAGCTCCCAGAGTGCCTGGAACTTAGTGAACATTCAACCCAATGCCTGTGGATAACTGAAAAAATTAACCATGCACTGCAAAGGACTCCTCTGCCAGCAGCCCATATGTAAGTTTTTTGTTGTTCCTGTTTTAAGAACTACATCTTTATTAGAAACAATACTTATAATAGAGATTACTGGCTGGGTGTGGCAACTCATGCCTGTAATCCCAGCACTTTGGGAGGCCAAGGAGGGCAGATCACTTGAGGTCAGGAATTTGAGACTAGCCTGGTCAACATGGTAAAACCCTGTCTCTACTGAAAACACAAAAATTAGCCAGACGGGGTGGCACGCACCTATAGTCCTAGCTACTCTGGAGGCTGAGGCACAAGAATCACTTGAACCCAGGAGGCAGAGGTTGCAGTGAGCTGAGATCATGCCACTGCACTCCAGCCTGGTCTGCTGAGTGAGACTCCATCTAAAAAAAAAAAAAATAGAGATTACAATAATATCGTGATGAAACATATTTATATCCAGAAGAAACAGTCGTAATTAGGAAAAGTCACCAAGGAAAAAGTTTCTTACATGGCTTTAATTCTATTTGGATCATTTTAGAGACATGAGGAAATGAAGAAAGTAGGAAAATGGGAAACAGAAATGGGACATAGAGAGAATATAATACTCTAGTTTACAGCTTGTGATGGTCCATTATCTACCACAGAGATGAACAATATCAGGTTTACAAGTTGGTTTAAATGTAATTAAAACATATAGATTAAAGTATGAACTTATGGAGTCTCTGAATCTGCTGTGATTCAGGGGGCTGCCTGATAAAAAAATTGACAAAAAAGCATGAACTTAGACTAATGTCAAATAAAGAAGGAATATTAGGTCTGCCAAAGATTCTAGCTTAATTTATGTTTCTCTGTTGAAAGAAATGCTATGCCTTTGTGAAAACTGCCATTCTGTAAAAGTATTACTCAAGAATAGGACTCTGCTAAGGAATGTTAAAACTTGTGTTATTCACACACTCACATGTGAAATTCCAACACATTACTCTGATCGCTGTAATAAACCTATGAGACTGGTTTAGACAAGTAGTCAGGCCTTGTTATATAATAAGAATGTATGCATAAATTCTCATTAATTAATGTAATGCTGTTCTTTCCTTTTAAAGGATATTGGCTTAAGTTCTAACTTCAACCAAACATAACCCACATACATGAAAATTTTAATTTAATCTCCATATATATTTCTATTTCCAGCAACATTGCTTGTCATTCCATAACTACCAGCGAGTAGGAATAACATATATTTTAACTCTCTCTCTCTTTTTTTTTTTTTTTTTGAGATGAAGTTTCACTCTTGTTGCCTAGGCTGGTGTGCAATGGCGTGATCTGCAACCTCTGTCTCCCAGGTTCAAGTGATTCTCCTGACTCAGCCTCCCGAATAGCTGGGACTACAGGTGCTTGCCACCATGCCTGGCTAATTTTTGTATTTTTTGTAGAGATGAGGTTTCACCATGTTGGCCAGGCTGGTCTCGAACTCCTGACCTCAAGTGATCCACACACCTTGGCTCCCAAAGTGCTGGAATTAACAGACGTGAGCCACCGCACTCAGTCCATTTTAACTTTCTCAGACTTACGAAAAGTCAGCTCTGGCAAGCCTTTGTTTCCAGCCAGGTGTTTTAACTGTTCTAGAACAGTTTAGGGGAGCTGCTCTACTCATCCCTCACGCTAAATTCAGGCAAGCAGCTCTGATGGTATCTGATTTGTTTAAACTTCCTTGTAAGATTTCATTCAACAAAGATAAAAACAGGTTTTTATGTGCCAGTGCTATTAAAATCAAGGCCTTTCAATCTCCACCCCTCCTACTGTCACCTATGGCTGAGGTCCCACAACTGCAGACTGTACTTGATACCCTGAATGTCCACAAAAATGAAGCAGAGAGAGGCTAGGTCAGAACAGGTGGCAGGTAGGCCAGGATAGCACCCCTTGGCTGTCCATTCAGTACTAAGAATTGGAAGTCATCAGGAAGCATTTGTACAGCAGATACAGGCTGTTAGTTGCCTCTAAAGTATCCAGTGAAACAACAGGGATTACAATAGCATTGTCAGGAAGCATATTTATATCCCAAAAAAGTCTTAGTTAGAAAATAACGACAAGGAGGAAATGCCTCTTCTTCCTTGCTAACAAAATTCCAATTTAGTTCAGGGCTTCAGTGATCCCAAACCTAGGCCAAATAATGATGACTGGTCAATGTCAATCATGATCATCCTTTCTCAGCCTTTTAAAAGATAGATTTTACTTTTCAGAGCAGTTTTAGGTTCACAGCACAACTGAGCAAAGGTAGAGAGCATTCCTATACACTCCTTCTCCTCAACCATACCACATCCCACACCACAGTGGTACATTTGTTCCAACTGATGAACCGACACTGACACATCCTTATCACCCACAGTCCATAGCTTACATTAGTGTTCACTCTTGCAGTTATAAATTCTATAGGTTTTGACAAATGTACAATGTCATGTATCCACCATTGCAGCATCATATAGAGTATTTTACTGTCCTGAAAATTCAGTGTCCTGCTTATCTTTTTACTATTTCCATGATTCTGCCTTTTCCAGAATGTTATATAGTTGGTAACAAACAGGATGTGGACTTTTTAGAATGGTTTCTTTCACTTAGGAATATGTGTTTAAGTTTCTCCCATGTCTTTTCATGGCTTAATAGTTCATTTAATGTGGCACTGAATAATAAATATTCCATTGTCTGGATGTACCACAGTTTATTTATTTATCCATTTACCTACCAAAGGACATCTTAATTGCTTCCAAGTTTTGGCAATTATGAATAAAGCTGCTATACACATTTGCATGCAGGTGTTTGTGTAGACAAAAGATTTCAGTTTATTTGAATAAATGCCAAGGAGTGTGGTCGCTGAATTGGATGACTCAGCTTTTAAGAAATTGCCAAACTGTCTTCCAAAGTGACTGTACCATTTTGCATTCCCATCAGCTGTGAATGAGAGTTCCTGTTGTTCCATATCCTCACTGGCATTTGGTATTGTTAGTGTTTTGGGTTTTGATTGTTTAAATAGAAGGGTAGGGACATCTTATTGTTCTAATTGGCATATCCCTAATGATGTATGACGTTTATCTTTTCATATGCTTACTTGCCATCTGTATACCTTCTTTGGTGAGGTGTCTATTCAAGTCTTTTCCCAGTTTAAAAATCAAGTTGTTCATTTTCTTATTGTTAAGTTTTACAGGTTTTTTGTATATCTTGGATAACAAATACAAGTTATGTTCCTCCTTTATCAGATACATCTTTTGCAAATATTTTCTCCCAGCCTATGGCTTCTCTTCTCATTCTCTTTGCTTTGACAAAGCAGTTTTTAATTTGAATGAAGTTCAGCTTATCAATTATTTCTTTCATGGATCATGTCATTAGTGTTGCTTCTAAAAAATCACCACCATACCTAAGGTCATCTATATTTTTTCTTGTGTTATCTTCTAGGAGCTTGATACTTTTTTGTTTCACATCTAGGTATGTGGCCAATTTTGAGTTAACTATTGTAAAGGGTATAAGGTCTGTGTCTATATTTATTTATCTGTTGCATATAGATGTCCAGTTGTTCCAGCACCATTTGTTGAAAAGACTATCTGTTCTTTATTGTATTGCCTTTCCTTCTTTGTCAAAAATCGGTTGACTATATTTACTTGGGGCTATTTACGGGCTCTCGATTCTGTTCCATGATCTGTTTGTCTATTCTTTCACTAATATCACGCTGTCTTGATTGTTATAGCTGTATAGTAAGTATTGAAATTGGTTAATGTCAGTCCACTGACTGTTCTTCCCCTTTAATATTGTGTTGGCTATTCTGGGTCTTTTGCCTCTCTGTATGAACTTTACAATCAGTTTATCAGTAGTCATAAAATAATTTGTTGGGATTTTGATTAGGCATGCATGGAACTTATAAATCAAGTTGGAAAGAACTGACATCTCTTGAGTCTTTTTATCCATGAAAATGGAATATCTCTCTATTTCGATCTTCTTTGATCTCTTTCATCAGAATTTTATAATTTCCCTTGTAATACTGTGTGCATTTTGTTAGATTTATACCCAAGTACTTTGTTTTTTGTGGTGCTAATGTAAATGATATTGTGTTTTTAACTTCAAATTCTACTTGTTCATTACTATTGAGTTACTTGTTCATCTCCTATATTCATTTCATGTATAGGAAAACAATTGACTTTTGCATATAAACTTTGTATCTTGTAACCTTGATATAATTGCTTATTAGTTCCAGGAGTATTTTTGTCAGTTCTCTCAGATTTTCCACATAGATGATTATATCATTTGCAAACAAAGACAGCGTTATTTTTTTCCCAATATGTATATCTTTTATTGCCCCTTCTTGTCTTACTGCATTAGGTAGGACTTCCAGTGTTGAAAAGGAGTGGCGAAACATATATTTTTGTCTTGTTCCTGATCTTATCAGGAAACCTTCTAATATCTCACTGTTATGAATGATGTTAGCTGTAGGGTTTTTGTAGATAATGTTATTTGTCCAGTTGGGAAGCTTTCCTTGATTCTTTGCTGAGAGTTTTTATCATGAGTGGGTGTTAGATTTTGTCAAATGTTTTACATCATTGTGATTTTTCTTCTTTAGCCTGTTGATACGATGGATTACATTAATTGATTTTCACATGCTTTCTCTGCATTTTTAATGACTGAGTGTGGGCCTTGTGACCTAGTCTATTCAACAAGGTCTTAAATAAAGTCCACTGGGTATGTGTAGGTGGGTATGTTCTGGGAAATATTTCACTTTCTTGATAAACAGGAAGGAATACAACTAGCACTTGGCCTCCCTCTTTAATTTGGTCTTGAATGTGGATACAATAGCTGGAGATACAGCAGCTGTCTTGCCATTATGAGGGAGGAAAAGACTAGGAGAATTGCAGAGACATTAGCTGTAAAATCACTGCAGTGCCATTAGCAAATATCTACCTCTAGACATCTCGCTATATGAGAAAAATAAACCCCGTTTTGTTTAAGCCACTGTAGTTGGGTTTTATGTTAAATGCAGCCACATTGTTTTCAACAAATACCCCTGTCATTTCCACAATAAGACATGTGGAAGTCATCAAAGAAGATCATATTGTTGCTTTGGTTCTGCAAGTGCTGTTCTGGTGCCTAAGCTTGGGTAAGACTGACTAGGAAAGGGTAGTTGGCAGGGGCTGGAAGGGAGGGTTGCTGAGTGACAAGAACAGAGATTCTGATTGCTAGGAAACCTCCCAGTGAGACCAGTTCCGAATAGGGAGATCAACACATGGCCAAGGGCAAGACCCACAACCCAGGGAAAGGGTGGAAAAGTATTCAATAGATGGCAAAATATAGTGATGAAGCAACATAGTGCAGTACAAAGCAGATGAGCCTAGGGGCCAAAGAAATGGGAAATTGAGTCCTGATTCTGCCACTTCTTCTTGGATGAAATTATTCCACTATTCCACTATTATTGGCCTCAAATATCTCTTCTATAATATGGGGAGAAAAATTGTCTGCCTCGTAAAGTCAGTGTAGAAATTAAAAGCAATAATGTACTATATTTAAAGCTCGCAGTCATATCACCTTTGTTCTATTGCCCTTTTTACATGCTCAAAGTCAAAGTAAGCTTAGCAAAGAGATCAAGGTAACATCTGTCAGAAAGACATAAATTGGAGTGAAGCTTAAGTGTTAGTGAGTTACACTGATAGAAGCTCTGTGAATTAGAGGTCTTCTAAAGTCAGCAATCAGGCTGGGCACAGTGGCTCACACCTGTAATCCCAGCAAGTTGGGAGGCCGAGGTGGGCAGATCACTTGAGGTCAGGAGTTCGAGACTAGCCTGGCCAACATGGTGAAATCCCATCTTTATTAAAAATACAAAAACTAGCTGGGCAAGATGGCGGGTGCCTGTAATCCCAGCTACTTGGGAGGCTGAGGCAGAAGAATTGTTTGAACCCAGAGGGGGAGGTTGCAGTGAGCCAAGATCATGCCATTGCACTCCAGCCTGGGTGACAGAGTGAGACTCAGTCTCAAAGGGGGGGGGGGGGGGGGGGGGAAGAAAGTCAGCAATCAAAAGTGTCTACCTGGATTTGACCACCCTTAAATGGGTCAAGGCTAGGGAGCAAAAAGCCCCTCCAAACCTAAGTGAATAAAGAAGTCAAGATATTAATATTCCCAGGGAGAAACGGAGAATTACTGGCATGTTCTTTGTACTGCTGGCAATAATAACCTGAATGTTTACAGTAAATATTTGTTGAATTAACAATATGTTAGAACACTAAATCTCTTTGGGTGTCCCTATAACAATATCTACTTGGCTTATAAAATCATTTCAGTATTTCTTTCCAGGTATAACTTGAGAAAATTTTTCTAGCTTCCACCCAAGAAGAGGTCTGAAATGCATTAAAGAACAAACACCTTGAGAGTTTTGAACCAATGTGATATGATAGTTCATCACAACCAAAGTAAATTAAAATTATATTATTTTAGGAAGAAGCAAAATACAAAGGAGATTTATGCAGTTTAACTCATGAAGGTATGTGGATTATAGTAATTGAAGTTGGTATTAGGGGCACGTTTAGTGAAAATTGCAAATATTTCTACAGAGTAGGAAAGATTTCCCATGACTAGATTTCCTTCCAAAGTTAGATCTATTCATTCCTTAATCCAACAAGCAATTAGTGAGAATCTTCCATGTGCCAAGCATAGAACTGAAAGTATCTGGAGTATTAAAAAAAACCACAACACTACCATTCTAGTACCTATTCTTCCAGGACAACGGGTCCCAAACTCTGCATGCACAAGAACTACCTAGGTAGCTTTTTAAAAATGCATACTTCTGGCCGGGTGTGTGGCTAATGCCTGTAATTCCAGCACTTTGGGAGGCCAAGATGAGGCCAAGATGACCTCAGAGATCACCTGAGTTCAGGAATTTGAGACCAGCTTGGCCAAAACGGTGAAACCCTGTCTCTACTGAAAATACAAAAATCAGCCAGGTGTGGTGACTCACATCTGTAATCCCAGCTACTCGAGAGGCTGAGGCAGGAGAATCACTTGAACCTGGGAGGCAGAGGTTGCAGTGAGCCAACACTGCGCCACAGCACTCCAGCCTGGGCAACAGAGCAAGACTCCATCTCAAAAAAAAGCATACTTCTTGGGCTTACCATATAAATGCTGAGGGCGAGGCTAATAATCTGCATTCTCATAAAGTACTTTAGATGATTCAAATGCAGATAGATGTGAACCACACTGTAAAGCACATTATTCTACAGCTAGAACTTATAAACTAGTCTGAAAGATTTAAAATATGTGTGTGTGTGTGTGTGTGTGTATGTGTGTGTGTGTGTTTATGACATCTAGATAACATAAACATGTTCAAGATAATGCAAAATAATGGGTTTCTTTGCTTGGAAATTAGGGGATGTATGAAGTGGTAGGAAGAGAGGAGTCTTATCAAGAAAGACTTTGTTGAACAGTTAAGTTTGAGCTCCAAGATGAACAGGAGCCTGGAGACTTGCCAAGAGATCACCAGGAGACAGCTACACCTGGGAAGAAGAGTTAGCTAAGGTTGAGGAAAAGGGAAACCAGTTAATATATTGCCTTGAATCCTGAAGAGTTTAGCTCTGATTCAACAGGAGCTTAAGAAAGCGACTGGCATAATGACAGTGTGAACTGAGATTTCTTATCCTAGAGCCTCCAATTGGGGTGTTCTGGAGTGAGAAGAGATTCAAAGTGTCAGGGACATTAGAACCAGAGCAACTCCATCTTGAATAGGGGCTGGGTAAAATAAGGCTGGGACCCACTTGGCTGCATTCCCAGGAGGGTAGGAATTCTTAGTCCCAGGATGAGATTAAGATACAGGTCACAAAGACTTTGCTGATAAACCAGCATGCAGTAAAGAAGTCGACTAAATCCCACCAAAACCAAGATGGAGATGCAAGTGACCTCTGGTGGTTCTCACTGCTCATTATATGCTAATTATAATGTATTAGCATGCTAAAAGACACACCTACCAGTGCCATGACAGTTTACAAATGCCATAGCAATATCAGGAAGTTATCCTATATGGTCTAAAAAGGGGAAGAACCCTCAGTTCTGGGAATTGCCCACCCCTTTTCCAGAAAATTCATGAATAATCCACCTCTTGTTTAGTATATAATAAAGAAGCAACAATAAGTATAAGCAGCTGAGCAGCCCATGCCACTGCTCAGCCTATGGAGTAGACATTCTTTTATTTCTTTACTTTCTTAATAAACTTGCTTTCACTTTATGGATTTGCCTTGAATTCTCTCTTGCATGAGACCTAAGAACTCTCTCCTGGGGGCTGCTTTGGGAACCCTTTCTGGTAACGAAAGCAGGAAGCTGTATCTATAATCCAGATCAAGGTAAGATGGTCTAGAACATGTGAAAACAAGGAAGAAAAGCTAAGAGGCTTACAAAAGAGAGTCAAGCAGAATTCCAAGGTGTGAGCTTTGGTAAATGGGAGGAGAATGATACCATTTGCCGTATTGGGGAAAGTCATGAGGGGGCTGTTGATGCCAGGACCGTAAGTGGCAATAGGTCAAGTACACAGGGTGACAGACCAGGATGAAGGGTGCCAAGGCAGAGGTAGGAAATAAAAATATGCTGGTTTGAGGAGCAGATGGATCTGGGATTTCCTAGGAAGTCGTGATCATAGGAAACTAGAGCTAGACAAGTAAACAGTCCCAATGAGAAAACAGAAGAATTCCACAAGCTGGGGCAAAGCAGTGATTGAGATTGAGCAGAAGGCCACAGGAATAAAGGACAGTCAAGAATTACAGACAAAAAATATGACTAGAAAGAAAGAGATCCTGATTCTGGTGGTAATTCTGTCTTATCCAAAAGATCCCTGCATATTTCCTATTGAGATAGAAGCAGTCCCAGGGTCTGGCTTGCAAGCAGAAGCAGGGAGTGGTGTAGGGAGAAAGTGGAGGACTGAAATGGAACCAGGGAGCATGCCTACACTTGGAGAGCAAGAGGCCTGGGAATGTAAAATATGCTTCTCTGGCCTGAGTGTGGTAATGTTCTAACTCCTTTGGTGTGGTCATGTCCATTTCACTGACTTAGCAACTGATGGTCAGCCAAAGACAGGGGTAATGATGAAAGGTAAGAAACAACCACTTCTTTCTAATATACCAGCCAGTCATTCCAGAGGCACCAGAAACACTGGGCTCTCAGTGGACATTCTTCGTGAAGGCAGATTTCAACATTATGCTTCAGTTTCCTCATCTGCAAGATAGCAGTAAGAATAATACCTAACTGATACGGCGGTAGTAAGTATTAAATATATCATATATATACCACTTCATTTCCTGACTTGCCCACAGTTAGCACTCAAGGTAAATTATTTGTTATTATCATTATTAACCTTGGTCTGGTGTTTTCTTTAGGACCTAAGCAATCAGAGGCCACTACTTGGGGTCTTTCTGATACTTTGTTAAAATTCTAGGGCTGGGCCGGGCGCGGTGGCTCAAGCCTGTAATCCCAGCACTTTGGGAGGCCGAGACGGGCGGATCACGAGGTCGGGAGATCGAGACCATCCTGGCTAACACGGTGAAACCCCGTCTCTACTAAAAATACAAAAAAACTAGCCGGGCGAAGTGGCGGGCGCCTGTAGTCCCAGCTACTCGGGAGGCTGAGGCAGGAGAATGGCGTAAACCCGGGAGG
>NW_016841754.1:550064-553041 GCF_001698545.2 Rhinopithecus bieti | reverse complement strand
TAAAAAAAAAAAAAAAAAAAAAAAATTCTAGGGCTGGATACGTGGCTCTCGCCTGTAATCCTAGCACTTTGAAAGGCTGAGATGGGAGGATTGCTTGAGCCTAGGAGTTTCAGACCAGCCTGAGCAACATAGTGAGACCTCATCTCTACAAAAGAAGTTTTTTAAAGTTAGCCAGGCATGGTGGCTTGTGCCTATAGTCCCAGATACTGGGAAAGACAAGATGGGAAGATGGCTTGAGCCTGTCACGTTGAGGCTGCAGTGAGCCAAGATTGTGCCACTGCACTCCAGCCTGTGAAACAGAGCGGGACCCTATCTCAAAAAGCAAAGCAAAACAAAACAAAATACTCTGTTAGCTGTCAATTTAATCTTGGGATGTCTTTCCAATAAACAGTGCTGAGTAGCTGAGACCACAGTTGTGTGCCACCACGCCCAGCTAATTTTATTTTTTAATTTTATTTTTATAGAGACTGGGTCTTCCCCTGTTGCCCAGTCTGGTCTTGAACTTATGGGCTCAAGGCATCCTCCTGCCTCACCCTCTCAAAGTGCTGGGAACTACAAGCATGAGCCACTGTGCCCAGCCCTGGCTAACTAAAAAAATTGATCCTTCTGACGGGGCGCGGTGGCTCACGCCTGTAATCCCAACACTTTGGGAGGTTGAGGTGGGCGGATCATGAGGTCAGGAGATCAAGACCATCCTGGCTAACATGGTGAAACCCCGTCTCCACTGAAGATGCAAAAAATTAGCCAGGCATGGTGGCGGGTGCCTGTAGTCCCAGCTACTCTGGAGGCTAAAGCAAGAGAATGGCTTGAACCCGAGAGGGGAGCTTGCAGTGAGCTGAGATCACGCCACTGCACTCCAGCCTGGGCAACAGAGTGAGACTCTGTGTCAAAAAAAAAAAAATTGATCCTCCTGCCTCAGCCTCCCAAAGTGCTGGGATTACAGGTGTAAGCCACCACATCTAGCCTGAACTCCTACTTTTAATCATTATCAGTGCAATAGAGATTTAAGAAAAAATTTATATATATATACATATAATTATATATATTTTTTCTTTTTGCTTTGGGGGCTTGCTTCTTTCTCATGGATTTCAATTCAGTATTTTGAATGGTTTCTTTAAGAGTCTTAACAGGCCAGGCGCGGTAGCCCACACCTGTAATCCCAGCACTTCGGGAGGCCGAGATGGGTGGATCACCTGAGGTCAGGAGTTCGAGACCAGCCTGGCCAACATGGTGAAACCCCATCTCTACTAAAAATACAAAAATTAGTCAGGCGTGGTGGCGCACACCTGTAATCCCAGATACTAAGGAGGCTGAGGCAGGATGATCGCTTGATCCCAGGAGGCAGAGGTTGCAGTGAGCCGAGATTGTGCCACTGTACTCCAGCCTGAGACTCTGTCTCAAAAAAAAAAAAAAAAAAAATCTTAATAAAGACCTCCTAACCTAAACTCAACAGAACAAAGCAAAGAGGCAATGAGAATTGGAGCTAAGACAGGCCTGTCTGGCCCCTGTTGTCAGCACTTCTCTAGTACTGTATAGATAGATGCATGAGGTTAGTGGAGTTCACTCTCTTGAGAGAGGATGAGCTCTGCAGATGTTTGTGACTAGTGATTTTAGTGCAGGCAAAGGACTTGATCCTTTGAGAGAGATCTTTTAGTTCTACTAATTAGTTGCCCAGCCCTCTCCCACTTCCTTCCGTCAGTGAACTTTTCTTTGATCTTAATTGTGTATGGAAAATGATTGCAACTAGAATGACAGAATGTGGTAAACATTTGTTAGTAAAATTAATTTGATAAAATCAAAATGGTCTAAGTAACACTCAGTAGCTCTGGACAATTTAATTTCTTCTATGTAGAAGTGTAATCTTTGCCATCTACTGTCTATTTTTGGATATCGATATGAATTGAGGGGCCAGGAAAAAACCTGCATAACCAAAATTCCACCTCAATATTTGGACACCTGACAAAGCTGCCCCCCTAACCAGTAATTATGTAACTGTGCAACTTACATAATTGAATCAATTATGGCTTATTCTCCTCCAAAACCTAAAAGCATAGCAAATGCAAATGTGAGAACTGATGACATTTTTAAGAACTTTTAAAAAATTGCATAAATATATTTTAAAATGAACAATTTCTTTGGCTGAAATAACAGCAAATACAATCTTTAGAGCAGTGTATATGCTATAATTATTCAATAGCTTTAAAATAACTTGGCATTGCTCTATAAATAGAGGCATTATTTTTTAATTGCAGACGAGTCACTTCCCAATGCCAGGCAATTAATCAGTGTTTCCTAAACCTGTCTGAAATGGGAACCACCTGGAATTTTTGTTAAACATACAAATTCCAGGGATCACCCTAGACCTACTGAATCGGAATTCCTAGAGAGCATGTGGGAATCTGTATGTTCAACAAGTATCTAGGTGGATCTTATCAGGCAGATTGGGAAACACCGTTTGGATTTCTTTGACAGTGGCATTAGCTTCATGGTTACTATTACACTGAGTGACCAGAATGAAGCTTCGTCATTGGAAGAACCAGGACATTAGGAAGCACTCTTGACTATGAACCAGTGCATGTTCTATTTTATGTAAGTGTATCTTCCTGTTATTTGAAACAATTACTTTGTGTTTACATATTCTCCCTTTATCCATTCAGGTACTACAGAAAATTTTATTCCTTCAGGCCGGGCGTGGTGGCTCACACTGGTAATCCCAGCACCTTGGGAGGCCGAGGTGGGCGGATCACCTGAGGTCGGGAGTATGAGACTAGCCTGGTCAACATAGTAAAACTCCGTCTCTACTAAAAATACAAAAATTAGCCGGGTGTAGTGGCACATGCCTGTAATCCCAGCTACTTGGGAGGTTGAGGCATGAGGATTGCTTGAACTCAGGAGCTGAAGGTTGCAGTGAGCCGAGATCACACAACTACACTCCAGCCTGGGCAACAGAGTGACTCTATCTCAAAAAAAAAAAAAA
>NW_016841754.1:547899-549996 GCF_001698545.2 Rhinopithecus bieti | reverse complement strand
CCTCGTGATCTGCCCGTCTCGGCCTCCCAAAGTGCTGGGATTACAGGCTTGAGCCACCGCGCCTGGCTATTTTCCTTAATCTTAACAATTAACTCAGTCCGGGCGAGGGGGCTCATGTCTGTAATCCCAGCACTTTGGGAGGCTGAGGTGGGTGGATCACCTGAGGTCAGGAGTTCAAGCCCAGCCTGGCCAACATGGTGAAATGCTGTCTATGCTAAAAATACAAAAATTAGACAGGCATGGTGGTGGGCGCCTGTAATTGCAGCTAGTCAGGAGGCTAGCAGGAGAATAGCTTACACCTGGGAAGCAAAGGTTGCAGTGAGCACAGATCATGCCACTGTACTCCTGCCTGGGCGACAGAGCAAGACTCTGTCTCAAAAAAAACAAAAACAAAAAAAACTCATGGCATAAGTATTTATTTCCATTTTATACATGTAGAAACTGAGACTTGAAGAAGTTAATAAATTTTCCCTAGATCACTCAGTAAGCAAGAGAGACAGGGCTTTAATCCACTAAGCACATGATCTTACGAGGATACTAGCCTTAAGAGTATAAATTGTAAATCGAGGAATTCAAATTCACTAAACAGAATAATTATGGGATCATGGGTTTGAGAAATTTTCTTCTCTGGAAGCCAAAGAAAAAAAAATGGGAAGAAGAAGGTGGCCAGGTGCAGTGGCTCATGCCTGTAATCCCAGCACTTTGGGAGGCCGAGGCGGGTGGATTAGAAGGTCAGGAGTTCGAGACCAGCCTGGCCAATATGGTGAAACCCTGTCTCTACTAAAAATACAAAAATTACCTGGGTATGGTGGCATGTGCCTATAGTCCCAGCTACTTGGGAGGCTGAGGCAGGAGGATCACTTGAACCTGGGAGGCGGAGGTTGCAGTGAGCCGAGATCACGCCATTGCACTACATTCCAGCCTGGGTGACAGAGTGAGACTTCATCTTAAAAAAAAAAAAAAAAAGAAAAAACACCGTAAAAAAGCAGACACCACAAGTCAGCAGTATATTCCTTTGTTGCTGTCATTGTTGTCAATATCATAGGCTATAAGACCTTTCCATTCAATTATTTATAGGGTAGGATGTTAAGGAGGATTTTTTAGGAGGCAAAACAGTACACGATTGCAGGATGAAGGAGAAGATGAGAATAGGTGATAACGTTGTTTTCATTTTGTGATATGTCTTTGTTTTATGTTGTCTTGTTTTTGCAGGAGTTGCATCCAGAGCATCTCATATGACTTCTAGATGATAACTCATACAGTCTTCACAAATTCACAAATTCAGCTGCTTTTAAACTGGCCAATTGTTGGAGCAAGGCAGGGGATGGGTACCAATATTTAAGAGCCCATTCAGGAGGCCTCAATTTTTCACCTATTTTTTCCTCCTTTACCATTGGTTTATAATAATTGATGTGTCTGGATTCCAACAGAGACATGCCTATTTAGTATATATTTAGTATATAAGCCATTTTAAAAGAAGCTTTAATACATTCTTTATATATGTGTATTTACAAATATATTAAACTTATATAAATAAAATGGTTTCTATGTTACTATTTTCATATCATTAAAAAATGACTCAGATGGAATTTTGCCAAATTTGGAGGACATGTTTATGTGATGTGATATACAATGTGGGCCTAAAGAAGGTGGTATCTCAGAGATATAGGTTAGATAAGAGCTGGAATTTTAAATTTTACAAATAGTAATTTTCTGCAATGGTATTGGAGAGGTTGGAATCTACCAATATTTTTTAAATTATAAAGGTAGCATTATTTAGTTAAGATGTAATTAAAATTCACAATGATGGCCAGCTAGGATTCATACCTGTAATCCCGGGACTTTGGAAGGCCAAGGCAGGTGGATCACTTGTGGTCAGGAGTTCTAGACCAGCCTGTCCAACATGGTGAAACCCCATCTCTAACAAAAATATTAATGCCAAAAATTAGCCATGCATTGTGGTGTATGCCTGTAGTCCCAGCTACTCAGGAGGCTGAAGCAGGAGAATTGCTTGAACCCGGGAGTTAGAGGTTGCAGTGAGCTGAGAGCCACTGCACTCCAGCCTGGCAACAGAGCAACACTCCGTCTCAAAAAAAA
>NW_016841754.1:390727-547590 GCF_001698545.2 Rhinopithecus bieti | reverse complement strand
AAAAAAAAAAAAAAAAAAGAATGGGAACTTTTACTAGAACTCTGTCTTCTAGAACTTCTACCAAAATAGCATCAATGAAATTTAAATCTCAATGAAAAGGAAAAATACTGGCCGGGCGCGGTGGCTCAAGCCTGTAGTCCCAGCACTTTGGGAGCCGAGACGGGCCGATCACGAGGTCAGGAGATCGAGACCCTCCTGGCTAACACGGTGAAACCCCGTCTCTACTAAAAAATACAAAAAACTAGGCGGGCGAGGTGGCGGGCGCCTGTAGTCCCAGCTACTTGAGAGGCTGAGGCAGGAGAATGGCGTAAACCCAGGAGGCGGAGCTTGCAGTGAGCTGAGATCCAGCCACTGCACTCCAGCCTGGGCGACGGAGCGAGACTCCGTCTCAAAAAAAAAAAAAAAGAAAAGGAAAAATACTAGACTGCACATGTCTAAAGAGTTTCTGTATTGGGAGATCTAAGGAAATCAGATAGAATGCAGCAAAGGGATAAAGATATGAAAAATATGAAAGAATAATTAAGATAACATAAATAGAATTAGAAAATCAATGTGTAAGTTTCAGAAGGAGAAAAAAAGAAAATGAGGAAAAGATAATATTTTTTAATTTTGAATTTTAATTTTTGTGGTACATAGGAGGTACATATATTTATGGGGTACATGAGATGTTTTGATACAGGCATGAAATGCTTAATAATCACATCATGTAAAATGGGGTATCCATTCCCTCAAGCATTTATCATTTGAGTTACAAATAATCCAATTGTACTCTGTATTTTACTTTATTTTATTATTATTATTTTTGAGACGAAGTCTTGCTCTGTTGCCCAAGCTGGAGTGCAATGGCACGATCTCTGCTCACTGCATCCTCTGCCTCCCGGGTTCAAGCGATTCTCCTCCCTCAGCCTCCCGAGTAGCTGGGATTACAGGCATGCGTACCACGCCCAGCTAATTTTTGTATTTTTAGTAGAGACAAGGTTTTACTACGTTGGTCAGGCTCGTCTTGAACTTCTGACCTCAGGTGATTCCCCCGCCTCGGCCTCCCAAAATGCTGAGATTACAGGCATAAGCCACAGTGCTCGGCCTATACTCTTTATTTTAAAATGTACAATTAAATTATTATTGACTACAGACACCCTATTGTGCAACCAAATACTTTTTCATTCTTTCTTTCTTTTTTTCTCTCTCTTTTTTTTTTGTACTCATTAACCAACCCTCTCATGCTTCCACTACCCTTCCCAGCCTCTGTAAACCTCCTTCTGCTCTCCATCTCCATGAGTTCAATTGTTTTGATTTTTAGATCCCACAAATAAGTGAGAACATGCAATGTTTGTATTTTTGTGCCTGGCTTATTTCACTTAGCATGGTGACCTCCAGTTCCATCCATGTTGTTGCAAATGATAGGATCTCATTCTTTTTTTTCATCTCTGAATAGCACTCCATTGTGTATATGTACCATATTTTCTTTATCCATTCATCTGTTGATAGACTCTTAAGGTGCTTCCAAATTATGGCTATTGTTAATAGTGCTGCAGCAAAACATGGGAGTGTACGTATCTCTTTGATATACTGATTTCCTTTTTTTGGAGTGTATACCCAGCAGTGGGATTACTGGATCATATGGTAACCGTTTTAGTTTTTTGAGGAACCTCCAAACTGTTCACCACAGTGGTTGTATTAATTATTCCCACCAACAATGTATGAGAGTTCCCTTTTCTCTATAGCCTCACACCATTTGTTATTGCCTGTTTTTTGGATATAAGCCGTTTTAAATGGGGTGAGATGATATCTCATTGTAGCTTTGATTTGCATTTCTCTGATGATCAGTGATGTTGAATACTTTTTCATATGCCCATTTCCCATTTGTATGTCTTCTTTCGAGAAATGTCTATTCAAATCTTTTGTCCATTTTTAATCAGATTATTAGACTTTTTCCTGTAGAGTTGTTTGTGCTTCTTATATATTCTGGTTATTAATCCCTTGTCACATGAGTAGTTTGCAAATATTTTCTCCCATTCTATGGATTGTCTCTTCACTTAGTTAATCATTTCCTTTGCTGTGCAGAAGGTTTTTAACTGGATGTGATCCCATTTATCCATTTTTGCTTTAGTTGCCTGTGCTTATAGGGTATTATTCAAGAAATTTTGACCCAGACCAATGTCCTGGAGAGTTTCCCCGATGTGTTTTGATAGTAGTTTCATAGTTTGAGGTCTTAGATTGGAGTCTGTAATCAATTTTAAGTTGATTTTTGTATATGGTGAGAGAAAAAGGTCCTGTTTCATTCTTCTGCATATGGATATCGAGTTTTCCCAGCATCATGTGTTGAACAGATTGTCTTTTTTCCCAGTGTATGTTCTTGAAACCTTGTCAAAAATAAATTCACTATAGTAGTTGAATTTATATCTGGATTCTCCATTCTGTTCTGTTGGTCCATGTGTTTGTTTTATGCCAGTACCATGCTGTTTTTGTTACTATAGCTCTGTAACATAATTTGAAATCAGGTAATGTGATTCCTTCAGTTTTGTCCTTTTTGCTTAGAATAGCTTTGGATATTTTGGTTTTGTTGTGGTTCCATATAAATATTTGAATTGTTTTTTCTATTTCTGTGAAGAATGTCATTGGTATTTTGATAGGGATTTAATTGAATCTGTAGATTGCTTTCGGTAGTATGGACATTTTAACAATATTCATTCT
Organism: Rhinopithecus bieti; assembly: GCF_001698545.2. Taxonomy (NCBI): domain Eukaryota; kingdom Metazoa; phylum Chordata; class Mammalia; order Primates; family Cercopithecidae; genus Rhinopithecus; species Rhinopithecus bieti. The sequence goes on along the minus strand of NW_016841754.1, from coordinate 544,896 downwards.
TCCAATCCATGAATATGGAATATCTTTTCACCTTTTGGTGTCCTCTCAATTTCTTTCATCAGTGTTTTCTAATTTTCATTATAGAGAGCTTTCACTTTTTGGGTTAATTCCTAGGTATTTAATTTTATTTGTGGCTATTGTAAATGGGATCACTTTTTTGTTGGTTTTATCACATTCACTGTTGGCATATAGGAATGCTACTGATTTTTGTATGCTGATTTTGCGTCCTGCAACTTTGCTGAATTTATCAGTTCTAATAGTTTTTTTTTTTCTTTTTTTCTAGGTGGACTCTTGCTCTATCCATCTGCTGCACTCTTGCTTCAGTGCAGTAGCGTGATCCCGGCTCACTGCAGCCTGTACATCCTGGGTTCAAGTGATTCTTCTGACCTCAGCCGCCTGAGTAGCTGGGACTACAGGCATGGGCCACCACCTCCAGCTAATTTTGTATTTTTAGTATAAATGGGCTTCACCATGTTGGCCAGGCTGGTCTCGAACTCCTGACCTCAAGTGATCCACCTGCCTTGGTCTCCCAAAATATTGGGATTATAGGCGTGAGCCACCAGGCCTAGCCTTTTTTTTTTTTTTTTTGAGAGAGAGAGTCTTACTCTGTTGCCCAGGCTGGAGTGCAATGGCGCAATCTCGGCTCACTGCAACTTCCGCCACCCAGGTTCAAGTGACTGTCATGCCTCAGCCTGGTATTACAGGTGCACACCACTACACCTGCTTAATTTTTGTATTTTTAGTAGAGATGGAGTTTCACCATGTTGGCCAGCCTGATTTTAAACTCCTGACCTCAGGTGATCCACCCACCTTGGCCTCCCAAATTGCTGGAATTACAGGCATGAGACACCACACCCAGCCAATCAGTTCTAATAGTTTTTTTATGGAATCTTTAGGTTTTTCTAAATATAAGATTATATTGTCTGCAAACAAGGATAATTTGACTTCTTCCTTTCCAATTTGGGTGCCCTTTCTTTCTTTTTTCTGATTGCTCTGGCTAGGACTTCTGGTACTATGTTGAATAATAGTGGTGAAGGTGGGCATCCTTCTCATGTTCCAGAGGAAAGACTTTCAGTTTTTTCCCATTCAGAATGATATACTAGCTGCAGGTCTGTAATATATGGCTTTTATTAAATTGAGGTGTTCCTTCCATATGCAGTTTTTTTGAGGGTTTTTATCATGAAGGGATGTTGAATTTTATCAAATGCTTTTCCAGCATCTTTTTGTCCTTCATTCTGTTGATATGATGTAGCACATTGATTTGCATATGTTGAACCATCCTTGCATCCCAGGGATAAATCCCACTTGGACACGGTGAGTTATCTTTTTAATGTATTGTTGAATTCAGTTTGCTAGTATTTTGTTGGGGATTTTTGCATCAATATTCGTCAGAAAATTTGGCCCATAGTTTTCTTTTTTTATGTGTCTTTTTCTGGTTTTTGTATTAGGGTGATACTGACTTCATAGAATGAGTTTGGAAGTATTCCCTCCTCCTCCATTTTTTAGAATAGTTTGAACAGGATTGCTATGAGTTCTTTAAATGTTTGGTAGAATTCAGCAGTGAAGCCATGGGCTCATGGGCTTTTCTTTACTCGGAGACTTTTAAATTATGGCTTAAATCTCATTACTTGTTATTGGTGTGTCCAGGTTTTGGATTTCTTCATAATTCAACCTTGATAGGTTGTATGTACCTAGGAATTTGTCCATTTCTTCTAATTTTCCAATGTATTGGCATATAGTTGCTCATAGTAGCCACTAATGATATTTGAATTTCTGTTGTATCAGTTGAAATGTCTCCTTTTTCATCTCTGATTTTATTTACTTAGATCTTCTCCTTTTTGTTCTTAGTCTGCTAAAGGCTTGTTAATTTTGTTTAACTTTTCGAAGAAGCAACTTACAGTTTCATTGATCTTTTGTATTGTTTTCTCCATTTTGATTTTATTTATTTCTGCTCTAATATTTATTATTTCATTTTTTTCTACTAATGATTTTGGGTTTGGTTTGTTCTTGCTCTTCTAATTTTTTAAGATGCATTGTTAAGTTGTTTATTTGAAGTTTTTCTTTCTTTTTTTTTATGTAGACACTTATAACTACAAATTTCCCTCTTAGTACTGCTTTTGCTGTATCCCATAGGTTTTGGTATATTGTGTTTCCATTATCATTTGTTTTAAGAAAAATTTCAATTTCCTTTTCAATTTCTTTATGACCCACTGGTCATTCAGGAGCATACTGTTTAATTTCCAAGTGTGTGTATCATTTCCAAAGTTTCTCTTCTTATTGATTTCTACTTTTATTTAATTGTGGTCAGAGAAGATGCTTGATATTATTTCAGCTTTTTTGGAATGTCTTAAGACTTGTTTTGTGACCTAATATATGGTCTATCCATGAGAATGATACATATTCTGAGGAAAATAATTTGTATTCTGTAGCTGTTAGATGAAATGTTCTGTAAATATCTTTTAGGGTCATTTGTTCTATAGGGCAGATTAAGTCCAATGTTTCTTTGTTGACTGTCTGTCTGAAAGACCTGTCCAATTCTGAAAGTCGGGTGTTGAGGTCTCCAGCTAGTGTTGCGTTGAAGCCTCTCTCCTTCTTTAGCTCTAACAATATTTGCTCTATATATCTGAGTGGTCCAGTGTTGGGTGCACATATATTTAAAATTGTTATATCCTGTTGCTGAATTGACCCCTTTATCATTATATAATGACCTTCTTTGTCCTTACAGTTTTTATCTTGAAATTTATTTTGTCTTATATAAGAGAAAATATTCCTGCTCTTTTTTGGGCTTTCATCAGCATGGAATATTGTTTTCCATTCACTTATTTCCATCTTTATAGGTGAAGTGTGTTTCTTGCAGGCAACAGATCATTGGGTCTTCTTTTTTATCCTTTCAGCCACTCTACGTCTTTTTTTCCTTTTTTTTTTTTTTTTTTGAGATGGAGTCTTACTCTGTCACCCAACCTCCGCCTCCCAGGTTCAAGCAATTCTCCTGCTCAGCCTCCTGAGTAGCTGGGACTACAGGCATGTGTCACCACGTCTGACTAATTTTTGTATTTTTGGTGGAGACCGGGTTTCGCTATGTTGGCCAGGCTGGTCTCAAACTCCTGACTGACCTCAGGTGATCCACCCGCCTTGGCCTCCCAAAGTGCTGGGATTACAGGTATGAGCTACTACACCCGGCCCACTCTATGTATTTTGATTGGAGAGTTTAGTCCATTTACCTTAAATGTTATTATTGATAAGTAAAGACATGCTCCTGCCATTTTGTTATTTGTCTTCTGGATGTTTTGTGGTCTTTTCTTCCTTCTTTCTTTCCTTCTTGTCTTCCTCTTAGTGAAGGTGATTTTCTCTGGTGATATGAATTGGTTTTTTACTTTTTGCTTTTTGTGTATCCTTTATGTGTTTACTGGTTTATGGTTACCATGAGGCTTGCAAAAAATATAACCCATTATTTTAAACTGATAACAAAACTGTTTACATAAATAAGCACAGAAGCAAAAATAAAATTAACAAAGACTATGCCTTAACTTCATCCCCAGCCTTTTAACTTTTTGTTGTTTCTATTTATAATTTATTGCATTGACTATGTCTTGAAAAGTTGTGGTAGTTATTACTTTTGTTGGTTAATCATTTTGTTTTCTACTGAAGATAAGAGTAATTTACATACCACAGTTACAGTGTTATAATATTCCAGCTTTTTCTGTGTACTTACTATTATCAGTGAGTTTTGTACATTCAGATAATTTCTTGTTGCTGATTAACATCCTTTTCTTTTTGATTGAAGCACTCCTTTTAGCATTTCTTGTAGGATAGGTCTGGTGTTGATGAAATCCCTCAGTTTTTGTTTGTCTGGGAAAGTCTTTATTTCTCCATCATGTTTGAAGGATATTTTCACCAGATATACTATTCTGGGACAAAAGTTTTTTCCTTCAGCACTTTAAATATGTCTTGCCACTCTCAACTGGCCTATAAGGTTTCCACTGCAAAATCTGCTGCTAGATGTATTGGAGCTCCATTGTGTGCTATTTGTTTCTTTTCTCTTACTGCTTTTAGGATCCTTTCTTTGTCCTTGACTTTTGGGAGTTTGGTTATTAAATTTCTCGAGGTAGTCTTTTTTGGGTTAAATCTGCTTTGTGTTCTACAACCTTCTTATACTTGGATATTGATATCATTATCTAAGTTTGGGAAGTTCTCTATTATTATGCCTTTGAAGAAACTTTCTACTCCAACTCTTTCTCTACCTTCTCTTTAAGGCCAATAAATATTAGATCTGCCCTTTTGAGGTTATTTTTTACATCCTGTAGGTGTGCTTCATTGTTTTTAATTCTTTTTTCTTTTGTCTCCTTTGATCACATATTTTTAAATAGCCTGCCTTCAAGCCCACTAATTCTTTCTTCTACTGGATCAATTCTTCTATTAAGAAACTTATGTTGGGGCTGGGCATGGTGGCTCACGCCTGTAATCTCAACACTTTGGGAGGCCGAGGTGGGTAGATCACCTGAGGTCAAGAGTTCGAGACCAACCTGGCTGACATGGTGAAACCCCATCTCTACTATAAATACAAAAATTAGCTGGGCATGGTGCAGGCGCCTATAATCCCAGCTACTCGGGAGGCTGAGGCGGGAGAATCGCTGCAGAGATTGCACCACTGCACTCCAACCTGGGTCACAGAGTGAGACTCCATTTCAGAAAAAAAAAAAAAAAAAAAAAAAAAAAAAGACTGATGCGTTGTGCATGGTGGCCCACACCTGTAATCCCAGCACGTTGGGAGGCTGAGGCTGGCAGATCACCTAAGGTCAGGAGTTCAAGTTCAGCCTGGATAACATGGTCAAACCCTGTCTCTACTAAAAATACAAAATACAAGCCTGGGTATGGTGGCACACACCTGTAGTCCCATCTACTTGGGAGGGTGAGGCAAAATAATTGCTTGAACCTGGGAGGCAGAGGTTGCAGTGAGCCAAGATCACACCACTGCTTGGGTGACAGAGCAAGAGTCTGTCTCAAAAAAATAAAAAAACAACAAAACTGATGCATTCTTCAGCATGCCAATTGCATTTTTCAGCTCCAGAATTCCTGCTTGATTCTTTTAAATTATCTCCATCACTTTATTAAGTGTATCTGATGAAATTCTGAATTTCTTCTGTGTTATCTTGAATTTCTTTGCGTTTCCTCAACACAGCTATTTTGCATTACCTGTCTAAAGGGTCATATAGCTCTGTTTCTCCAGGATTGCTCCCTGGTGCCTTATTTAGTTCATCTGAGGCCATGTTTTCCTGGATGGTGTTGATGTTCTTCAGTGTCTAGGCTTTGAAGAGTTAGATATTTATCGTAGTTTTCTCAGTCTGGGCTTGTCTGTACCCAACCTTCTTGGGAAGGCTTTCTAGATATTTGAAAGGACTTGGGTGTTGTGATTTAAGTTGTATCTGCTTTAGGGGGCACCCCAAGCCCAGTAATGCTGTGGTTCTTGCAGTTTCATAAAGGTACCACCTTGATGGTCTTAGACAAGATCCAGGAGAATTTTCTGGATTACTCAGTAGAGGCTTTTGTTCTCTTCTCTTACTTTCTATTAAACTAATGGAGCCTCTCTGTTCCGAACATCCTGGAGCTAGGGTGGTGTGACACATGCACCCCTGTGGCCACCACCACTAGGACTACACTGGGTCAGACCCGAAGCCAGCACAGCACTGGGTCTTGCCCAAGGCCTGCTCTAACCACTCCCTAGGGATGGCCCATATTTACTGAAGGCTCTGAGGCTCTACAATCAGCAGGTGGCAAAGCCAGCTAGGCCTCTGTCCTTCCCTGCAAGGTGGCAAGTTTCCATGGGCCCCAAGCAAGGCCAGAGGAGCCATCTGGGAGCAAGGGTAGAGTTTAAAACCTTAGAAGTCTACCTGGTGTTCTATTGTACTGTGACTGAGCTCGCACTCAAACTACAAGATGCAGTCCTTCCCACTTTTCCTTTCCCTTTCCAAAGGAAGAGGAGCCTCATCCTGTGGCCACCATCACCACCACAGGCCCATGGGAGTTACTGCGAGACTACTGCTGATGTTCCCTTAAAGCTCAGGATCTCTTTCTTTTTTTTTTTTTTTTTGAGATAGAGTCTTGCTCTCGCCCAGGCTGGCGTGCGGTGGCACGATCTTGGCTCACTGCAAGCTCCACCTACCGGGTTCACGCCATTCTCCTGCCTCAGCCTCCTGAGTAGCTGGGACTACAGGCGCCTGCCACCACGCCTGGCTAATTTTTTTTCTATTTTTAGTAGAGACGGGGTTTCACCGTGTTAGCCAGGATGGTCCCAATCTTCTGACCTCGTGATCCGCTGGCCTCCGCCTCCCAAAATCCTGGGATTACAGGTGTGAGCCACTGTGCCCGGCCAAAGCCCAAGGTCTCTTATGTCAGACTGTCGTGAATGATCTCTGGCCTGTGACTCACTATTCAGGGCAGTGGACTTCCCTCTGACACCATGCAGGTCCAGAAATGCCACCCAAAAGCCCTTTTGGTGCTTGGGGAGGGAAAGGACATTTCAGCTTAGAATTGTACAATCAAATAAGCTATATTCAAGACTGAGGGCAAAAAGACATTGTCATATAAGTTTGCTGTTCAACAACTCTCTGTGAAAGAAATGCTAAAGAATGTATTTCAGTAAGAAAACAAAGTAAATCCAGAAGAAAAAAGTAGCATGAGAAAATCAAATGAATTTGTAACCATTTGGTAACTCTAAATAAGGATTTGCTATGCTGCTGCTACCACTACTACTACTACTACTACTACTACTACTACTACTACTACTACTACTGGCTAGTGTTAATAGGGGTTAGAAACAAAGAGGAATGAAGAGAATAGACAACATTAACATGAAAGAAAGAAGGGGAGAAATTTGAGTTAGTATGTAAGTTCCTTGAAGAAAGAGAATAGAAAAAATGTTTAATTTTTTACTTATTTATTTTTTTGTAACAGCCTTATTGAGGTATAAACTGAACATATTTAAATTGTACAATCTGATAAGAATGACATATGTATACCCTTGTGAAACCATCACCATAATCAGATTAATTATCATATCTAGCACCCCTAAAAGTGTGCTCACAACCTTTGAAATTCTTGCCTCCCAACTTCTCCCCACTCCCCAAACAATCACTAATCTGCTTTCTGTTTCTATAGGGTAGTTTGTATTCTCTAGCATTTTATATAAATGGTTTCATACAGTACATACACTTTTTTTGTCTGACTTTTCTCATTCCACAGAGTTTTTTGTTTTGGTTTTTGAAACAAGGTCTCACTCTCTTGCCCAGGCTGGAGTGAGCGCAGTGGCATATTCACAGCTCACTACAGCCTCGACTCCCTGGGCTCAATTGATCCCTCCAACTCAGTCTCCTGAGTAGCTGGGACTACAGGCGCATGCTATCATATCCAGCTATGTTTTGTACTTTTTGTGGAAATGGGGTTTTGCCATGCTGCCCAGGCTGGTCTCAAATTCGGGGGCACAAGCGATCTACTCTCCTCAGCCTTCCAAAGTGTTGCAAATATAATTGTGAGCCACTGTGCCCAGCCCTGCATAGTTAAGATTCCACCATGTTGAGTATATCAGTGGTCCATACCTTTTTATTACTAAGTAATATTTCACTGTTTATATATACACCCACAATTCACATATCTCTTCATTTGTCAATTAACACTTGAGTTGTTTCAGTTTTTGGTCAAGTTAAGCTTCTGTGAATATCATGTAAATGTCTTTGTATGGTCATGTGCAATAGTGCTGGGAGCTGAGGTCTAATGCGAGGTAATTAGACCATGAGGGCGGAGTGAATGGATTAATGTTGTTATATGAAAATGAGTTCTTTTTAGAAGTTCAGCCACCTCTTGCTCTCTGTTGCCCTCTCTGTCCTTTCACCATGGGATGATGTAAAAAAAGTTCTCATCAAATGCTGGTGCCTTAATCTTGAACTTCTGAGATACCAGAACTGTAAGGAAATATATCTCATTGTAGGTTTTTAATTTTTTAAGACAGGATCTTGCTCTGTCACCCAGACTGGACTGCAGTGCAAACTTGAAATCCTGGGTTTGGACCATCCTCCTGCCTTGGCCTCCCAAAGTACTGGGATTACAGGCATGAGCCAGGGTGCCTGGCCTCATTGTAGTTTTAATTTGCATTGTCCTAATGAGCAATGATGTGGAGCATCTTTTCATGTGTTTATTAGCCATGGATATATTTCCTTGGGTGGAGCATCTGTTCAAGTCTTTTGTCCGTTGTATTCTTATTTAGTTTTGAGAGTTCTTTATGCATTCTGTGTACAAGTCCTTTATCAAACATATAATTTGTAAATACTTTTTCTTAGTCAGCAGTGGATCTTTTCATTCTGCTAACTGTGTCCTTAGAATAGTAGATGTTTTTAATTGGATGAAGTCCAATTTATCATTTTTTTTTTTCCTGCTGGCATACCTAAGAAATCTTTGCCTAACCCAAGGTAACAAAGATCTTTTCCTTTATTTTTTTTCTGAAGTTGTATAGTTTTGGATTTTGCACTTATTTCTACAATTGTTTTGAGTTGTGTTGTAAATGGTGTGAGTATATATAAACGTTCATTTGTTGAATGTGGATATCCGATTTCTGTACAACTATTGTTACAATCATTTGCTGAAAAGACTATCCTTTCTCCACTCAAATGCCATTGCACCTTTGTCAAAACCCATTGTCCATGTATCTGTAGTCCCACCTCTGGGCTCACCATTCTATTCTATTGATCACTCTATCTTAGTATCAATATCATACTCTCTTAATTAGTGTGGCTTTACAATAAGTCTTGAAATTGGGTAGAATTTGTCCTCCCATTTTGTCCTTTTTTTGTTTTGTTTTGAGACGGATGCTCCCTCTATTGCCCAGGCTGGAGTGCAGTGGCGCGATCTCGGCTCACTGCAACCTCCACCTCCAGAGTTCAAGCGATTCTCCTGCCTCAGCCTCCTGAGTAGCTGGGACTACAGGCACATGCCACCACACCCGGCTAATTTTTTGTATTTTTAGTAGAGACTGGGTTTCACTGTGTTAGGCTGGATCATCTCCATCTTCTGACCTTGTGATCTGCCTGCCTCGGCCTCCCAAAGTGCTGGAATTACAGGCGTGAGCCACCGTGCCTGGTCTTGTACTTTTTTTTCCAAGTTGCTTTTCCTGTTCTAGGTCCTTGCAATTCCATATGAATTTTAGAATTATCTTATCAAGTTCTACAAAAACAAGTGTCTTATGGAATTTTATTTTGGAATACAAGAAATCTATAGACCTATTTGGAGGGAACTGATGTCTTAAAAATAATAAGCTTTCTGAGTTTGGAAGTTTGGACACAATATACTGTAATTTTCAGTGTGCAGGTTTTGCACGTCTTTTGTCAGATTTATACCTAAGTATTTAATATTTTTGATGCTACCATAAATGGCATTTTTAATTTCAGTTTTTTAAAGTTTATTTCTACTATAGAGTAACACATTTGAATTTTGTATATCAATCTTCTATCCTGAAACCTTGTTAAACTCACATATTAGTTCTAGTAACTATTTTATAGATTCCATTAGGTTTTCTACATAAAAGACCATGCCATCTATTAATAAAGATAGTTGACTTCTTCATTCCAGACCAGATACTTTTTTTTTCCCTTTCATTCTTTTTATTATTATTATTATTTTTTGAGACAGAGTCTTGCTCTTGTTGCCCAGTCTGGAGTGCAGTGGTGCGATCTTGGCTCATTGCAACCTATGCCTCCTGGGTTCAAGCAATTCTTCTGCCTCAGCCTCCCGAGTAGCTGGGATTACAGGTGCCTGCCACCACCCCCAGCTAATTTTTTTTGTTTTTGGGTAGACACGGGGTTTCACCATGTGGGCCAGGCTGGCCAGGCTGGCCAGGCTGGCCAGGCTGGTCTCGAACTCCTGAACTCAGGTGATCCACCCGCCTCAGCCTCCCAAAGTGTTGGGCGTGGTGTAAAGGCGTGAGCCACTGCTCCTGGCGCTTCCCCCCCCTTTTTTTTTTGGACAGAGTCTTGCTCTGTCGCCCAGGCTGGAGTGCAGTGGTGTGACCTCGGCTCACTGCAACCTCCACCTCTCCCGGGTTCAAGCAATTCTGCCTTAGCCTCCCGAGTAGCTGGGACTATAGGCATGCGTCACCACGCCTAACTTTTTTGTATTTTTAGTAGAGATGGGGTTTCACCATGTTAGCCAGACTAGTCTCGAACTCCTGACGTCAGGCAATCTGCCCACCTCGGCCTCACAAAGTGCTGGGATTACAGGTATGAGCCACCACGCCTGGCCTTTTTCTTTTTTCAATAGAGACAGGGTTTCTCCATGTTTCCTAGGCTGGTCTTGAACTCCTGAGCTCAGGCAAACCGGCTAATTTTTATATTTTTAGTAGAGACGGTGTTTCACCATGTTAGCCAGGTTGGTCTCCAACTCCTGACCTCAGGCAATTCACCCACCTTAGCCTCCCAAAGTGCTGGGATTACAGGTGTGAGCCACCACACTTGGCCTTTTTCTTTTTTCAATAGAGACAGGGTTTCACCATGTTTCCTAGGCTGGTCTTGAACTCCTGAGCTCAGGCAATCCACCTGCTTCGGCCTCCCAAAGTGCTGGGATCACAAGCGTGAGCCACTATACCTGGGCCAAAGCTGATGCATTTTATTTTGTTTTCTCAACTTACTGTAAATGGCCAGAACCTTTAGGACAATGTTGAATAAAAATGGTGAGATTGGATACTCTTGCCTTATGCCTGATTTTAGGAAGAAAGCATTTAGTCTTTGTATTCCTTGGAGTTCTCCAGAGAAACAGAAACACACACACACACACACACACACATAGACACACACATACACACACACACACACACACACACACACACACACACACATAGTTGTTGGGTTTTTTTTTTTTTTCCTTTTGAGACAGTCTCGCTTTGTCGCCCAGGCTGGAGTTCAGTGGCACCATCTCAGCTTGCTACAACCTCCACCTCCCTGGTTCAAGTGATTCTCGTTCAGCCTCCCAAGTAGCTGGGACTATAGGCATGCACCACCATGCCAAGCTAATTTTTGCATTTTTAGTAGAGATGGGATTTCACCATGTTGGTTAGCCTGGTCTCCAACACCTGACCTCAAGTGATCCGCCTTCCTTGGCCTCCCAAAGTGCTAGGATTAGAGGCGTGAGCTACCATGCCTGGCCGGAGTGCATGTATTTTGAAATGCTGTTATTGAGTTTTATGTTCTTCTGATGACTTCACCTCTTTATTATTAAATAACCAGCTTTGGGTTTTTTCCTCACATGCATGTACTGATCCGTACTCAGTTGAATACTGGAATGGCCACCTCTGAAGATCTCTGGAGATCTCTCTTCTTGCAGGTCCACTGGAAAAAAAAAAAAAAAAAAAAGAAAAGAAAGCCTGAGATGGGTATGCATACAACTTCCCAAACACACTGTGTGTGCTCAATTCCCCAGGGTAAGAAGAGCACTGTGCATGCGGAAGGCCTACCCTAAGGGAAGAATCATGGGAAAGAGAGATGGGATCTCACTGTTGCCCAGGCTGGTCTCAAATTCCTGGCCTCCAGCTATCCTCCTGCCTTGGCCTCCCAAAGTGTTGGGTTTACAGGTGTGAGCCACTAGCCAGTTTGATTTTCTTCATAACAAAGCCTGCAATATTTCTTCCCATAAAGAATTTTCTGAAGATAACAAAGAGGCTAATTATTAATAACTGGATGCATACTATGAGATGAGAATTATATACATTCTTCTAGACCGTCAACTTAGAACAGAATTCAGAAAACTATACCTGTAAACCAAATCCATTCATCTGCCCACTTTTATAAATAGTTTTATTGGAACACAGTAAAACCATTTGCTTTATTTATCTACTATCTACAGCTGCTTTTGCACTGCAAGGACGGAGTTGAGTTGATATGACATAGACCATATGGCCCTCAAAGCCTGAAGTTTTTACTATCAGTCCCTTTACAGAAAATGTGTGCTGATCCCTGACTCAGAAGATACTATATTTTGCAAATTGTAAGTACAATAAAGTAATATTTTAATCTATTGTCTATGTCATGTAACAAAACTACCTTTAAAACCTAATGGCTTAAAATTTTTTTAAAATGCAAAATTAGCTGGATGTGGTGGCACACACCTGTCATCCTAGCTGCTGCTAGGGAGGCTGAGGTAGAAGTATCGCTTGAGCCTGGGAGGTTGAGGGTGCAGTGAGCCGTAAGTGTGCCACTCCACTCCAGCCTGGGCAACAGAGCAAGATCAAGGTCCTATCTTAAAAAGAAAGAAGAAAAGGAAAATGTCTATTAAAACTGTACTTAGCTTCCATGGACACTGAAATGTTAGAACATTTATCTTCTATGCGCATTTCGAAGCTATGCCAGGGATGGCTTGGTCAGGGATTCCTCTACAATGGTGTGATTGCTTTCAAAGAAGCTTTTCCATTATTCAGGACAAATACTTCTACAAGATCAGCTATTTGAGGGATTGGACCTAAGTTTTACTGGTATCTCCTCAGGTTCTAAATGTAAGGAACAGCTCTGCAGGTAAGTTCACTTAGTATCTCAGAAAGGCTAAGTGAACTTGGCTACAGAGTAGTAACCCTAAGATTTCTCCATGTTGCCCAGGCTGGTCTTAAATTCCTGGGCTCAAGCAATCCACCTGCGTAGGCCTCCCAAACTGCTGAGCTTACAGGTGTGAGCCACTATGCCTGGCCCAGACATTTTCTTTTTTGCCAATATTTTGCACGTGAGTTATAACAAATCATATAGAATAATAATAATAAATGGAATATGCATTTTAAATGATTGCTTGATTTTAATTTTGTGGGAAAGAGTGCTACAATTAAGGTAATATAAATGTCTTGTCTTTTCTTTCCCTTCATGCCTTCTCCCCCCAAAAAATTTCCTAAGATTTTGATGGAAGTTCTTAGAGAAATTGTACAATCCTATGGAGTATTTATTTCTCCTCTTAATAATCACAAATAACAACCAAATATTAGAGATTCCAAACATTGAAATGGCAGGAAAGTTCTTTTGGTTCATAGATTTGCACACTTTGTCCTTGGCTTCCCTCAAAGTGTGAGCTTATGAGAGAGACTAGATGTGATAAGACTTAAAGGGAGAAAAAAGTCTTGGTTTCTGGCAGAAATATAGCCGCAGGGAGCCATAAGTGTAATCGAAAAGGCTTTCTCAACTGCAGAAAAGAATTCCAGCCTTTTTATTCAGATGGGCAACGCTCTGGGTGGGCTGATTTTGTGAGTCAATCAGAGCCAAAGTATATGTCTAGAGATTACAAAGGAAATAAACTTTTGTGGGTCAGAAATGTCTCACCCGGTCCGAACTGCTTTCTTTCTCACTCATTTTCACTAGTTTGGGGTGTGTGTATATCTAAAACTCCCTGCTTTTCTCTCAGATCAGTAACACGTTTGCCACTAACTTTGATACAGCATTACTTTAGAAATACAGGTTACAGTTATTCAGAATTTTAAGTTGAATTTATTTATACTCTCTCCATTCTTTAAAGACTAGAAGTGGTTTAATAGGACACACATGATATATTTGTATTTGTGTCATACGCTTTTGGAAAAAGTGACTTGTCAATTCTGCAAATAGTTCTTGGGGTGTCTACTATGTTTAAAGTATCTTGAAGTTTATAAAGATGAATGAAATGTCCTTGATGATTGAATCTTGGTGTACTACCTTGTCCAGAAACACTTGCTATTTACTAAAAGGATAACAACATTACCTGCATATCAAAATCACCTGGGGAGCTTGTTAAACCTATACCGGCCCAGGCTCAGGCTCTCCGCTTAAGGAGATTCTGAGAATACGCAGAGCTCAAGGTGTGAGTAGTTTTAACAAAAAGCTTCCCAAGTGAATCTGATACACATCTAGGATTAAGAAACACTGCTTTAAACTAAGAAAGGACTAACTGCAGAAGTTCAGCCACAAGTCAACCAGATGTATGTCCTTAACATTCACATGAGCAGTTGGCTAAAGTCTCTTATAAGGCTATTTCTATTTCCGAGGTTTCAGAATGGGTTGTTACAGTCTGAAACACACCCCAGAGGACAGAGTCAGGTCTAATCTTTTCTGTAAGACACCTTGCTCGAGACTGCTGTGAAGGAATAAGAGAGCTGCAGTCAAAGATCATCCCAAAGCCTCCCGGAACACTATCATTATATCCATCTCACATGAAACATGGGTGTGTAAATTTTCTCCTTCACTAGATTGGCAAGTATTCCAGTACAGGGCACATCTCTTTTTTTTTCCTCCCACCAAGGAACACAATAACCCATACATAATAGGTGTTTGACAGGTGTTTTTTTTTTTAATTGAATTGAATCCTTACCCAGTTCAAATTATACATTTGTTTATAGAACATTTCAATCACACCAAAGAACATATAGATGGAAGAAAGAACGATGAACAAGTACCCATGGACCCACCCCCCCGTTTATGAAACAGGACTTTGCCAATGCTTTTGAAGTTCCTTATTGAACTAGATCTTTTAAAAACAGCAACGATTTTCTGAATTTTAATCAGAAGGCATGCATTCCTTCATTCATTGATTGGATTCCGTCACAGACCTGCCTACCAAGTGTCAACATGATATACACAATGTAGATATTCTACTGTTGGGGTGAGGAGGGTCAAAAGTGACATAAGCTATCTTCAGAGACGTACGGATCGCCCTTGCTGCAAATGGCCCCAACCCGGCCCGGCGCTCTGGAGCGGGCGTGGTTTCTGCGCGCGGACACTTTGGGCAGAAACTACGCGTCCCGGCAGTCCGCGGGGCGAGTGGGCGGAGCCGAGCCGGGGGCGGGGGCCGGGCGAGAGGGGGCATTGTGTAGGGGAGCGCGGAGCTGCATTTGTCTGCTCGAGGTGTTAGCCGGTCAGGCGCAGCCGTGGCCGGCAAGGGCTGGAAGTCTCAGAGGCGGCCGCGGGCCTGGCAGAAGGCCGAGTAGGAGGGACCACGCGCTGGGGGCCGCGATCTCTGGCAGGGGGCGGTGTGCCAGCGGAGCACCATGAACATAGGCGCCCAGCGCCCCGACTACCCCTCCCGAGGAAAAGAGGCCGGGGCCGCGCTGGGGCGGCGGAGAGCATGAGGGAGGCCAGGGGGCGGCTCGGCTTGGAGCGCTGCTAGGGAGCGGTGCGCGCCGCACACCCACCTGGGCGCGGCGGAGGGTGGGGAGCCGGGCAGGTCGCGCCTGCGGGCGGGAGCCGACTGCCGGGAGCTGTTCTGATTTCCGACGCGCACGCTAGGGGCCCGGAGCAGCCCCTGGCCCCGGCGCGCCGCCGACATGGGCAACGCAGGGAGCATGGATTCGCAGCAGACCGATTTCAGGGCGCACAACGTGCCTTTGAAGCTGCCAATGCCCGAGCCAGGTGAACTGGAGGAGCGATTTGCCATCGTGCTGGTGAGTGCGCGGCGGCGGCCGGGCGCGGGGACCCGGGGCCCCCGGCCGGGCGGCGCAGCGGACCCCCGCCCCTCCCCTTCGCCCGATGCCGGGAGCGAGCCTCCATTCCCGAGGGGTAGGCTCCCACTTTCCCCTTTGTGGCCCCCCAGCACTCCTCTTCACCCCCCTGGCAGTCCCCCGGGCTCAGCCTCTCGGGGTCCCGTGATGGGGATGGGGACTCCGGGCGGGCTGCCCAGCCAGCCCCGAACCCATTGTCTGGCTTGGAGAGGCACCTCACGGCGCGTGTGCCCGGGAGGTGCGGCGTGGGCGTGAAGGGAAGGGGGCGCGGGCTTGGGAGGGGGAGGCGGGGAGCCGCTTAGGCTTTTTTTTTTTTTAAACCGAACAAAACAAAACAAAACAAAAAACCCTGAGCCCCTGCGGACCATCCCTCGGGCGGCCAGCCCTGGACCTGCGAAGTCCCCGGCAGATGGGGCGCTTGTCGCCGGCCGTAGGCGCCGCGCCGGGCGATGAGCGGAGGAGGCGAACTTGGAGGGCGGACGTAGTGGCTTGGCCAAGGAGAGCTTTTGCGAAAGGGAAAGGGGAGACCCACAGCAGTGCGGCGCCGCGGCCCTTGGAGAGGAGCAGGGGCGTCTGAAACCCAGGCTGGGGAGAACCTCAGCGCGTTCCCTCTAGACTTAAAGCTTAAACCACAAAAATGTGCAGTTTTGCGGGGACGTGTTGCGAGCTGTCCTGACTGCACGGGCGACCCCTCCTCTCCTCTTGCACTCCCAGCCAGGTCCCCCGCTCCCTGCTGCATTCCGCTTCTCCCAGCTTTCCAGCTCCTCGAATCCAGGACTCTGAAAACTCCCCTCTTTCTCCCTTTCCTGCTGGGACTGTGTCTGGGCCCCTCCCAGCCGAGGCTTGTGCTGTGAGCTGCAGAGGGTGTGGCGGCTTGCCCCAGCCAGGATCTGGACTGCAGTTGGTCCCCAGACTTCCAGTTTTAGTGTCCCAGCCTCTTCTAAGGGATGTTGGGAGGGACACAGGCGAGATTGGACGCATTCCTACTCCTCACACTTGTACACTTCTCTTTTCCTAGTTGGTTACCTCTAAACTCCACAAGATTAGGCAGCAAGGGAAACTCGTAATCCGGGCAGCCAACGATTGTGCCTGCCTGCGGGTTTTCTTTTCTTCTTTTGTTTTCATGAACACTTACAACTTTGGCAGAGGACTCGAGTTTTAGATCAAAAATCGGTTTTCTTAGGTCTGCTCAGCGAGAGGACGTTCAAATTGCCTGCCTTCAGGCCTTGAAAAAGGGATGGTTTGGTATGGGAAATGATGTTCTGGATGGCAGGTTAGCTGTGTGCTCTTTGGGAGAACTGAGCTCTCTCTCCCGCCACCTGGAAACTCTGGTGTGGCCGTCGGGGAGATAGATGAGGTTGCTTGGGTTGCTTTGCATCTCCTGTGATCTCCCACAGCTGCTCCCACCGTTGTGCAAGATGGGACACTCAAATGAAACGGCCTAGGCATAATTCTCAAGGCGGCCTGGGTGCATACCTGACCTGCTTTACCAGAGACAAACGTTTTTCTTCAAAACCCTCTTCCTACTAGACATGTGGTTCTTACCTCCTGGCTCTAGCTTTTTTTCCGCCTGACTCTGGCTTTTTTGTTTTACCATCCATGCTGTGGTGCTGTATGTGTGTGTGTGTGTGTGTGTGTGTGTGTGTGTGTCTGAATACTTGTGGTGGAGGAGCCAGTGTCACAGAGAAGCCAGTGCAGCAGCCATAATAATAATAATGCAATTAAGTTCTGCTTGACTAGGATAGCATTTTTTTTTTTTGCTTGAGCTTTCAGTTACCCTGCTGATTAATAACACATGGTGTGAATTAATCTTTAGAAAAATGATGTCCCATCATTAACATGGTGGATTTGTGTTCCTGTTAAGGCTAGCAGTTGCAAATATAGTATGTAGACAATTATGATTGTACATCCCAAGCTTCTTGGGGCAGTATTGTTGTGGCTACTTTACTGTGTGTCACTGTTACTGGGTGCAATTCCTTTTAAAATTGTTTACAATATTCTAAGCCTCTCAAACAAGAAACAAAAACAATACCAGTCTGACCTTTTTTTGAGTAGAGACAAAGCTTTTGGGGGACCATGTCAGCTTGGGAACACTCTTCCTAGGGATACATTTGGACCGTTGATGGGTTCCTTCTCCCAAGTCAGCTCCACTTGCTCTTTGACAATCTGAGAGAGGAGCTGAAACCTTCCAAATCATCTCCATAGGCCAATAGAAGTGTGCAGTGTTGGTGATTTCTCTTGTTGGTTTTTTTTCTGGAGTTGTATGTGTGATAATCCCAACTTTGCTTTTCTTTATGAGTTGCTTAAGAAATCAGTTCAAACCATTTAGTTCTCGACATCAAGCTTGAAGGACAAGTTTTAGGTGGCAAATTTTTAAGTATGTATGTGGAGGACAATGGAAATTGTGTTGGCATTATTGATACCAGTTCAACTTTCTTGTATAATAAAGATCATACGGGTGTTTTGGGAGGAAAACCAGATAGTAATACTGTACAGAAAAGTGTCCAAGCACGTCATTGTAAGTATGGCTTACATCAATAATTAACAGACTGTTTCAAGCTAGGAAAACAATTCCTCCCATCCTCCAGCTCTAGAATATTTAAGGCCTCAGGGAGAAGTAAATAAAAATGAAAATGACAGAAGTCTATTTTATTTCTTGTTAGGAAAGCCTTAAGAGAGAACAAACCTACTCAAGAACTAGCTCCTCCCTCCCCATCAGTTTATATGGGTTAAATTGTGTGAATATAAAAAATTGGTGGGTATGAATGGAAATGAGAGAATAAAAGACTAATGAGTTTTCAGTAGAGGGGTGAACTTTGAAAAGTAATCTTTTTAATAGAAAAAAATGAGTTAGTGACTAGCAAAAATTGGATCCCAGTCTTAGGAGTTTAATCCTCCCAAGGATAGGCGTCTTCAGTATCATTATAGTAATAGTTATAAAACTTCTGTTTAAGGGAAAAGATTACTGTCTTAGTGTATACATTTA
This sequence comes from Rhinopithecus bieti, assembly GCF_001698545.2. NCBI lineage: Eukaryota > Metazoa > Chordata > Mammalia > Primates > Cercopithecidae > Rhinopithecus > Rhinopithecus bieti. Next base: position 526,432 of record NW_016841754.1, on the reverse strand, counting down.
ACTATTTGCTTCCCTCTACTGACCTTTCAGGTAGAGCTGGAAGGTGAGATACATGTACCTTTGTGTGTGTGTATGTGCAATGTTTCTGTTATACTCTAACCTATGTATAATTTATATGGAAGTGTTTCATAAATTATAAAGTCAGCCACGTACTTCAATCTTTGTTCTTTGATGTAAGGATGTATATGTTTCATAGGTAATATTAGCCTGTGTTTTTTGGGAGTTCTTCACATCTATAATAGCCATGTGGCCCTCCGTTGTATTTGTTAACCATTGTCTAATTTTGGGAGTTACATCAAGCTTGTCAACCCACTGCCTGTGGGCTGCATGGGCCCAACACAAATTCATAAACTTTCTTAAAACATTATGAGATTTATTTCGTGATTTTTTTTAAGCTCATCAGCTGTTGTTAGTGTTAATGTATTTTATGTGTGGCCCAAGACAATTCTTCTTCCGATGTGGCCCAGGGAAGCCAAAACATTGGACATCCCTGGGTTACATACACACACGCACAAATACTCCCATGTCCTTTATTTTTAAAGATGATGATAAGAAGGTGGTTCTTGGTGGATGTGGTGAACAACTGATGTTTTTTGTCTGAGAATACCTCTTTCTACATTAGACACTCCATAATATTCACTCATTTTTGGCTTGCAGTCACTGTTTACAACTTAAAAGGCACGCCCTTGGATGCCTCTGTTGAAGAGCTATCCTAAAAATTATTTTGTTGAGTTTCAGAGGAAAGGACAATTTTTAAGTCTGTGTCTTAGCTGCTGTATCTTATGCAGTATCAGGTATCAGGCAGCACTGCAAACAGATTTAAAATTATTAGGAAGTAATGGTTTAGGGCAGTATTATCTTATATTTGGTATTAGGAACTGCTTTGGTATCTGATTAATTTGAGTCCATTTCCTTCTCATTTTTTCCCCCTTGCCTTGAGATTGAATGTGGTCATTTTGTTTTAAGAAGGAGTGGGAACATTTTGTGAGTATCTCCTATGAGTAGGCCTTTTACCTGTTCTCATTTAATGCTTATAGTAACTAATGCTATCAGCAACGTTATAGATGCGTAAGTAATGACTATCTAAGCTGGGCACGGTGGCTCACACCTATAATCCCAGCACTTTGGGAGGCTGAGGTGAGAGGATCGCTTGAGCCCAGGAATTCGAGACCAGCCTGGGCAACATAGTGAGATCCTGTCTCTATGAAAAAAGAAAACAAAGATTAGCCAGGTGTGGTGGCTTGCACCTGGAGTCCCAGCTACACAAGAGACTGAGGTGGGAGGATCATTTGAGTCCTGGGGGTCAAGGCTGAAGTGAGCCATGTTCGTACCATTGTACTGCAGCCTGGGTGACAAAGTGAGACCATGTCTCAAAAAAGAAAAAGATTACCTAAGTTGCCTAAAATTGTACAGTTATTAAATAACCAATCCGGTCTTTCAGCAGAGATTTGGATCTGTTCCCTACTCCCTCTGGCCTTTCCTTTATATTATGCTTCCTTAGGCTTAGAACTGGGAAGAAAAAAAGGGCCTGGGACTAGCAGTAAAAACTTCCTGTCTGGTTAGTGCAAATTTCAGACTGGATAAAGTTGGCAGAAATTCTTCAGAAGTGACTGAAGTGAGGTGCATTTGAAGTTTCGTCTCTTTAGATATCAAGCCTTTTGGCATCTTCACTGTGCTCTTCTGTTTTCAAGCATGGAGTTAAAAATTGATCTGGTCCAAAAGGTACTCTTCAGTTTTCTTTTCAAGGCAGATTTGAAATACCTTGGTTGAAAAGTTTGTTCTCCAAATCAGAAGGAATAGACAACCTGTCAATGCAACGCATACACTCCATATATAATTACCTGTGAAAAGGAAAGGAAGGTCAAGTTTTTTTTTTTTTTTCTTGAGATGGAGTCTTGCTCTGTCACCCAGGCTGGAATGCAGTGGTGCAATACTGGCTCACTGCAACCTCTGCCGCCTGGGTTCAAGCAATTCTCCTGCCTCATCCTCCTGAGTAGCTGGGATTACAGGTGTGTGCTACCATGCCCGGCTAATTTTTGTATTTTCAGTAGAGGTAGTGTTTCAGCATCTTGGCCAGGCTAGTCTTGAACTCCTGACCTCGTGATCCACCTGCCTCAGCCTACTAAAGTGCTAGGATTACAGGCATGAACCACTGTGCCCTGCTGGAAGGTCAAGTTTTAACATTTAAGTTTATTTCCCGCTGCAAGGCGTTGCTCCCTTTCAGCCACTTCAAGGAGAACACTTGCCATGAAGTCTGTTGAGCAGATGGATGGGTGGGAGTGTAGTGAGGCCATCGGATGCTGCTGATTTGTTTTCTCACATTCTTTCTCCTGTTGTGAGGGAAAGAGAGTATGGAAGAGGGGTGGTGGAGTGTTGTCACTTTGAGCCATTACAGTTTCACCTTAGGCAGTAACTCCCTGAGCTGTTTTATTCTCCTAAGTGGGAATATATGGTTAGGGCTGTATCATTATCAGGATACATTTTTTCTTCCTAATAATACCAGTAAAAACTGTGACAATATATTGGGGTATCTAGGATAGAAGTTGATCAAATGCAAATATTTGGCTCCAGGAAGAGACTGGCAACAGTGTAAAGTGATGAAATTTGGGGAGTGATTGTATGCGTGGCCTTAAATCCCTAAGTGATAAGAAGTACTTTTGCTTGTGGCCTCTCATTTAGCATTGGCCTGGGAGGCAGGAGACCTAGTTTCTAGAATCATATTTGCTGCACCAACTTGGACAAGTTAAACTCTTTCCTCTGGCCCTTGGTTTTCCTCCTTTGTGAGAAGGAATAGAATTTGGCACAATTGTTAGTATAGTCGTGAGATGATGGAAATCATAACACTCGAAAGCATAAAATTTCCAGAACATAATACATTGTGATTCATTAGTTGATGTTGGCTTTTGAAGAACTTTCAGGTGGAAATGTGTGTAGGGCTGTTCTGTGTGGTCTAAAGAGTAGAATTCCCCAGGGTCAGTGACTGAAAGTCATATGAGCATAGGGAAAAATATTCTAACACATAGAGTTGTTGAAAATGGATGGTGCGTTCTCCATTAAAGTTATTCAGATAGGGCCGGGCGCGGTGGCTCAAGCCTGTAATCCCAGCACTTTGGGAGGCCGAGACGGGCGGATCACGAGATCAGGAGATCGAGACCATCCTGGCTAACACAGTGAAACCCTGTCTTTACTAAAAAAAATACAAAAAAACTAGCCGGGCGAGGTGGCGGGCGCCTGTAGTCCCAGCTACTCGGGAGGCTGAGGCAGGAGAATGGCGTAAACCCGGGAGGAGGAGCTTGCAGTGAGCTGAGATCCAGCCACTGCACTCCAGCCTGGGCAACGGAGCGAGACTCCGTCTCGGAAAAAAAAAAAAAAAAAAAAAAGTTATTCAGATAATCTGTGTGAAAAACACTGGTGACTGGAAGGCCCTTTCCAGCCCAAGACGATAGGAAGTACATTATTGGCTTGAAAGTTACCCTCTTTGAGGTGAGTCTGCCACTTGCAGGTTCTAGACATAGAATTATAGCCCCTGAGAGTGGGGAAAGATCTCCTGGTAGGTCCTTCTTGGGCTCAAAGAAGAAAAGGATAAGTATGTGCTGATGTTTGTTCTGGAAATTCATTTGACTTTATGAGAACTGTTGCCTAAAGGGTTTGGTCTTAATGAACAGTGCTCTTCTTTTCATATTTAGAGCTTGGGGAATAGGGACAAGGTAAAGTGGGCTCTCTAGCCCTCAGGTTTAAGCAAGTAATAGAGGTCAAAAAAGCAGATAATACAAGAAGCACTGATTATGGATGATTGCCCCTCCTTTGCAAGAGGGCGCTGTAACTGGAATCCTTTTAGGAACAAAGCATTGGATCCTTAGAAGGAACAGCCTAGAGGAGCTTAGGAGGGAATGTGAGTTACAAGCTATACGGTTGCTTGGCAGATCTCATCTTGTAGAGCAGCAACTCTTTATGGAGTGCCACCCCATCCTGCAGATAACAAGAAGTGTGTCCCCAGGCTTTGGAGTCATGGTTCCTTAGAGAGCCTTCATGTACTTTCTTAGTTCTGACCTACTTGAACACGGGACAGAGATAGCTCATTTCTTGTCTTCCCTTTAGAATTCCAACTGTTCATACTGCAGGGTGATCTTCTTCCCTCTTTCCCAGTGACCCCCTCCTCCTTTCCAGAAACCTGTCTTTCAACATAACGGCAAGGACTATGCAGTTTCCAACTGATAGGATATAATTTGGAAGCACTGTCTAAGGGAAGAGCTGTTAGGTTGGAGAGCTGCCTCTTGAACTGGGATTTCAACCGAGGCCCGCAGATGTGGACCAGACGGGCTTGGAATTCTGAAATTGGGCAACACTTAGCCCTATTTACCAGGTATGATGATGTTCAATGTTGACAGATAAAAATGTACTTTCTTTTCACTCTCTTAAAAAACAAACAGAAAAACATGACCATCAGTGTTCACTGGTAGGCACTTAACACAAACTCTCTATGATTTCTAGTCTTGTATAGTTTCTAGGACAAACTTCCTATAGTTTCTGTGATTCCATGATCTTCAGTGTTCTTGTGTAGCCTGTAACTGACTTTGGTGACTCTTATTTCACATGTAACCTCAGTCCACTTCTTTCTTTGCAGAAGTTCTGATGCATTTGTAAGCCCCTATAACCATTGCCACAGAAGCTGAAAGCCTTGAGTTGTTTAGACCCTGTTATCTCCAGAAGTAATCTCACTAGACTGACTTCTGTAATCTCACTTGACTTATTTCTTCATCATTTTGGGAATGGTGTCAAATATCAAATAGTTCATTTTTTTTTTGTTTTGAGACGGATTCTCTTTCTGTCACCCAGGCTGGTGTACAGTGATGTGATCTCAGCTCACTGCAACCTCTGCCTCCTGGGTTCAAGCGATCCTTCTGCCTCAGCCTCCTGAGTAGCTGGGATTACAGGCATGCACCACCACGCCCGGCTAGTTTTTGTACTTTTAGTAGAGGCGGGGTTTCACCATGTTGGCCAGGCTGGTCTTGAACTCCTGACCTCAAATGATCCACCCGCTTTGGCCTCTCAAAGTGCTGGGATTACAGGCATGAGCCACCACAGCCAGTTTAAATAGTTCACATTTTTGACCTTGTGCCTGGTGCTGGGACACTAAAGTGTGACTGATGGTGCTTTTAAATAACACATCTCACTAGTCTCAAGTCCTGCCTTGATTGAGGGTTTGCTCAGGGACCTGACTTCCTTTCCTTGTTTTTTTTCTCTCCATGGAAGTTTGGCAGAACACCTTATTTAAGGTAGGGTAAGGGTATTGGTAAGTTAAAGTAGCGGTTCTCAAACTTGGTTGTGCATTGACATCACTTGGGGAGCTTCAAAAAGTATAAGTGGGCCAGGTACAGTGGCTCATGCCTGTAATCTCAGTACTTTGGGAGGCCAAGACAGGAGGATCGCTTGAGGCCAGGAGTCCTAGACCAGCCTGGAGCAACATAGCAAGACCTAGCTCTACTACTAATGAAAATTAGCCAGGTGTGGTGATGCATGCCTGTAGTCCCAGCTTACCTGGGAGGCTGAAGCAGGAGCATTGCTTGAGCCCAGAAATTTGAGGTTGCAGTGAGCTGTGATTCATGCCACTGCATTCCAGTCTGGGCAACAGTGCAAGACTATCTCTAAAAAAAAACAAAAACAAAAACAAAAAAAAACAGAAACAAAACAACAACAAAATACAAACCCCCATTTGCCTGGGTGCCACTCCCAGAAATTCTGATAAATTTGTCTGGAATGTGACCTGGGTATCATTTCTAAAAAAAAAGCTCCCTAGGAGGTTTGAATGTGCGGCCATGATAGCCACTGTGCTAGATGTTTTTCCCCTTCTTCTTCCTAACACGAGGACCAAGCATATGAGTTAAAACCAGCAGAAAACAAGATAGTGAGTGTAACAGAAAAGGGCTTGTTTAAGAAGTTAAAAAAAATTTGGAGAGATTAGGCAAAACTGAGAAGGTTGAGAAGAGTTAAAAAAAAAAAAACTAGACCTTTGATTCGACTAAAAGCTGTGAGATGAAAAAATACAGAAGAAAAGGATCAAATCTTGTTGAATGGTAGAGAGACTTTTTAACTGTTTAAGAAATGTCCACCAAATTATCATAATGAACATTTGTGAGAAAATTCTATACATATTGTATAAGATTGAGCAGTGACCTAGAGGTATACTTCTGGAGTAGAACAATCAATAAATCAATTGCATTTTTGCTTAGGCCTCTATTCTGCAGCCTAATTGTTTGTTGGTTCAATGCAGGCCTTTTGCTTTGATCTCTGGTTTTACCACTTACAAAGACTTGATGAGCTTGGCTTCCTGTAGTGAAATTCAAATACACTTGTGAAATGTAAACAACATTCATTTATTAAGAATCCTATAATCAAGGCAAATTGGCATGCTTATATAAGCAATTAGCCTTGAGAATAGAAAGATAAATAGGATGCTAGGTCAAGAATGAGCTGATTGTTCTCAATGCAAGACTCTAGTTAATTTCTTTATTCATTATAACATAAGCAAATAGACATTCCTCTTATTCATAATTTTTAGCATTTGTGGTTTGGGGTCTGAGGACAGGATATGTGGTTTTCTGGAACTGAGAGGATAGTAGCAATTATTGTTTCATTTTCATTTAGAAATATAAATCAATCTTATAAGGAACTGTAGGTAGTTGATATATGATTAGATAAAACTTTCTAGTAATAGGGAACAGGGCAAGAGAAGGTATGGATTTAGATGGGAATAGTAAAGGATAACAGTTTTATTTTGGTGGGGAAGGTAAAGAAGATGACAGTTTTACAGTGGCAGAAAGATTAAAAATAGTCTCATTTGCCCTCATTGAATAAATTGAATAAAAAAGGAATAACTTTTTTTTTATTGGCATAGGAGGAAGCATTATGATAACTAATAGCAGGAGAAGCTGGATATGTCATGATCAGATTTGCACCATGGCAACACTCAGTTTTGGCCAGTGAGTTCAGTACTGCTGACTGTCTTATTTGTGAAAGCTAGAGACCTAAAATGCAAAGGCAGTGAATTGGGTGAATAGCTTTGTTAGGTTCAGTTCTGGCCCTTTCATTCCCTGATATGGTCAGCTTTGTTGTTCTTCCAAAGAAATTTTCTCTTTGGTGACAATGGAGTATCTTGACTAATCAGGATTCTTTATTCCCAAGGACTTCTGACTGGTGAACCTAGGAAGCCAAATGTCTTGGGACCAGGATGCCATAAACTTGGATTCCCTGGACCTTACCATAAAGTCACTCTACTGCCAGCTAATTCGGCCATCCAGATGTGAACCTGGAGAGGCCATTTAGAACTGTGCGGCCTCCTGGGCTTGTGCAGCCCTTCCCCTTGCCAGTGTTTAGACCCTCCAATGGCCTTTTATAGCAGACTGTTTGGTTTGGTTCTCAGGGTCCGCTTTTTGGAAAACATTATTTGGCTTAGAAATCTCCAGATCATTTGTGAATTTACCAGGTCTCATTTCTCATTTAATTAAACAATTCTTTAACATTAAACACCTATACTTTTTTTTTCTTTTTCTTTTTTTTCTTTTTAGATGGAGTCTTGCTCTGATGCCCACTCTGGAGTGCAGTGACACAATCTTGGCTCACTGCAACCTCCACCTCCTGGGTTCAAGCAATTCTCCTGCCTCAGCCTTCAGAGTAGCTGGGATTACAGGTGCGTGCCTCCATGTCCGGCTAATTTTTGTATTTGTAGTATAGATGGGGTGTCACCATGTTGCCCAGGTTGCTCTTGAACTTCCAACCTCAGGTGATCCTCCCACCTCAGCCTCCCAAAGTGCTGGGACTACAGGCGTGAGTTATGCTTTTGTTATTTCACCCGACTTATACTTTTGTTATTTCACCAGTAATTATCAGAAGTTCTGGCAGGGTATGGTGGCTCACAATCTGTCATCCCAGTGCTTTGGGAGGCTGAGGTGGGAGGATCGCTTGAGGCCTGGAGTTTGAGATCAGCCTGGGCAACAGCAAGATCCTGTGTCTATGAAAATTAAGAAAAAAAAATAGCTGACTTAGTGGCACACTCCCTGTAGTCCTAGCTACTTGGGAGGCTGAGGTGGGAGAATTGCTTGAGCCCAGCAGTTTGAGGCTGAAGTGAGCTGTGATCATGCCACTGTACTCCAGGCTGGGTGACAAAGTAAGATACCCTATCTCTAACTACAAAAAAAGTTCTACGATTGATTTCCTCTGATGTTTCTAATGATAATGGAGAAATTTAAAAATTCTTTCTTCGTCATTTTTTAGAATGATATTGCCTGATCCTCCTTTAAAAAAATCTTTTCATGGCCAGGCACAGTGGCCTAGACCAGGCGCCATGGCTCACACCTGCAATCCCAGGACTTTGGGAGGCTGAGGTGGGCAGATCACGAGGTCAGGAGTTCGAGACCAGCCTGGCCAACATGGTGAAACCCCGTATCTACTAAAGATACAAAAAATTAGCCGGGCACAGTGGCATGTACCTGTAGTCCCAGGTACTTGGGAGGCTGAGGTAGGAGAATAGCTTGAACCTGGGAGGCAGAGGTTGCAGTGAGCCGAGATTGCACTACAGCACTCCAGCCTGGGCGACAGGATGATATTCCACCTCAAAAAAAAAAAGAAAAAAAAAAAAAATCTTTTCACGAAACAAACACAGGTGCAACCAATTCCCAGATCAGGAATCAGAATCCCTCCTTCTTGTTCTTCAGAAGTGGTGAGACTTGGCTTCTGGTCTCCCAGCCACAGTTACTGCTCACCTGAACTTACTTTCTCAGCGGTCACAATTCATGTGGAAGAGAGTAGGCCACAGGATTGTGCCTTGTGGTCTGACTCCAAGTGACTCTAACCGTGAGGTTTCCACCACTTCCTTTGAGAGTGTTCCTAGTCCAAGGAGGCCTGAATATTAGGAAATACTGACACTGCAGTATTTTCCTGTTGCTTTTAATTATATCATTGATCACCTTAATGGTATTTTTGTTTGTGTGTGTAGTATTCCTGCTTCTCATAATACTGAGAAGAGGATATTTTGATTTGTGTTCCCAAAGTAAAGCATGAATGGGGAGGGATGGCCACAATGAAAATGAGCATTTGAAATTTTGGGCATTAATACTTGGAATTACGGACATGTAGGTACAAAATTTATGTACTCCTTCTCAAGCTTAAGTTCTGGCCTTTAGCTTTTGTTATCTTTCTTGATGACTTTTGAAATATTAAAAGGTATTAAAATTGTGAATTTCATATTCTGGTTCAATTTCCCATCACAGCCCTATTGTGTTATTCCAGACATTATTAATAGATAAAATTTGAGGGGCTCATGGCCATGTTTGTTGGTCTCCCTTCCTTTCTCCCCTCTGTAACTCCTGTATCCCTCACAGCCTTCTTCCTGAAGCCAGCTGCAATGTGACCTGACCCATCTCTCTCCTCTTCTGTTTCTTTACAAGTCCCTAACTTGGAGTTTTCTTGTTTTTTTTTTTTTTTTTTTCTTTCTTTCTTTCTTTTTTAAATTCTTGTCCCCAGATTAGACCTATGCTTTCTCTCCTTTGTGTTTTTTTCCCTGTGATTCCCCTGCATAGGATGGGCTCCCTTTGCTTCTCTACTTACTGAAACTATACAGCCTTCAAAGTTTTCTACAATCCCACTTTTTCCAAGGGTCCTTACAGGCCCGCGTTAGCTTGGGGAGATGAGAAAACAACTCTCCTTACTTTGATTTCTTTGTGGTATGAATTATCCCTTACTCATGGAGGCACTTGATTAAATATCACTTTGAGTAAGTTCTGATGGTAAAATAGGGAGATGCTTTCATGTGTAGCTTTGTAGTTACTTATTACATTCTTAGTGTCTTAGTTTCACCTGCCAGTTCACACTGTGGGCTCCTGAAAGGCAAGGATCATGTCTTACAGGGTCTGACAGCTTTTACTTATCTTAGCCTTGGGAAGGGTCCCAGCAAATGATTGCTGACTTGATAAGAGAACAGTGCCCACTGAAAGAGGACTGGGAATTGGAGTGGCTGCTCTGGAAACCTGTGTAACTGACCACACCAGGCTGTTAATTGCACATAACTTGCCTTTGTGTTGAAATGACACTTGGTCATAGATTCTTACTCATCTTGGTATTCCCCTTATCACTTGACTGTGGTAGGTGTCCAAGAATACGAAATATTCAGAGACAACAAGTTGGCATCATGCTTCCCTGACTCCTTGTGAATTAGTAGAGGAGGAGGAGGGCAGTTTATATTTTTTTTGTTGGAGTGAGGTAAGTTTAAATGGGCAGCGTTCTTTATTTTGGCATGTTAGTGCTTCGCTGTTTGCAGAGTGCTCTCCAATTTCTTCTGTGCTTCTAAGGGTTTTAAATAAATGAGACAAATACTGCATGAGACTGGATGGCTTGAAGTTATATAAGGTGGTGGTGAAGTTTGTGGTCCAGTCCTAGGTCTTCATACTAAAACTCCAGGGTGCAGTCACTGTAAACTAATGGTGTTTATGAATTCTCTCGAGTTCTGCTAGGTGCTTTATATGCATTGTCGTTGATGCTCATGACAGCTTTTCCAGGGAGGTATTGTCTTCCTTTTACTAATGAGACAGTGGGCTGAGGGTGTTCAGGTGGCCACTACGCAATCATAGGGGCAGGGTTTGAATCCAGGCCTGCCTGAGAGAGCCTGCTTCTTTCTACTGCACTACACTATTATGTTTTCTGAGTTAGCTATAAGGTGTCATTAAATGTATGCTTCTTGTTCGTTCTTCACATACCCTCTGTTCTAAACTCATTAATTCATACAGTAACCGCTCTGAATGAGTCCAACTTGTGTTATATGCTGCAAAATCTGACCTTAATCTCAAGGGACTCGGGATGTAGCTGGGGAAACAAGCAACAATAAGCAACCCAGAGCTTCACAGTCAGTATCGATGTAGATATGCTAAGGGTTTGGAGGGAAGATGCCTTTTCTGAATTTTGAGTGTTCAGAAAATGTTTCCTTGGAATAGGAAGTAGGTGAGATTCTAGCTCAGTCCCAACCGCTGCTGGGCTGCACTTTTCATTCTACCTTGTGGGTTTTTGCTCCTTTGGTGCTTATATACTTTAGACAGTCCAAAAAATATTTATTGAGCACTTACTGTGTGCCAGGCAGTGTTGTAAGCACTGGAGGATGCTGTACTGAGTGGTATCGATTAAATGTCTGCTCCCAAGGAATTTACATTTTAATGGGGGGGTGCAGAGGGGGAAGCCAGACATGAAGGGGATGCACAGGTACAGAAATGGAGCGTTTAGATGGTGGAGAGTGCCATGAGGAGAACAAAATGGGATATGTGAAGTGGTGTCATCCCGGTAAGGTCTGAGTGAGGAGGAGCAGGCAGCCATTGTGATCAGGTAGGAGCCCTCAGGAGGGAGGAGTAGCCAGAGTACGATTTGTTTCTCCCTTTGCTGGTCCAGGAGCATTTTCCAGAGTCTCTGGAGCAAATGAAGGGTCATTCCACAGCATATGGTATGTACTTAGCCCAGACATGGGATGTACTCAGTCCCAACAGTGCCCGTGGGGCAGCCTCAAAGTAGAGGCTCAGGAGTCTGTCCCCTCACTCTGTTGTTGGTAACAGAGCCATTTCTTGTAGGTGGCTTTGGGTAGCCAGAGTTCTGCCTCTTGTTAAATTCAGGTGATTTTCTAAGAAATGGCTATTTTAGAATTGCCATTGTTCTAGACCCATGGGACACACTGTTTGAGAATGGACGGTTTGATCAGTGTGAGCTGTGCCCTAAAAGCAAGCCCTCTGAAGGCCAATACTTAGAATGACTTTCTTTGTCTGCTTGAAGCTATAGGTTGACCTGGGGCAGGCTTTATTGCTGTTGACTTGCTACTAGCTTATAGCTCAGATTCTTGCCCTCTTTTTCTTTTTTTATATTTCCTTTACAAAATTATTGTATTTTAAGGGGCATACAAGAATTTTACAAAGAAGCCTGGGCACGGTGGCTCACACCTGTAATCCCATCACTTTGAGAGGCCGAGGTGGGCCAGTCACTTGAGGTCAGGACTTTGAGACCAGCCTGGCCAACACGGTGAAGCCCTGTCTCTATTATAAATACAAAAATCAGCTGGGTATGGTGGCGTGTACTTGTAGTCCCAGCTACTTGGGAGGCTGAGGCAGGAGAATCACTTGAACCTGGGAGGTAGAGGCTACAGTGAGCCGAGATTGTGCCATTGCACTCCAGCCTGGGTAACAGAGTGAGACTCTGTCTCAAAAAGAATTTTGTAAAGAGGTACAATTCTAAAGTTAAAAATAAGGTGAAAGTTGTGTAAGGTTAAAATATCCCCAACAAACCTGAAGTTGCCCATGAAAGTACAACATGTTCAATTCTGTAGTGAAACAACCCTAGAAAGCAATTATTATTTCTTTTAAATTTTACTGTAAGTTCTAGGATACATGTGCAGAACGTGCAGGTTTGTTACATAGGTATACATGCCATGGTTTGCTGCACCTATCAACCTGTCATCTAGGTTTTAAGCCCTGCATGCATTAGGTGTTTGTCCTAATGCTCTCCCTCCCCTTCCCCTCAACCTGCGACAGGTTCTGGTGTGTAATGTTCCCCTCCCTGTGTCCATGTGTTCTCATTGTTCAACCCCGATTTATGAGTGAGAACATGTGTTTGGTTTTCTGTTCTTGTGTTTGCTGAGGATGATGGTTTTCAGCTTCATCCATGTCCCNGTGCAGGTTTGTTACATAGGTATACATGCCATGGTTTGCTGCACCTATCAACCTGTCATCTAGGTTTTAAGCCCTGCATGCATTAGGTGTTTGTCCTAATGCTCTCCCTCCCCTTCCCCCTCAACCTGCGACAGGTTCTGGTGTGTAATGTTCCCCTCCCTGTGTCCATGTGTTCTCATTGTTCAACCCCGATTTATGAGTGAGAACATGTGTTTGGTTTTCTGTTCTTGTGTTTGCTGAGGATGATGGTTTTCAGCTTCATCCATGTCCCTGCAAAGGACATGAACTCATCCTTTTTTATGGCTGCATAGTATTCCATGGTGTATATGTGCCACATTTTCTTTATCCAGCCTATCTCTGATGGGCATTTGGGTAGGTTCCAAGTCTTTGCTATTGTAGATAGCCAAGTAAACATACGTGTGCATGTGTCTTTATAATAGAATGATTTATAATCTTTTGGGTATATACCCAGTAATGGGATTGCTGGGTCAAATAGTATTTCTGGTTCTAGATCCTTGAGGAATCGCCACACTGTCTTCCACAATGATTGAACTAATTTACACTCCCATCGACAGTGTAAAAGCGTTCCTATTTATCTACAACCTCACCAGCATCTGTTGTTTCCTGGCTTTAATAATCGCCATTCTAACTGGCATGAGGTAGTGTCTTATTGTGGTTTTGATTTGCATTTCTCTAATGACCAGTGATGATGAGCTCCTAGAAAGCAATTCTTATGCGTGTTAAAGTTTGAGAACCTTTAATCATGATTAAAGGAGAAGCCACAAAAGAAAAATGGGCAATTCTGACTTAGAACTCTCAGACCTCTAGCAGTGACTGGAGAATGGGTAGGAATTTTGGTATCTTCCTGCTTGCCAGTAGGTTTACACAATTCAAGATCAGAATAAGTCTTTACATGTTAGTGGCTTTGTTTATTGTGAGGATTTTAAGGCAGCCCTAACGTGGGTTTAAATGTGGATTTCATGCATGTTAGTAATAATATAATATAGGTCACCTGTGTATTTCTTTAATCATTTCAGTAAACACGAGTGGTAGCTCAGGAAACTCGAAAGGTAGGTTTGTCCCTGTCTCATATATGAGAAACTCAGGATTAGGGAAGTTAAAAATCTTACCTGAGAATACATATTTCTAGTAGATAGTAAAGCTGAAAATCAGATTTCTCGACTCAAAAGCTGTGCTCCTGACTTTCTGTTTTGACTTCCAGTGCAAAAATATTATGTAAATATAAGCTATATGTATAATAAATATAAATGTTTCAAAGCAAATTGAAAGCTCTGTGATGGCAAACTCATCATCTTTTCAGTCTGTGTTCATTTTGTTATATACCCAGAACCAACAGTAACTACATATCCTTCAGAAAAATTAAAGATAAAATGGGAACTGGATGAATAAAGCCACTGTTCACTATTTAAATAGTAAAGGCCAAGTAAGCTTGTGATCAAATCGTTTTTTTTTTTTTTTCCTAGTAACAGTTGTCCTCTGAAGGCTTTCTGAAGGCTCTCTTTCAGACAACTGTCTCTGAACCTTTGTTTTTTTAAATGTCCCTAGTAAAATGGCTGTGTTGTTACAGCTTGAAGGCTGTGTGGTAAGCCTTTTGCTCAGCCCTCAGTGATAACCCATAGACTTGGACTTCCATGTGAGAAGAACAACCATTATGATATTGTGTTAGTAGGCCCTTGTGTTGGAGATTGCTTATTTTTAAAAAAACAAATGCCATGTGATCTTATTTCTGTTTAACCAATGTTTTGCTTGAGTGTACCAAGCAAGGCTTCTTGAGATGCTGGGACACAAAGGTGAATTTTATTTTCCCTTTTGCCTTTGAGTAGTTAACTGCCTAGCAGATGAGGTACTGGAGGCTAGAGAATGGAGATTATAGGATATTTAAAGGCATTTATCATACGCATGTGTGTTATGTTTATAATATGCTATAGAAGGACATATTAAGGTTAAAGTTTCTAATATTTTAGATTAAGCTGATAAATCTAGACAACTTACTTCGCCTGAAGGTTGTAATACATAATTGCATGAATTCTGCTCTGTGCCTGAATGCTTAGACATTTGAGTGTGTGTCTAGGTATATCTGTGCAAACAACTTGGAAGAATCTGGTAAAAATTATTAATACCAGGATCAGCTTTTTAGGTGGTAGGAGAATCTACCCCAAAGACAGTCGACTATAAGCCTTACTTCTCTAGGTTGCAAACATCAGAAACTAAGTGTATGTCCCTATACTCACTTTGTTAGAAAGCCCACAGTCTTTTCTGCAAAGTCCATTTAACAAAGCTTGTTTATGATCTTGGACTTTGGAATAAACCTGAGTTTGAATCAAGATTTTGCTGCTTACTGATTGGTTGACCTTTCTCAGTCTTGGTAGCCACATCCGTCATGAGCTCAAGAGCTACCTTTTTGACTTGTTGTGGATATTAAATGATATTGCTTAGTACAGTCAAGTTGTGGCACTCAGGTGAGCACTTCACAAGAAGTGGTAGTTCTGATTATTTTGTACTCTTTTAAAATTTGACTTTATTAAAGCACTGGCTTTACGGTCCAAGCTATGGACTTTAACTGGATTCTAGTATATTTCACAGGTAACTTTAGTTAAATCATCATCAACTTCAAATGTGAAGAACAAGTGAAGCAGGGCCCCAGAACGCTCAGAACTGAACTGATGGTGGCTTGTATTTGCTACTCTTGCCATAAGATTGTACCTCCTGACCTGTAATACATCAGTGTTTTCAAAGTTCTGGTCCATGTGTGCAGCCCCACTTGGATATTTTATGTTGACTCTTGTATATTTTGTTCTTTCTAGAAAAAGAGACCTAGGTGTTTCAGGGCATTAGGCTATTCCATTTCTGAGCCTAATGGAAGTGCTAGTGTTTTCATAATTGGAACAGACAGCTGCCGTGCTACATATGATGCTGTGACCACTGAGCGGCTTGTTCACAATGAGAAAATACATTGAAGTTGTGACCATCTGAGCCTTGAAGAAACTGCTGTTGAAGTTTTGTTTGGCTCCAGCTCCATCCTGGGATGGATGGAGTCATTGGACTTTATTCTGAATTCCAGTAGTGGCCAAAAAAAAAAAAAAAAAAAAAGAAATTGTGTAACTCGTATATAGATGGTTTTCTGTTTGATTAAGAGTGTTGTTCAATAAAAGCTGCATTGTTTTAAATCAAGAATACAGTGCCATCTGACTTGATCTAGGAAGCACAGAAAGAAGACATTACAGATTACATTCCCCAGTAAACCCCTGCTTTATTTTTTCCAGAAGGTTCTATATTAATCTGTTTGGGTTGCGTCCTGCGTGATCTTGCTGAATCAGACATAGCTAAGCTTATGAAACAAAGGCCAGTCCCAAATCAAATAAAAACATCACCACCATCCAGAAATGAGAGCCTAGAATTTTCTAAAGATGCACACATCTTTCTTACTATCCGGTGAGGAAAATTGCTCATTTTTCTCTCAGATGATAAATGTCACTTTTGCCCTAAATTTTTAGAGTGGGAATCTACTTTTTTAAGTTAGATAAAAGAATATTTGATAGCACTGTCTGACTAGTCTGAGATAAAATTCTCTGTGTTCTCAGACCCTTAAGGGTTCTTAAATTGCGTGGGCTGAAGCTGTGTGCATGTTTTTCTTGGTGCCCTATTTCCATATCAAATAGCCTTAATTTTTGTATTTTAGTAATGAAGGTATGAACCCATTCTGTCAGGCTTCTTATGCCATTTATTGTAGCCTTTAGTCAGCTTAGGATAGCATGAAAGGAAGTAATAAGCCAACTCTAAGAAGGTCCAGATGAAAAGGATTATCATATGGTACAAAAATAATAGCATGCCTGGCCCAGCCACGTGGGACTCATTTCTTTTGGAGTATTCCTTTTGACAGCTTCTTTGAATCACATCAATCACAATGCTGGTATTTTTGGCGGGGTGCTAGACTTTACTCTAATGCTCGTGATGGTAACTGCCAAAAGTGAACAAAGAGGAGAATTATAAATGAAACCTAACAGCATCACAAACATTTATTTTTTCTTGAGCAGAAACAAAATTGGGAGTTAGATGGTATCTTTTTCATTGCCCCAAGAAAACCACTGCTTTATTACAATGAAAATGAGACCTTGATGGGTCATCCCCAGTCTTTGGCAATAGAAACTATTCGTCTTGTTTTAGTTTCCATTCAGGAGTTTTCCTTCCCAAACCTTGTCCCCTGCTTTAGGAGTAATTTTTTTAGGGCTTTAGGTTTTTCTCATGTCCCAGTGACTAAGCTTGCTTTTGGGTGGTTCTCTGTGCTGCATGTAGTCCTTCTGGGAAGAAACTCCCATGAACTTGAAACGAGCAGCAGATATGCAGGGTGCATCTAGAAATGAAAATTTCACCTTTGTCCCTCTCCTTTTCGTCTCTCTTTCGTACAGGCCTTCTTTCCTTCTGTGCAAAACAGACCCTTGTCATAGTCATAGTCCATCACGCTGTTAAATGATTGCCAGCACTGCTCTATGATGTGCTGTAATTTCAGGGAGCAGTTTCCTTTTCTACAATGTGTTGCTCTGTAGCACGTGTGTTTCACTACTGAGTGGTAGTTCTAATGGACATATTCTTAACAAAATAGTTCCAGCATCACAGAACACGAGGTTAAAATACATACCCAAAGAAATAAAATGTTATAGACACAGTCCAAGCTCGCTCTCTCCTGACTTCCTTTCTCCCTCTTCAGAGGAAAATTACCCCGAATTGGCACATCTCATTCCTATGCACTCTTGTTAAAAATAACTTATAGTTTGCTTCTGAATTTATAGAAATGGTACTATAATCCATATGTACTTTTGAATCTTTATACATTTGATTTGAGAAGTATTTATGTTGATGCATGTGGCTTTAGGTCATTTATTTTATTTTATTTTTTTTGAGATGAAGTCTCGCTCTGTCACCCAGGCTGGAGTGCAATGGCACACGGCAACCCCTGCCTCCTGGGTTCAAGCAATTCTCTTGTCTCAGCCTTCCGAGTAGCTGGGATTACAGGCGTGCGCCACCACGTCTGGCTAATTTTTTTTGTATTTTTGTATAGACGGGGTTTCACCATGTTGGTGAGGCTGGTCTTGAACTCTTGACCTCAAGTGATCCACCCGCCTCAGCCTTCCAAAGTTCTGGGATTACAGGCATGAGCTACTGCGCCCAGCCTGGCTAGAGGTCATTTAATTTTTAAATTATGTTCATTGAATGAATGTGCCATAACTTACAATTGATCCTCATTATTTGTGAATTCTGGATTTGCAAATTTGCCTATTTGATAAAAGTTTATCTGTAACTCCAACATTAATACAGTGCTTTTATGGTCACTCACAGACCACAACGTGGTGAAAAATTTGTCACCAAATGTGCAGATTCTCAGCTGAGGTTGAACGAGATGACTCTGCTTTTTTTATTTCAGCATGCATACTGTACACGTGTGTCCTCTTTGCTTTGTATTTAGTGCCACACTTTTTGCACTTTTGTGTTTTTTTTTTTTTTTTTTTTTGGTGATTTTGCTGTTTAAAATAGACTCGGAGCATAATGTTGAAGTGCTGTCCAGTGTTAACTAAGTGCAGGAAGGCTGAGATGTGCCTTACGGAGAAGATATGTATGTTGGTAAGCTTCTTTCATGCTTGAGTTTAAAGAGCTATTGGCTGTGAGTTCAATGTTAATGAATCAACAATATATATTAAATAAGTTTAATATAGATAACAATAAATATTAAATAACTTTAATATATAACTATTAAATAAGTTTAATATATATAACAAAATGTATTAAATAAGAAACACATAACACAGTTTTATGTATTGATCAGTTGACAAAAACGTTGCAACCAGAGGCTCTGGGGAGCCTAACCCTATATTTCCGCTAGAACTAATGGTTCAGTGGTCAATAATTCAGTGTCCATGGTGACTTTATAGAGCATAACTGTGATGGTTAATACTGAGTGTCAACTTGATTGGATTGAAGGATGCAAAATGTTGTTCCTAGGTGAGTCTGTGAGGGTGCTGCCAAAGGAGATTAACATTTGAGTTAGTGAACTGGGAGAGGCAGATCCACCCTCAGTCTGGGTGGGCATCATCTAATCAGCTGCCAGTGTGGCTAGAATACAGCAGGCAGAAGAAGATGGAAGAGCTGCCTCACTGAGTCTGCTAAGTCTGCCGGCCTTCATCTTTCTTTTGTGCCCAGTGCTTCCTGCCCTCGAACATCAGATTCCAAGTTCTTCAGCTTTGGGACTCTTAGACTTACACCAGTGGTTAGTCAGGAGATCTCAGGCCTTTGGCCACAGATGGAGGGCTGCGCTATCAGCTTCCCTACTTCAGAGGTTTTGGGACTGGGACTGGCTTCCTTGCTCCTCAGCTTGCAGATGGCTTATTGTTGGACTTCACCTTATGATCCTGTAAGTCAATTCTGCTAATAAGCCTGGGTATGGTGGCTCACACCTGTAATCCCAGCACTTTGGGAGGCCGAGGTAGGTGGATCACCTGAGGTCAGGAGTTTGAGACCACCCCTGGCCAACATGGTGAAACCCCGTCTCTACTAAAAACACAAAAATTAGCTGGGCATGGTGGTGCGTACCGGTAGTCCCAGCTACTTGGGAGGCTGAGGCAGGAGAATTGCTTGAACCTGGGAGGTGGAGGTTGCAGTGAGCCGAGATTGTGCCTGGAGAGCGAGACTCCGTCTCAAAAAAAAAAAAAAATTCTGCGAATAAACTCCCCTTCATGTATACATATATCCTATCAGTTCTGTTCCTTTAGAGAACCTGATGAATACAATAACTACTGCAAATAATGGGAGTCAACTATTTCTTGCCCTATTGATGAACGTATGAGGTTATTACAAGTAATGTTACAATTGAAATCCTTGTTTATGTCACCTGATGCACAGGTATAAATTTCTTAAGGTTATATATTAACACTTAGAAGTGCAATTGTTGGGTCTTGGGCATATTCAACTTAAGTGATTACTGTTGAAGTGCTTTCCAAAGTGGCTATATTCCCTTGATGTAGTTGATGTTAGCAGAATTCATCCCCACGGTGTGCACACATTGTACCTACATATGAAATTAGCAAAATTTTTAAATCACCTACATGGCACTAGATGTGAGTACTAACAGTGAACTGCAATCTAGGAGCTCACAGTATATTTCCAGTGATAAGTTTTACAAACATAAATAAAATTATTAATACTTGCCATCCATTTTACACTTTTCCTTTGAGAGGAATACAGATTGAGATTGTTTGTGGAAAGCTTAATAGCAGTTAATATTTATAGAGTTTTTTTGTGTGTTTTTTATGCAATGAATCTTAATAACAACCCAATGAGATACTGTAATTAATTCCATGTAACTGAAGAGGAAATTTAGGTGCAGAGTTTGAGCAACTTGCCGAAAGTCACACAATAAATGACAGACTCAGGATTTGCATTTGAGTCCCTTGGCTCCTAAGTGCCCAATCCTAATTGTTGTGCTATATATTCCTCGTTTACTTTCACGGTTGTAGCCGTGACCTAAGAGGTAGCTTTTTTTTTTTTTTCACATGTAAAACAACTAAAGGAAGTAGGAGAGTCAGGCATTAGGAAGTTGAGTGTGGAGTTGATTTTTTTAAAGCTGGGGCAGTGGTGAGAAGAACATACAGAGGATCATCTTGGCTTCAATATTGATTATTCAATTTGTCTTTGATCTTTTGGTGGGAGAGAGTCTTAATATCCCTGTGTTTTTCACCACCCTTTACAAAGCCATTGAGCAATTTTGGAAGAAGGGGAAAATTTGTGTATTCTGTCTGTCCTGGTTTATTTGCTCAAATGAGGGCTTCTCTACTTCTACAAGAGTTGTTTTAATCTTCACTACTTTTGAGGGCTTTTACTGTGCGATGTTTTATGTGTATTTCTTAGAACAATCCTACGGTATTTTAGTATTTACTTAGCAAGTAGTTGAGGGATTTTGGCTCGCCACTCTGACGTCATTTGAACTAGGCACACATTCAACTACTCTGCCCTCTTCTCTTGTTGAAGATAGTGAAAGGCCTGGAGTAGATACAACTTGGGAAAGTGACCTCCTTCGATAACAAGCTTGTAGGCTCTAAACCACAAAGGATGGCTTATGGAAATGGAATATCACTATTAATTTCTCATTATCCTGTCAGAAAAGAGAAATTGCAGCTAAAGCATAATAAAGGGGGTTTTTGAAGCCACAAACCGTATCATTGCTCTTCAGACGTATCTTACTTGTTGAATAGTAAGGTGAATGAGATTTATGAGATGTTCATAGTAAGATGAATGAGAACAATTATTTCTCCATTTTTTAGAATCAATTGCTTCTTTTACTTTTTTCGTCTCTTTTTCTTTCTTCCTCTCCTTCTCTTCTCTTCCCTTTTCTTCTTTTTCTTTTTTGACAGAGCCTCACTCTGTTGCCCAGGCTGGAGTGCAGTGGTGGAATTACAGCTCACTGCAGCCTCTACCTCCTGGCTCAAGTGATCATCCCACCTTAGCCTCCTGAGTAGCTGGGACTACAGGTGCTCACCACCATGCCCAGCTATGCTTTGTTTGTTTGTTTCCTTATTAACAGATGGTCTGTATGCTATCTTCTGAAAATAAATACTCATGGCCTACTCTGAAGGAATTAAGATTATTCTTTGAATAATTGACTGCGACTGGTGCTAAAATATATTTTACATTTATGGCCCAGTATATTAAGTTCTATAAATTCAAAGGAAATCAAAACAAGCTTCGTAAAACAATTCTTGTCTTTGTACGTGAATGGTATTGCATTTTCTATACCGTTCTATTCTTTTAAAACATGTTGGTCTGACTTATTTTAGATGGAAAAGATGTGCTACATGATAATTAAATTCCATAATTTATTTGTAATACAATATTGAAGCAACCTGGTCAGATATAATTTAAACTCTTTGCTCATAAAGCTCACATCGAAGAAAGTATTTACTGTTTGGATTTGTTTATAAGACTTCCTTAAATCTTGCTGAGTTGCCAATATCTGTTCCTTGTAGTAATTGATAAGATTGGAAACATTTGCTTTTTCAAATTTTTGACTGCATACTAAACAATGGGGAATAAGTAAGACTCAAAAGGATCCTGAGAAAAGGGCTAAATTTTAGCAGACATGTTAATATATTTGGGTCTACAGTCTCATTTTTTTTCCAGATAAAAGCGTTTATATGAAAATACTACATTTTGTAAAGGGATTTTAAAAAAATTCTTTGATAACTTCTGATGTATATCTTGAGTTTTGCATATGTTGTGAGAATCTGGATAATAAGTGTAATCAATTTTTACAAACTTCTGTTTGAAATTTAGTTTGATATCGTCAACTTAATTTTTACTCACTTGAAAACTTCCAGTAAAATATACCTGAAAACCAAAAACACAGGGCAGCCTTTTGGGGTGTATGTTCTAAATTGTGGCTGATTTCTGGGGCTTTTTGTATTGTTTCCATATACACTTTTACCTTGCCAATAACTTTATAGATAATTGTCCTTGTTTATTGTCTGTTTCTACCTACATCTGTGCCTCTTGACTTCAGTGGCAAAATAGTATCACAACAGAAGGTGGTTTGATATTTTGTTTCTAGGTGCCTACATTTTACATGGTAGACCTCACAAGATAGTATCATTCTCACAAAATCATCCCTTTTCTTGGTTTTAGCTTTCTGATTAACAGTTTAACTATGAAAGCTGAAATGACTTAAACTCAGGGGTTTTAATCCCAGCTTTGCCAGCCATGCCCTTAAGATCCCCTGCATTTTAACCCCACCATCTGCAAACTAGATTAACTATCACTGTTACCATCTTAGAGCATTGATATGGGATAAATCCTCCAAAGGGCTTTTGAGGGAAATGTTTTATATGTAATGTGGGATGAGGAATATGAGGAATTACACTCTATTTTAGTCTTGTTACTATACAGTTATCAAATAGAATATAACAAGTTACACTCAATGCTAATGCCAAATATACCTATAAATACTTTTTTTTCCATTAGTACACATAATATATTCTCATTGTAGAATATTAGAAAACAACTAGGAATGGAAGATAAGAACATTTCTGATTACAATGCCCAGCTATAAGCACTGTTAATATTTTGATGTGTATTCTTTCAGTATGCTTTTGTTTAGCTACATGCATCCACATCATGAACATACGTTTATATCTTTAATTAGAACTTTTGAGTGTTTGCAAAGTGTTATACTAATGAGCATTTCACAGTTTAACTAGTTCCTTATTGTTTGACTCTTGGGATGGTCGCACACTTGTGTTCTGAACATACTTGTAACTGAGTCTTGGCACACATTCTAGATCATTTCTTAGGATGATATCAAGTACAGTGTAAAGAGTGGTGGAAAATAACAAAATGGGCACTAAGAGAATTAGATGTAAGTTTTAACTTTGCCTTTAACTGTTGCTAAAACTTTTAAATCACTTTCTTCCCTGGGCTTCATTTTCCTTCCTGGTTAACAGAGGTAAAATGGAGTAACCCCTGTAGGGGATTTAATTCTGACTGCAACCATTTGGGATATTTTACAGATAAGGAAACTAGGACTGAAAAGGACTCTAGTGTCCCCTTCTCTATTTTTTTTTTTTTGATAGTGCAGAAGGTCCTTAGTGCCCTGTGGTGCTTTAGAGTCATAGTCATAATCATCCATAGTCATTGATTATTGATTAATGATGTCTGAAGCTGATTGTATTTTGACTTAAGGAGACCCTTTTATTGACAAAATCTCACTAACTTATTAACTTTTTTTTTTTTTTTGAGACAGAGTCTCGCTCTGTTGCCCAGGCTGGAGTGCAGTGGCGCCATCTCGGCTCACTGCAAGCTCTGCCTCCCGGGTTTACGCCATTCTCCTGCCTTAGCCTCCCGAGTAGCTGGGACTATAGGCGCCCGCCACCTCGCCCGGCTAGTTTTTTGTGTTTTTTAGTAGAGACGGGGTTTCACCATGTTAGCCAGGATGGTCTCGATCTCCTGACCTCGTGATCTGCCCGTCTCGGCCTCCCAAAGTGCTGGGATTACAAGCTTGAGCCACCGCGCTCGGCCCAAACTTATTAACTTTAACTGTTTCATTCAAAATCAGGAATCCCAGCAACTGATGACTGGATAAACCAAATGTGGTATATATTCATACAATGGGATATTATTTGGTCAGAGAAAGGAATGAAGGCTGATACATGCTACAACATGGTGAATCTAGAAAACATTATGCCATGTCAAGCCAGTCACCAAAGATTACATATTACATGATTCCATTTACGTGAAATGTCCATAATAGGCAAAACTATATAGAGGGAAAGTAGATTCGTGGTTGCCTAGGGCTGGAGACCCTGGGAGGATTGGAGTGGTTGATAGCTGAAGGGTTCAAGGTTTCTCATTGAAGCGATGAAAATGTTCTAAAATTGGTGGTGATAGTTGCATAACTCTGTGAATATACTAAAAACTGTCGAATTGTGTGCATTACATGGGTGAATCATATGCTATAGGAATAACTCAATAAAGCTGTTGCCCCCCCAAAAACAAAAATCCCAAAATAATCACACTGCAAATGATTCTGAAAACCTTTTGTTTCAAGTTTCTAGATGTTTGGATTATAACTAAATGGAAACTGGTCATATTAAACTCCTTATGTGTTGTTAGTTTGTTTCCTGAAAATCTTAGTTTAAATCCCAATGTAAAAGGATGACTGAATTCTATTTTCGTTTGGAGTTTCCTTTGGGGACTTTTACTAAGATACTTGCTAATGGCAACAATTTATGATCTCTCTCTCTCTCATTTCTCAGTGTTTCTGAAGGGCTTTGTAGAATAATCGGATTTTGGTAGCTTCAATGGTAGGCTCAGTGAGTTTTCTTTTCTTTCTTTCTTTTTTTTTTTTTCTTCCCTGAGACAGTCTTACTCTTTCGCCCAGCCTGGGGTACAGTGGTGCGATCTCAGCTCACTGCAACATCCGCTTCCTGGGTTCAAGTGATTCTCCTGCTCCAGCCTCCCAGATAGCTGGGATTACAGGCACTTGCCACCACACCTAGCTAATTTTTGTGTTTTTAGTAGAGATGGGGTTTCACTATGTTGGCCAGCCTGGTCTCGAACTCCTGACTTCAGGTGATCTGCCCACGTTGGCCTCCCAAAGTGCTGGGATTACAGATGTGAGCCACTATGCCCAACTGCAGTAGGCTGAGTTTTCTCCTTGGTATCTGGCACCTGCTAGACAATACTGTACAGGACCATTTTTTGCTTATAGCAGACCCCAAATAACTTAGAGTTAATTGGATTCTTTTGTTATCATTGTTGTTGGTTTTTACATTGGAATTCATGGCATTGAGTTTTGTTTTATTTGCCTGAGTGTATTCTTGAGTTGCTCGTGAGATAGTTGCCTGAGAGCCTCAGATACTCCTCTATTGGGACACTTCTTCTCCTAGATGTATTAATTACAGACAAGTGGGTTGAGCCAGAGAAAGCAGAAGTAGGGGTAAGAATTGGGTCTCTTGGAAATCCAGACTACATTTGGTCATTTTCAATGAAATTTTCACATCCTTTAGAAATTTCACATCCATTAGGAGGTTTTCTTTGTTTTTTTCCAGATCCATAGATATTAAGGTTAAAATTTAATCAACAAATTTTGTTTTTTATTTACAGAGACCTGTAGGATACACATGGAGTTACTAAACCTAAGGGGTGAATGGAAAGAAAAATGTTGGCAGTTCTATCTTAAGTCTTTCTTGCCTGCCTTTGCATGTTGTCATGATAGTGGCCCGAGAACCAGGCTTTTAAACCCAAACATCAGTAAACCGTAAAACATATCTTGAGACAGTCTAGTGCAACAAGAGCAAATTGGGCAGAATTTCCGAAGCAAGTCCATGACCCGTAGTTCCAGTACATTAATCTGCTTAGATATGCTTTGGGTACTTTTCCTGGCAAAACGATAAGTTGTGCAACGAGCGATTAACTCAGATCTTGGAATTAGCCTGTGACTTTGATCTTAAATAAATAAGTTTCCTCCGTAAAGTTTTTATTTAGTATCTGAAATCCAGCTTTTTTCAAGAAAGCTTTTAGCTGGACTATCTTCTATATTGAGACTGAGAATTCAGAATTCTCTGTCATGAGTGAAATTTGTTAATAAGTTCTTGATTGAGAAGTCTTACCCTTCTATCTAGAACACCCGTCCTGCAAACCCTCAGTAATACCTTAGTTAAGATGAAGATTCAGAAAATTGAGATATAACATGAAGTAAAAGTATTTTTGAAGTCTTTTCAATACATCTATGTATTGCACACCTATGTGCCCAGCACATAATATGTGATTATCCATTTAGTGACAATGTATTGGGTGACCATGGTGTGCTGGGTACTGTATTAGAGTATAAAGAGATGAAAAGACAATGTCTTTATATAGTTAATGCTGTAATAGAAATATGTACTAAATGGGAGCCTAGAGGTGATATATGCTCTTTGGAGGCAGAGATTGACAAGGAATTATAAAAGGAACTGAAGGAGAGTTGACTTGAATTGGAGACTAGAAGATGAATGTAATGGCTTGGAATTGAGGAGAGGTGGGGAGCAGTTTGGGGAGGAAGTCATTCTAGGGAAAGGCACGGTGGTATGGTGTGTTTTGAAAGACTGCATATAGTTGCTATGGCTAGAAGAACATAGAGTCCCTGTGGATATGGCAAGAGAAGTTGTGGTCAAACTTATGTTTTAGAAATGTTATTTAGGAGTAATGCTGGGATGGCTTAGAGTGGACAAAGCCCAATCAAAAGTCTCCTGCCATGGCTGGGCGTTGGTGGCTCGTGTCTGTAATCCTAGCACTTTCGGAGGCTGAGGCAGGAGGATCACCTGAGGTCAGGAGTTCAACACTGGCCTGGCCATCATAGTGAAACCTCATCTCTACTACAAATACAATAAATTAGCTGGGTGTGGTGGTGGATGCCTATAATCCCAGCTGTTAGGGAGGCTGAGGCAGGAGAATCGCTTGAACCTAGGAGGCGGAGGTTGCAGTGAGTCGAGATCATACCATTGCACTCCAGCCTGGGCGACAGAGCAAAACTCTGTCTCAAAACAACAACAACAACAACGTGTCCTGCCATAATTAGACAGTCAGCAGCTATGAGGATAGATAAGATAGGTGTCTGGAAGAATGAAGAAAGGGAGACTGAGAGTTGGTACCTCAAAAGAAAGGACAGGACTTGGATTCAAATTGATCCTTGTTTCCATCAGGGACTCCTGAGATTCTTACGAAAACCATGGCCAAGTGCATATGTGTATACACGTCTGAAAATTAACATGTAGTAGCAGAAACCTATTCACAGGCTTTCAGAAGTCATGGATTCCAGGTTTAGAGCCCTTGATCTGTAGAATGATGGAGAGAAAAGAGTCAATAACTCCATGTTTACTAGAGCCCAGAAATTTGGAGGATTACTGATGCAGCCAACAGTTTGGGCCAGTTGGGTCATAGCAGGCAAGATGAGTTCAATTTTGGATGTATTGAGATTTCCCCATAAGAATGAGAACAGTGTATTTGTCTCTGTTGAAGTGCTTATTGAACACCTGTGCTGAAGATCTCCTGATGTAGGATTAATTATAACAACATACACTTGACCAGATGCAAGGTCTAGATACACAAAAATAAATATTAATCCTACTAGAGCTGTAGCTTGAAATGTAGTGTACCCTGGTTTAAAATGCTCTGAATGGCCAGGCACAGTGGCTCACGTCTGTAATCCCAGTACTTTGGGAGGCTGAGGTGGGTGGATGGCTTGAGCCCAGGAGTACAAGACCAGCCTGGGCAACATGGTGAAACCCCATCTCTAGAACATATACAAAAATTAGCTAGGCTTGGTGGTATGTACCTGTAGTCTCAGCTACTCGGAGTAGGGGGCTAAAGTGGAGGATTGCTTGAGCCTCGGAGGTTGAGGCCTTCATCTGAAGGATGAAGGTGAGCCGTGATTGCACCACTGCATTCCAGCCTGGGCAGCAGAGTGAGACCCTGTCTCAATAAATAAATAAATTAAATTAAATACTCTGAGCAATGGTTTTATTTTGCTTGTTTAGTTTAGGAGGCTACCCTCTTATTATGTGTGTGGTTGGGTTTTTTTTGTTGTTGTTGTTTTGTTTTTTTCAGATGGGATCTTGCTCTGTCGCCTAGGCTGGAGTGCAGTGGCATGATCCCGGCTCACTGCAACCTCTGCCTCCCGAGTTCAAGCAATTCTCCTACCTCAGCCTCTCGAGTAGCTGGGATTACAGGCGCTTGCCGCAACGCCCAGCTAATTTTTGTATTTGTAGTAAGATGGAGTTTCACCATGTTGACCAGACTGGTCTTGAACTCCTGACCTCAAGTGATCTGCCTGCCTTGGCCTCCCAAAGTGCACATTTAGTAGGCATTGACATTGTTAATCTTTGAGTGGAAACAGCTGGAGAATACTCCAAATAAGGCTGAAAAAATGTGGGATTATCACTTTTAAGAGGGTCCTGTTTCTATGTACTTAATGCTTTTGCACTGAAATGTTTGATATTTTAGTTGACAGACTTCTTAAGCAATAATTTTGGCATCAGAGGAGTCACTTAGATAATTTCTTGGATCCCCATGAGCACCATTGTAATTTGTAGAACAGGTTGAAAGGGGATTGTGACAACAGTCAGTCTTCAGATGTGTAAGGTCATCTTGTCTCGCTTCCTCTCTACCAGGTTAAAACCACACCTCAGGGCTCCAGGAAGCTGACTGAGCACCTAGTCCAAAGAAATTTTGCATTCTGGTATTTTTCAGTGTTTTCTTGTGATTTTCATCTTTAAGCTAATTGTTGAGTAGGGCTTATAGGATTTGCTCTCTTTGGGCAAGCTTCCTCAATACCAATGGCAGTAGTCATGCAGTCCTGTCGTGACCGTGTTCAACTGAATTGACAGCTAATATGTATCACGCCACACCACTCTGCGGTTTTGCCCCTTGTAAATGTTGGCTTCATCTGGGAAATTGTTAGAAATGAAGATTTTAGTTCTTGTTCTTGACCTCTTGAGCCAATCTATATATTAACAAGATCTCATACGTGACTCAACATGTGCATTAAAGTCTGAGACTTACTGGAGTAGTTCAGGAACATGGCCTCTCAGAGCCCTTTTGCTGAAGTTCAAGGCTTTTTCCATTTATTTTCTCCTCAGAAGTGATGAGAAACATCTGTTCACTATCTTTCATGCAGTATACATTTTCATGTCATTAAAGATAATGATTTAGGTGCCTCTAAGCTGTCTCTTCTTCAGGCTTAATAACTGAAGTTTGTGTGATCTCTTTCTTCATAGAGAAGATGATCTTTTAGCCTTTCATCCTGTATTGCTTTTGGTCTCTGTTTCCTAGATAATTTTTTAAAAAATGTCATTTCTGAAATGGGCAGAATACTCTTATCAGACTATGGTTGCTACTAAATAAGCAAAATAACCCAACCCATGTATTTTTTAAGATCTAGGGGCATTTGGCTAAATTTTTTGTTTTATTTTAAAAGTGTTTGGTTTAGCAGCCGGTAAGAAATAGGCAGAGACTAAATTCTATCCTGTGAGGGAACTGTCAAAACGCCAAAGAAGCTAGGCCGACGGCCGCTTCGGAAGGAGGGAATAGTTGACCAAGGTCTTTGGCCTTCTTGTTGGGTTGTACTTCAGGCGTGAAGTGGGTTACGAATAGGAGGAAGGAGATGATGGAAAGAGGGAAGAGAGAGTAAAGAGAGAAAGAAAGAAGGAAGGAGAGAAAAGGGAGCAAGCAAAGGGAACCAGATTAGTAAGCAAAGCAGAAGAGACGATTGAAAGGCACTCAGATGGAAATGAGAGTTTATTGTTGGTTATGGCTTTACAAATGTTTTGGGTTGGGGATGTGAAGGAGAAGTCTGTTGAATTATTTAACATTTTGTCTCCGACTTGTTGAATGTCAGACACTTTTATCCACCTTTTGCTTATAGGAAGAGTTCAATTTTGCATGGAATTACATCTGTGGTTTTGTGTGTGTATTTTTTTTAAGGCATCAGGGTTATATCTGAATCATCATCTTTTGCATGTTTTAGTCTGGACATCTTTTAATTCAGTGCAAGTTGTAGCTCTAAATGAGATGATCCTTATTTTCTGCAGTAAAGCATCCACCTGAGAAAGCGACAGTAGTCTGGGTGAAGTATCTTCTAAAGTGATTCTTAAAATCATACTTCCCACTTTGTTTTAAAGGAAGAATGTTTGCGTAGTGTCAAAACATTAAAAGAGCTGGAGCAGCCTTGGCATATTCAGCATTTATTGTATCATCGTGTCACAACAGGAGGAGACAATAGTGGCTAATTCACTGATTGCTTCCTATCACAACATTGACACAAGGTTTGTAGGGTCAGCATTACTTTGCTGGGTTGTAATTTAATGAACCCGAAAGGTTTCTTTATCTTAAATCCAGATTAGTCACGTGGCTGATTGGCAAATAAAACTTGGGCAAGTGGTTGCTATGCAGTTAAATGACAGTCTATTGACCTTAAATATGGCTTTCATTAAACAGTAATGTGCTTGCCTGATGCCCTGCCTTTGATATTTCATTTTATTGAGTTTGCCTATATCCCTGCTAATCCTCAAAATGTGCGGGTCTGGTAAGACTGTTGGCCGAATGAAGAGGGTAGAGGTTTATTGGTGCACTCACTGCGTGCCAATTGTCTAGGCCACTGACACATGCAACTTAGCCTCCGTGGCTGGACATGTACATAGTTAACAGTAAAGCATTTCTCTCTTTCCCTAGGCAGGACCGTAGGGTGTGAGTTAGTGTGAAAGAATGCAAGGCTGTGGAAATTTGAACCTCAGGGTTGTTCTTACTGCTGCTGTGTTTCCCAGAAAATAGCCATTGACTTTTCTTCTTTCTTTTTAACATGGGGAGGGCATTTATAGCATAATGAAGTATTGTTTGATTATTTATATGTGTTTCCTTGGGTCTTTTTGCTTTTAGAGTTGTGTTGATTTGTGCTTTGCTGTGTATTATGTGTGGGGAATAGGGTATGAAGCCTATAGGGAAGAAGGGTGGATGGAGAGGCACTAAAAGTACAGGGATTTGACTTATTTTAACAAGAAGAAATTCTGATGACTAAAGATAATTTGCGAATACCTAGTTATGGCTTCACACCTTTTGTCTTAGTTCAGGCTGGTATAACAAATGAGCGTAGATGAAGTGGCTTAAACAACAGACTTTGATTTCTCACGGTTCTGGAGGTTGTAAGTTCTGGACGTTGTATGATCAGGGTGCCACCCAGTGTGGTTGGGCTCTGCTGGGTTGTATGCTGCTGACTTCTTGTATCCTCACATGGCAGAAAGAGAACTAGGAAGCTCCCCGGGGTCTCTTTTTGTAAGGGCACTAATCCCATTCATGAAGACTCTGCTCTCATGACCTGTTTCCTCCCAAAGGCCCCACCTTTTAATACCATCAAGTTGGGGGCTAGGGTTTCAACAACTGAATTTGGCAGTGGGACACAAAAATTCAGTCCATGCATCTCTTCAAATAATATGAGCTTTTATTAGCATTAGGTGGACTACATTGATTGAGTTGATTGGAAGTAGATTTTCAGAAATGACTTCCAGTATCTATTGATACTATAAACAAGGTGGTATTTCATTAGTGATAGGACCTGTGTTGGTCCTTTAGGAATGATGCATTATTTGCAGAGAAGAGTTGATCAAGGTGAGTCTTGTTACTTGAACCTTTGTGAAGGACAAAGTAAAGAAACATCCCAAAACAGGAAATGCCACACTTCTATTTCCTGAGGATTGAGTTCATCAGGAAAGGTATATTATAATAGTTATCTATTGTGTAAACAATAACAAACTACTGCAAAGCTTAGAGGCTTAAAGCTGTGGTAAATATTTGTTATCTCCCAGTGTCTATGGGTCAGGAATTTGGGTGGTTCTGCTTTAGGGCCTCTCATGAGGTCACAATCATATGATGGCTTGACCCGGGGCATAGGGATTTACTTTCAGAGGTGTCTCGCTGATATAGTTGGTAAGTTGCTGTTGCCTAATGATGTGAAGCCTAAGTGCCACTCCATAAAGGTATTTCTATAGACTGTTTGCATGTTAACACAACATGGTACCTGGGAGCAATCTGAGACAGCAAGATGGAAACTGCAGTGGTTTTTATTCCCTAGCTTAGGAAGTTCTATACCGTCACTTTCCAATATTCTGCTGGTAACACAAGTCAGCCCTATTTATCATGGTGGGACTAGGCAAGGGCGTGAATATCAATTGGCTAGGATCACTGGAGGCTGGTTGTACCACAAAGGACACTTGGTTGTCTTTTTATCTCAGTTGCTTTCTCTAATATTGTCAGTGCTATGGTTTGAATATTTGTCCCTTCTAAAACTCTTGTCGAAATGTAATCCTTGCTGGGCGCGGTGGCTCACGCCTGTAATCCCAGTACTTTGGGAGGCTGAGGTGGGCGGATCACGAGGTCAGGAGATTGATACCATCCTGGCCAACATGGTGAATCCCTGTCTCTGCTAAAAATACAAAAATTAGCTGGATATGGTGCCATACGCCTGTAGTCCCAGCTACCTGGGAAGCTGAGGAAGAAGAATTGCTTGAACCTGGGAGGCGGAGGTTGCGGTGAACCGAGATTGTGCCACTGCACTCCAGCCTGGGCAATAGAGTGAGACTCTGTCTCAAAAAAAAAAAAAAAAAAAAGAAGAAATGTAATGCCTTAATCCCCAATGTGGTAGTATTGATAAGTGGGGTCCTGAGGGCTTTGCCTTCATGAATGAATTGATCCATTCATGGATTAATGGGTTATCATGGGAGTGGGACTGGTGGTTTTCTAAGAAGAGGAAGAGAGACATGAGCTAGCAGACTTAACCCCCTCACCATGCAATGGCCTGCACCACCTCAGGACTCTGTAGAAAGTCCCCACCAGCAAGAAAGCCCTCACCAGATGTGGGCCCTCTATCTTGAACTTCCCAGCCTCCATAACTACAAGAAATAAATTCCCTTTCTTTATAAATTACCCAGTTTCAGGTATCTTATTATGAGCAACAGAAAATAAATGGCGCCAGGCGGCACTACAGCTTCTTTAAGCTCACATGTTGGGTGTAGTATATGGAAGATAAGAGTCCTCAATTTGGTGGGGAGAAATCATACACCTCACGGTAAGGATTTTTCTGTTGCTAATGAAGGTATTTTAATCGATACAAATACAAGTACTATTTGGCATGCATTATTAGCCTGTTACCTTTGTTGAGCACCAAGAGTACTCTGTACGTAGGTAAACTATAGTTAGAGGTCCATCTAAGGGGAGTCCAGTTTAGCATTTGTGTCAGATTTGTGTTTCATAATGTGTTGATTATATGGAAGGTTCTTTTGGAAATTTGATTAGTTGCCTGCCTTCAGATATCTACATAAATTGCATAGCATGCACTGTGGGTGCATTCTTTATATGGTTCATGGGAGGAATTGATTTATTTTTAGAGTTTGACATAGGGTTCTTTGGGATAAAGTTTGTTAAAAAGATCCTGTGGTGATGTGTCTTCATCTCACCCATTTATTCTTGGGATGCTCTCTGTGTGTTAGTGGAGGGTTTTCACTGCATTGTGCTCACAAAGGGCCTTGAACTCCCCCTTTGTGCTTTAACCTTGGCAGGGTCTGTGTGGCTGACCCTGCACTTCTGAGAACTTCTCTGCAGTTTCCTTTGGGCGGCCTGAACATTGGCTGTTTAATACCAATTAAAAGCAAGGGCTGTTCCTCTCAATGGATTGCTATTAATTACAGCCTGTGTTCCGGTAATCTGAGACAGAGCAGCTTCCTCTGGTTTCACTGAAGACTATTTTAGTTCTCTGCTTTGGTTGGCTGATAAAATCTGAGAGGCACATACTGATTTGGAATAGGAAAAGTATTCTGACCCTAAGGAGAGGTATCTGGGAATTGGAGGATGTGTGCTCTGTTCTTATTGTGAGTGTCTTTGGGTTAGGTGGGGCATATAAGGGAACATGGTGAAATCAAACAGCCCTGGGCCCATGTCAGAGATCAGGGTTCTAGTTCCAGCCTTAACACTAATAGGTTGTGTAACTTGAAACTAATCGTTTCGTCTCTCCCTGTACCAGTTTACTGATCCATAACATTGAGGGTTTAAACAAAGTTATCTTGATTGTCCCTTCTGTGTCTAAACTTTTGCTAAAAATTGGTTACTGTTCTTATCAATGATATGAAATATTATGAGACTATTCAAGGCTAATTCTTTAACTTGAGATTTTAAGAATCAGTTTTTTAAAATAAGTTTTTTGGGTATTTAATGGTATGGGTGAAGTCTGGTGGTCCCTGATGATTGGTTTAGTTACTGGGAGATTTTCTGCAGGAACAGTTGGAGAGCGTTTTAGTTTGTGCCAGAATGTAGATAAAAGGGTAGATTTGGGTTTGGTGTTTCTGAAGCATTTTAGTTCAATGAGATTTTGAAGGAAATCCCTGGATAGAGATTATAGTCATCCCTTGGGTTCTGGGGGATTGGTCTCAGGACCTCCTTTGGATACCAAAATCCATGGGTGTTCAAGTCTCTGATATAAAATGGCATAGTGTTTGCATCTAACCCACGCACATCCACCCTTATACTTTAAATCACCTATAGATTACCTATAATTCCTAACGCAATGTCTACACGTCACTTCATTCTTGTGGATTCAACGTAGTACTTGGGATGTGGCAAATTCAAGTTTTGGTTTCTGGAACCTTGTGGAATTTTTTTTTTTCCTGAATATTTTCTATCCCTGCTTTGTTGAATCCACGGTGTGGAACCTATGGATACAGAAGGCTGACTGTATTTTTTTTTTAAACTCTCAGAAATCTGGGATATGAGTTCATCTCGATTCATGAAGCATAATTTATTACTTTTTTTTTTTTTTGTACTAGAAATGAGAACACATTAATGGTTGAAGATTTTTTGGCTTTGAGAAGAGGCCAAGAGGTGTTGTTTGCATACAAAATAGTAGATTTTCCTACATGTTGTGATTGGTTATGTGGGCAGAGGAAAAGAATATTTGAAACTATGGTTGATCTATGTAATTCTAGGCATATAGAGGCTTTGCTTCTAGGTACTTTTCGCCTTCAGACTGCTATTAAGGGTAGCAAACATCTCAGTTATGTATGTAATAGCATTAAATGAATGTTCTCAAATGAATAAAGAGGCTTAATAACAGGTGTAGCATTAAAAGAGAGGCTGCAAAGGGGAATCCTTCACCCTAACTTCCAAAGACTAGCGTGGAGGAATAACCGCTCTGGGGTGGGAGTGTTCTTTTCTCAAGTGCTGACAGGGAGATGAACTATCCTGCTTGGCCTGTGGGGGAGGGTCATGGTTATTAAGGTTGGGTAATATTTTTGTTACACATGTGTAGAAGAATGTCATTAATTGTGGCCTTTAGCACGTGGATTTTCTTGATCAGATAATAACTTGACAACTCCAGCCAAGTGACTGCTAGTCTTGTGTCAGTTGTAAATATGTGTTTGGAAGGCGATATTGTACCAGTGGGTTTTTTCAGTCGGGATGTTTGAGGTATACATCAAATGAAAATGATGCAGATAATGGAAAACTCTTAATTTTAATGGCTTAAAAAAATTCTACATTAAACCTGAAAAACTAGAGACATAGACCGGTTGGGAGGTACTGTGAGAACCTGCTTTACAAATGATTTTCTGTGGAACCCTGTCACCACCATTTGCTGAAACCTACTTTCCATTTGAATATACATTTAGATAAGGCCAATTGGCTGCTAGATCATCGCCTAATGGGCCTGTGATCCCACATGAAGATGATTTTCCCTTTAGCCCTAGTACCACTCTCCATCCCGCTCACCCTTACAGACCATGTGAGAGGGTCCCTAAGTCTCACTTTCAGGTGGGCTCAGCCAGTGGAAATCAGAGAGGTGTGAGTTGGTGGTATATATTTTGTCCCTGCTCCCTGCTAGGGTGTCCTGATGCATTTAGACTGAGGTGGTCACTGCTTTTCACTGGTGCCATTGAACTGGAACTATAGTTTCCCGTTGGTGAGATGTTGTTACTACAGTTTTTCACATACATGTATATTTCACATACATGTATTTTAATTTTTTACATTTATTGTTTATCCAGTGAGTTAAAGCCTTAGAGGACTGAGTTAAATTTTAGTGCCTAAGAATACTACTACCTTTTCTTGGAGGAAGAGCATTGAAACCGTAAGAGTTTGCAGTTACAGAAGCAGTATCCTTTCTCTGGAGCACTGAACAGGTGTTGGGGGCCAGACCGTTCAAGCCCTGTCCACCATTCCCTGCTGAGCAGCTTCTCTACCAGCGGCAGCTCTTCAGCCTCTAAAGGCATGGCGGAGGCCTGGAGTAGGGCCCTGCTAACCTTGAATGCTCATGCCTCGCAGGTTATGAGGATTAAGTTATGTAAGATTATATGCGCTTAAAATAGGAGTTGGCATAGAACAAGTACTCCTTGATTTTGATCTGGTCTAATTCATTCATATTTAGAATGAAAAAATGGCAGCAATGTTAAGTTTAATTCAGATGACAAGACTTACTAAAAGGTCTTTTCTGATACCTCATCTATACATATAGTATTCTACTCTGTGTAGATCATCTAAAATTTCTATAAGTTGGAGATCTTGGCTTTTGTGTTTTAAGGTTATGATGAAAGACAGTGAAATCTGCAGCTGAATTTAGGGAAGACTCCTTGAAAACATCATCAGTTGGCTTTCTCATTTGGAATACAAATGGACAGTTGTATGCTCCTGCCATTGCTTTGTTATGATTATCTAGGAGTTTTCTTATTTTTTAAAAATGTGACTTTATTGACATTTCAAGTACTATAACATTTAGCCATTTAAGCTCTCTCTCTGTGTGTGTGTGTGTGTGTGTGTGTGTGTGTGTGTGTATATATATATTATTTTTAAAAATTTTTTGAGACAGTCTTGCTTAGTCTTGCTTAGTCCTCCAGGCTGTAGTGCAGTGATGTGATCTCTGCTCATCCCAAACTCCGCTTCCCAGGTTCAAGCGATTCTCATGCCTCATCCTCCCAAGTAGCTGGGATTACAGGTGTGTACTACCACATCCGGCTAAGGTTTGTATTGTTAGTAGAGACGGGGTGTCACCATGTTGGCCAGGCTGGTCTTGAACTCCTAGTCTCAAGTGATCCAACCCCTCTTGACCTTCCAAAGTGCTGGGATTACAGGCATGAGCCACTGTGTCCAGCCACTATAATTGATTTTTAGTAAATTCTGTGGAATATACAGCATTTTATTTTTCTATTCATCAGTTGGTGGACATTTAAATTGTTCTTACTTTCTGGCTGTTATGAATAATGCTGCTGTGAGCATTCTTGTACATGTTTTTGTGTGGACATATGTTTTCTTAGGAGCTACTCTTACTTTGTTGCTAGCTGAGGCTTCTAGGACTGGGATCCTTCGAACACTGCATGTACCTCTTGGAGGAGCGGAGGATTCCTCTGAAGTCAGAAATATCCTCCCTGGAGATTTCTACAAGCAGTTGGATGGACTCTTTGGGGCTGAGGAAGGAGCCTTGAGCCAGGGATGTCTCAGGAATGTGAGAGTTGAAGCACAGCTGTGCAGTATGACCTTAAGCAATCAACTTGCCAGCTGCCTTGTCTGTAGGGAAAGGGTGATGTTACTACTGAAAATTGTGACCTCCTCCAGACACCAGTGGTGAGGATTAATTAGTAAATGTTGGCTGTGCTAAGCTTTTCCTTTGGCTCTTCTTTATTCTCAGAGGCAACCCTGCTTTTTAGGGTTGAAGGTAGTAAGATCTATAAGAAAAAGCTGGAGAAACCCATCTTGTCATTGCTTTCTTGGGAATTAAGGGTTATCTTGTGCTTGGTTAGGACACCAGTTAGTTTCCAGCATTCTCAGTGGAGGTAATCAGATCTTGGAAACTTTGAGGGCATGTGATCAAGCAAACAACAAAACTCTGAGGATCAGAGGACTGATAGAGACCCTATGAAGGGTTCACCTGGAAGAAGGCAGTATGGTTGTGTGGAAACAACCTGCCCTGTGGAGTCGCATAGATCTGGGATGGAATCCTGGTCGTGCCAACCTCTCTCAAGTTACTGAATAGGAATAGTGATGGCCACTTGGCAGAATTGTGGCAGGGATGAAATAGCACAGCAATTGTAAAGAACCTGTCACAGTGGCTGACATACTGTAGATTGTTTGTGATTATTCATTTCCTTTTTCATCTGGTTGATTACTGAACTTCTAGGCAAACTGCCATCTTGGAGAGAGACTGGGATGGAGGGCAAGCCTCCCTTGTAACTGTTGGTATTTATTTGATTTTGGACAAGACTTCCCTTTCCTTCACTAGATCTTGAAGGTTTTTTAGTATCAAAATTCTCAGATAAGCATCTCATCTTATTTTTAGACAAGTAGGAGTTAGTTTATCCTCTTTTAAAGAGTTCTTGTTGAAAGTTAATGCATTTATTTTTAATCTTCTGTAGTTTCCTGTTCAATATGGTAGCAACCAGTCACATGTAGCTATTTAAATGTAAATTAAATGTAAATAAAAAAATCAGTTTCTCAGTTGCTGTTGCCACATTACAGGTACACAAGAGCTACATGTGGCTAGTAGCTACTGCATTGGACAGTATATAGGATAGAACATGTATGTCATCACAGAAAGTTCCATTGTACAGTACTGCTCTATGGAATAAGACTCTAATAAGTGGGAGTTTCAATAGAAGCTTATTCTTGCATTCGTATGAATCTGTCTGTGGCTAGAACTCTGGCATCCTATTACTTTTTTTTTTTTTTCCTTTGAGACGGAGTCTTGCTCTGTCACCCAGGCTGGAGTGCAGTGGCCGGATCTCAGCTCACTGCAAGCTCCTTCTCTTGGGTTCATGCCATTCTCCTGCCTCAGCCTCCCGAGTAGCTGGGACTACAGGCGCCCACCACCTCGCCCGGCTAGTTTTTTGTATTTTTTAGTAGAGACGGGGTTTCACCGTATTAGCCAGGATGGTCGCGATCTCCTGACCTCGTGATCCGCCCGTCTTGGCCTCCCAAAGTGCTGGGATTACAGGCTTGAGCCACCGCGCCCGGCCTGGCATCCTATTACTTGGGATTGCTAAAATAATTCATACTTGCAGTAATGACCCACTGAGACCCTTGTTTCTCAAGTGGTCTTAAAGTTTTGAACTTAAAAGATGGGCTGGGTGCGGTGGCTTACGCCTGTAATCCCAGCACTTTGGGAGGCTGAGGCAGGCAAATCTCTTGAACCTAGAAGTTCGAGACCAGCATGGTGAAACTCTGCCTCTACTAAAAACACAAAAATTGGCCAGGCATGGTGGCGCATGCCTGTAGTCCCAGCTACTAGGGAGGCTGAGGTGGTAGGATCGCTTGAACCTGGGAGGTGGAGGTTGTGGTGAGCCGAGATTGTACCACTGCACTCCAGCCTGGGTGACAGAGCGAGACCTTGTCTCAAAAAAAAAAAAAAAAAAAAGTTAAAAGATAAATTCAGCCTGTGTTTACCCTGCAAACAATCTTACCAGCGCTCCAGACCTCTACCAAGTCATAGCGATTGCCTTGCTTTGAGGTGGAAGTTTATATGCAAGTATCTTTTTAAGTAGGACCATTTAGAAAGAATATGTTTGAATTGAGTTTGCTCTAAGTAATGTTTAACACTTTAATATCTTCTTCTCTTTATGGGAATATCAGTTAACAGCATTTATACTTTATTTTCAGAATACCAGTGGTTTTCTTAGCTCTGGAAGTACTATATCTTTAGATCCCAATGTAGACTTAAATAAATCTGTTTGGCTGGCTTCATCTGGATACAAATGACTACGTATTTGTAATAGGGACTTCATTTCATGTTTAACTTACTTTTCTGTTTTTCCTGTGTATTTTGTTTTCAGAGCATTGAGTTAGCAATCGGAAGAACTAATGTTTATTCTCTTTCAAATCCCCTTCTTGTTTTCTTACTTATTAAGCGTTGTCTGCGTGATTTGCTTAGGATACAAAAAATGATCACAATGTGGTTTTGGCTCTGGAGGGGTCATGTGAAGTGGTCCATGACCTGTCTGCCTTATTGCTTTGTTGATGGGTTTGATGGAAGGTTAAGTGTGAAATGCTGTGTAGACAGTTCATTGTTACACAAACGTCTAAATTATTAGCCTCCTTTTTAATGAGATAGATGAAGGTGTGGGCTATGAATGAGATTCTTCATGGCGTGAGTTTTCTGGTGGGATTTTTCAAGAGTGAGAAGAGGTGTGCCTTGAAGCAGTTAAGTAGGAGAACTTACTCCAGATATTGAGAGGGATGACTGGAGAAGGACTGAATAGACCAGCTACCAAAAAAAAAAAAAAAAAAAAAAGAAGAAGAAAAAGAGAAGAAGAAGAAGAAGCTGGGGCAGAGGAAGGGGGTGAATGCCAGGTATCTTTCTGATGACTGTACTGTGTATTTTCTAATATTCTTTGAAAACTTTGAGATCAGCAGAGAGGCTGAGCCCTGCTGATGAGGAAGGGAGATTTGTTTAGAGACCAATAATGATACTTTAAGGTGCATGCAGTGTGTCTGTGTACTAGGCAGGTGCCATTTAAGTCAGAAGTCACTTTCCTGCTTTAGGACAGGTGCTGGGATGTGGAAGCTGGGGATGCAAAGTTACCGCTCTGTGTTGGATTATTGGCCACCTCATCATGAGTACTTCTACTTCATTAGTGATCTCTGATATGACTGCTGGATAGTCTTCTTGCAGTAACTTCCTTTAAAACTACAGTGGTTTGTGGTGAAGAAAATTTATTTTCAAATTGTATTATTGCTTTTAACTGGTCTCAGAGATCTGGGCTGTCTTGATATAGGCCAGTGCTTAACTAAGCAAAGTGTTATGTTAGAATGTGATTACTATTCCATTATTTCTTCATCCTTCAATTTTGCTTTAATTTGCTCTTAAATTTGCAAGTACCTAATGTTTTTAAGAGTGTTATATATATCATTTTCCCCTAATTTTAAAACCCAAATGCTTTAACAAGCTGCTCAACATGAAGAAGGGAATGGTTTGCATCAGTTTATGAAAGAATACCCTGTTCCCAGGTTGGGTGGGTGCCATGTCAATAGCTTTATTATGTATGACAAACACAATACTAAGAAAACTTATTAGAAACTGAAGTCTTAAATGCTTGGGAGATTATAATGTGTTCTGACTTCAAAATTTTAAGTTAAATTCCACTACTATTTTCTATGACTATTTTGTGCAGTCTACTTTCTGTAGTCATAGAAAATAGTAGTGAAAGCTATAGAAAGCTATAGAAATGGAGAGGTGGGTGAGAATTTATTAAGGTGCCTTCAAACATATAAACTAGAAATAGATTCAGTTATATCAAAGATAGGCCTAGATGTGGACGGAATAGTGAATGTAGTTTCTGCTGCTACTCTTTCAACATGGATCTGTCTGGTTAATTGATACTAGTCATTCTCTACTGCTATTTTTATAGCATTCATCACATTTTAATTTTTGTGGCCATCTCCTCCTGGGCTTTGAGCAGCCAAGAATAAGGTTAGTTCATCTTTGTATCTCTTGCATCTAGCATGGTGCCTGGCACATAGAAAGCATTCAATAAAGACTGTACTGATTGAATGAAACATTTTTTACAAATGTGTTTGAACCAAAGGCAGCCTATTGTTAACCTTGGTGAGCCTTGGAAGGCTTTTTGCTTGTGGTGATGTAGCGACTGAAATATTTTGTAAAAAGTGAAAACACCTTCAAATGATTTATCTCTTTCTGATCTTTATTAAGACAGCAGCGCTGCATCCACACCTTCCTAATTGTGTGTAGTCACTTCTTGCAAGTGTTTGCTGTGCTTGTGTCCTTAAAATGTTTCACAATTCTGGCATTGAGACGCCAGAGTGAAGTGAAGGAGTTGCTTGTTGTTCCCCATACACCCCGGATTCTCCCAGCTCTGCACCTTGGCTCAGGTTTTCCCCTTTAGCTAGAATGCCCTTCCTCCTTGGCTTTGGCTCTCTTAAAGGATTACTCACTGTACCCACCCTTCTAGGCTGAGCTCATAGCTAACATATGTAATCTAACATTTGAATCAGTCGAGAAAACTCTTATTTTCCTGCTGTATACACCCAGTATAGTCGGTTTGCAGGTGTCTGTGGAGTTTGTTTTATACAGTGCCTGTTGGGCTAGGGCTGCATTATAGCTGGCGTCTGTAAGACCATTCCAGTTTAAGAGCATGCAGGGTGGCGACAGTCAGATGAGACTGTCTGTATTAGCTTATGGCTTTTCAGTTTATGGCAGGTTACTTAAACTGAGCCTTAATTTTCCCATAAGCAAAATGGGAACTTAGTATGACTAAGTACGGAAATGTATATAATGCCTAGGAATGGCTTTTGCTAGGTTCGTAATGAGTAGAGTTTCCTTTTCTTCTCTTTGTTTCAAATGATGTAAAAGAAGCCTTGTTTTGAAACCAAGAGTTGCTAATCTGACCAAATTTCATGGAAGGTTATTGATCACAACATATTTGTCATCAGAGTTTGGTAACACCTGATTAATTTTCTGTATTGCTTTGGGATTTATGTAAGCATGTGAGATTGATATTATCTAAGGTTTTAGTTGACAAAAGATGGATAGCCTGTGAGGTCGAAATTATTAGAGCAAAAGACTTTGGAAAATTTCTGCCATGGCATATTTCATACATTTCAGCTTGGTGTCCAGGGTTTCCCTGAGCAGAGGAGTTTGTGATATACGAGCTCATAAATATCCTTGCCTGTGCCCTCTTCCAGAAGGGAAAGCCAGATCTCCAGGGATGCTCACTGTTGGGGAGACAACGAGAGGAGCTTCTTGTTTGAATATCTTTGTTCACAGCAGAGATCATATTTGAAGTTCTTCTCTTCAGCAAAAAGAGCAGAATGGAAAGTGGTTTAATATTCCTGTCGTTAGGGTTTCCACTCTGTGTGGGGTCATGAGAGTCATAGTCTTTATTCTGGATTCTGAAATGACGGTTTGTTTTACTTTTAAAAATGCATCTCACAGGGAAATAGAGAATTGTTCCTGTGAACTTCCTGGCTGCTATACTCAACACAGTTGCTGTGGCAGTTTTTAAAAGGAAATTAAAAGGCAGTAATGCTTTAAATGTACTGCTTTAAGAAACTCGATAACTCTTGATTAGTCAGCATAGCAAACAGCAAAGCAGAACTTTTTTTTTTTTTCTTTTTTTTCTCTTTTTGAGATAGGATCTCCTTCAGCCCAGGCTGGAGTGCAGTGGCACAGTCACGGCTCACTGCAGCCAGGGTTGATAGATCCGCCCACCTCAGCCTCCTGAGGAGGCTGGAACTACAAGCAGGCACCATCACACCTAGTTAATTTTTGTATTTTTCGTAGATATGGGGTTTCACCGTGTTGGCCAGGCTGGTCTTGAACTTCTGGGTTCAAGTGATTTGCCCGCCTCAGCCTCCCAAAGTGCTGGGATTACAGGAGTGAGCCACTGTGCCTGGCCTAGAATCTTTATATACCAGTTTTAACCATTTTGTTTCACTTTTTGAAGCACTTAATAGGAGGTAAATATACTTATGAAAGT
This sequence comes from Rhinopithecus bieti, assembly GCF_001698545.2. NCBI lineage: Eukaryota > Metazoa > Chordata > Mammalia > Primates > Cercopithecidae > Rhinopithecus > Rhinopithecus bieti. The sequence continues at coordinate 483,189 of NW_016841754.1, read as the reverse complement.
TACATACTTAATAGAAACACACAATAATGGTACGCAAAGAAGCAACTCACTCGTAGATTGTGCTCCGTTTTTGTGCCAGCCAATTACATTTGCTTCTGTAGTAGATTTCTCTTCATTGGGTCAAAGGAGAGGTGTCATTAAGGAAAGCACATGTGTCTTTGTTTCCTCTGGGTGTTCTGATGTGAGAGAGCCTGGATTCTTCAGTGCTTCCTGGTGAGAAAAGCAGAACTTAAGAAGGGCTGAGAGAGGGTCCACTTGCCTCCACAGAGCTCCTGATGCTAATAGAGGCTAAAGAGTCACTTTCGGCTTCAACTTTTAACTGCATTATGAGGGCTCTTAATGGATTATAGACTTGAACTTTGCCACGAGAGTAGGTCTCAAGTGGTCTCATCATACACACCAACGCCAAGAAAGGAAACGATGTGAGGTGATAATGTTAATTGGCTTGATTGTGGTAATCATTTCACAATATAAACTTGTATCAAAAAATCACATATACTTTTAATATATATAATTTTTGTCAGTCATACCTCAATAAAGCTGGGGAAAAAATAGAAGTGTGTCCGTAACATTCAATAAATAATACAGTCATGAGCCACATAACGTTTCTGTCAAAAACGGACAACAGTGGTCCCACAAGATGATAATAGAGCTGAGAATTCCTGTCATCCAGTGACATTATAGCTGCCTTAATATCATAGTGCAGTGCATTACCCACGTGTTTGTAGTGATGTTGGTGTAAACAAACCTGTGCTACAAATGCAGAGCTCATACAATTATGTTCAGTACATAAAATACTTGATAATAAACGACTAAGTTACTGGCTTAACAAAATAGGAGTGTGGTGAGGGAGAGACCAATAAATAGGGCAGAGAGAGAGGTAATAATAGTTTTAATTTCCGGGAGAGATGCTGATGTTAAATTTACCTCCCTTGGAAACCCTGGAAGGAGGATAAAGCAAGAGGGCTCTGGGAATCTAGTGGAAACTTTGTAGGTGGAGACACTTAGGTTAATCCTTTTTTTTTTTGTAGTTTAGGCGACAGTAGTGTATTAGGCTCTAACTGGGTTTTGTGATTTCCTTTTATAAGATAAATTTAGTTTTCTTTTTTGGAGTTTGATTGTTTATTGTAATGATAATTGTCTTCATGCAGCATGTTGCAAGCTTAAAATGTTCCATAAGAGTAACCTGGCATGGTGGTGCACGCCTATAGTCCTAGCTTCTAGAGAGGCTGAGGTGGGATGATTGCTTGAGCACAGGAGTTCAAGACCAGCCTGGGCAACATAATGAGACCCTGTCTCAAAACAAAAAAACAAAAAATATTTCATAAAAGATAGCTGCTATTAATAATGGTATAATTATAATAATGTCTTACTGTTATATATCCAGAATGGTTATAGCAGACTTGGTGCTCTTTGAAAATTACCACAACAGTTAACCTTGGAAACCAAAGAAAGCCATTGAGGAAATCCTAGCCACCCCCAAACTTACAGAAAATAAGTTAAGGAATTTATTTAATCTTTAAGGGTGTTATTTATGGTGGAGAAATGAGCAGAAGTCATCATCAGTTTGATCATTAGCATCTGTTTTATTTAGAGAATTTTGACATCATAAACTAGGAATTTGTAAAACTGTGTGTGCATATTTTTCTACATCTGGGTAGCTACCATATGTTATACAGATCTCATCCCTTACATTTCTAGAGTTGAACTGTAGGAACTATGTCTAGTAAAAATCTCACTCTTGGCTCACATGCATTTGGAATTACCCTTTCATATAATAACAAAATAGGGTATTGATTTCTGTTTTTCTGAATGGTTACTTTGTGTGTATTAATCTTTTAAATTTTCATAGCAGCTCTGCAAAGTAGGCATTTTATCTTTATTTTCCAGGTGAGGAAACTGATTCTGAGGAGTAAAATAATTTGCTCAAAGTTTTGTGATAGTGGCAGTACTCAGGTTGGAACCAAGGATTGGCTGACTCCAAAGTCCATTTTCTCTTTATTACTTAAGGTTGTACTTACACATTTTCCTGAATTTTTATCATGACTTATCCTTACTCTAGAGTCTGCATTACCAGCCCCTGTGGTCCAGCAGAAGTTTGGGATGTTGAGGTTGGGCTTGGGCATTGAGGTGTAGACATCAGTACTGCTGGCCAGGATAGGGGCCAGGCCATGGAATGACTGTGGGTAGAACTCAGCTGGTGGGGAGGTATGGTCCATTTGATGGCTGACGTTAGTGAGAGGGCAGGAGAGTCCTCTTGATCAGTGACTAGTTTCCCAGGACAGAAGCAAAGCCTTCCCTCAGGCTTCCTGAGTGAAAGAGCATCCTTCAAACATCCTGCTGAAAGGTGGACTAGCTTCTCCTCGGTTCAGTGGAGGCAGCCTGCCTGGGTCCCTTGAGTGCTCTTTCATCGTGGGGCATCTTGGGATTTAGGAAGCTTGTATCTGAATTTTGGAATGCAAGGGCTTCTGGTGGGGGCCATTATATTTTCAACTAAGATTGGCCTTCCCTGGTCCAGAGCCTGCACACCTTTCTAAAATCTCTTTTTCAAACTCTCTGCTGCTTCATTAAAGTAAGAAAAAATAGCTACACTCTAGATTTGGTTTCTTGTTTCTTCAGTGACATTTTGTCTCCTCATCCTAACACAGTTATCAACTAACCTAGTAAACTAACCCATGTTAGTGTAGCTAATATCCATAAATGTATTAGAGGAAGAATTCTTTTTTAGCGGGAAACTCCGAGGCCATGCTCCCTATCTTTGTCTAACTCCTTGGTGACTTTAGCAATGAGAATTTTAATCCAGAGGCTCCAAGGAGACACCTGCCCCACAAAGTGTGGGATTGCTCCTGTATTCTGTTAATGCCTATTTGTTAAAAGCGTTAACAGTGACCCTTGAACCATGAAGCAACTCTTTTTGGTGCTAAAAGCACACAAGTGCCCAAGAATGCAGCAGCATTGAAACTGGAGATGAAGTGATTTGTTTTTGACATCAGTTGGCAGGTACATTCTCTTACAGAGAGTAAAGATGAAATAGAATCCCATTCATAGAAGACAGTTTGTAGGGAGGGAGGCTGGGGATGGGAAAATGAGCTCAGGCTCAGAGGCCTTTTACGTCTTAGTGTTCTCACAAATATGCTTCCAATAAAAACAATTTGAAAGGCAAAATATAAAATTCTTCCATTTAGGAGCACCTTGCTGAGATCTATGGTGGTGGTTTAAACTGTGATGTGATTAGAACCATGCCCTATGAGTGTGTAATATGTTGTCGACCAGATGGTCATATAATGCTCACTGGTCCTGGTGAGTTTGAATTAGGGAGCTGGGGAAATCTTGGCTGAGAAAAGGTAGGATAAGGCAAAAGTATGTCTGCTTGAGGGGCAAAGTTGCATTTAACTAATTTGGTCTCAGCAAAAGTTTGCCACAGAAATCTGTCAGTGTGTATTGCTTTTTACTATTAATTGGGGTTTTAGTCACGTGCTTTGTGGTTTGTTCATGAAGCTTTTATTTAAATGACTTATGAGAACTATCAAAATGTTTGCTCTGAAGTCCTAAATTATGTTCTTATGCCGTGGATTTTTTTCAGATGATCAACTTACCCATGTGAAAATGCTTGAGCAGGTTGGCTCCCAAATTGTAACGAAAGGCTGTTAGCAGTGCCTTGATTTATCTTTCTTTCACCTCTCCTGGATATGCTGTCTGCTTCCTAAGTCTAAGTGGGATATACTCAGTCCTGCAGACAACATCTGTGCTTCGGCATCAGGTTCCCTGCCTTTCTAGGGAGCTTTAAAAATAAGAGTATCAGGAAAGGTTCCATAGTTGGTGACAATAGACTATAGGTTAGTTTTGGGCAAATGAGAAAGTGAGCTTGTCTTTCTCCTAGCATACCCTGCTGAGATTTATTCCCAGCACCATCAAGGGGGCTATTGTAGAATGCAATCCCCAGTCCTCTCAGTGAAAGGGGAGAATTACAAAGTACAGAGTCTTATCCTTTCACTGTAATCCTGGGTGCACACTTGGATTCCTTATCTGTAAGTGGGAGTGTGGTCCAGACCTCATTCAATGTAAAGCTCTTATAAAGACCCTGATTTTTTAAAGGGAATCTCTGCTGTTGCCACTTGTGTTGTCATCTTCTCCCTGAGAATGTTTTACCATAGCGGTTAATAAGTTATGTGATTTTAATTATCTCTTCACTTGGAGGAGTCAGTGCCTGTGGTAAGTTGTTTGACCATTCATTCATTAACTCATTCAACAAACTCTAGGCTTTAGCTGACCACTTTTTCATTAGCGGCTTTCTTTGCTTGTTATTTTACTTTGATTTTCATGCTTTTCACCTTATATATGCCTATCCGTTTTCCCTCTAGGACTTTCATGACCCTACTTTTTCAGCAATTCATTGTCTGTCTGATTTGATGTTATTGCTTTGAAGCCTGGAGATTTCTTACACGGAGGTGTTTTTCATTGACCTGGATAAACTCAGAAACAAGTTATTGCTGTCTTTTGGCATCGCCTCTCCCCATTTATGTGTTATTCACCATAGTCTTATTAAATATGTTAAGTAGTGATGCCGGAAGAAGTAGATTCTGCTTTCAAAATGTTTTTAATTTCTCTCAACAAAGGTAGAGAAAACCTTTGTTGCTTTAGGAGTCTAGGAGACTCCCCTGGGCAAAGTTTGCTATTGTTTCTTCCCAGATTCCCCTCCCCCTTCACCATTCCTCCAAGAATCTTGAGGAACGATGATTTAAAAGAAAAGGGTCGTGAGGGAGGACTGGCTCATAGATATTTTATGAAAAAGTGTGGCTTGTCTTGGGGTTAAACCATTCCTGGAAAGTAGGAATGAGCTCTTCATTGCTTTGTAGGCAATCACAGTATATAAATACTGTAGAAGATCTGGGTTAAAAACCGAAGCCGAAGCTGTTATCTATAGTGTGCTGTTGCCAACCTCCCAGTAAAGTTTTAGTTTAACAGACCACACTGTGGCTGATAATGATAATTTTGTGTTATCCCTATTGGACGAGTGGCTAGCCTGTTTCCACAGTAGACAGATGCTTTTCTTAATGACAGACACCAGCCCAGGGCCTTGCTTTGTAGTAGGCCTTTGATAAATGTTAGTTAGATTTAATTGCTTGCTGACTTGTTGAGTACTGAGTGTGATTAGATTAAGCCTAATATGTTGTAATTAAGAACTATCAGTCACAAAACAAATTTAATTTTTTTCTAAAAATATATGAAATATAAAAGTTACAAAATAATTATGACTTATCAAGGGGAAAATTGTGACTTATTATAATTCATTCAGTAGCTGAGGTTCAGTTCATTTCTACATTTGAATTTGAACTCCATGTCTGGTTGTTTTTTAAATGTGTGTGTGTGTGTGTGTGTGTGTGTGTATGTGTTTTGGTGGGAATTGGAGTTGGGGTCTCTCTCTGTCATACGGGCCAGAGTGCAATAGTGCAATGATAGCTCACTGCAGCCTCAAACTTTTGGACTCAAGCCATCCTCCTGCCTCAGCCTCCTGAGTAGCTAGGACTACAGGCATGTTTCATCATACCTGGCTAATTTTTTTTTTAAAGATTTTTTTTTTGTAGAAGTGGGGTCTCACTATGTTGCCCAGGCTGGTCTTGATCTCCTGGGCTCACACAATCCTCCTGACTCGACCTACCGAAACACTGGGATTACAGGTGTGGTCCACTGTGCTTGGCTGCACATTTTCTTTCAACAGTTTTTTCTGTCCTTTGTTGAAAGGCTTCATTGTCCTGCTGATAATTAGGCTATTAGAATTAGGAAGATTCTTCTTTATCACCTGTTCTTAGATGACAAAGATTCTTAGAAATTCTTGCTGTGTTTATTTTGTACTTCCTGGTAATGTAGTTTAGATCTGAAAAGACATGATTGAAGTTAGCTCTTACAGAGGAGGAAAATACTTGTATACTAAGGATCAGTTTAAATGACTCAAGATAAGCAATCAAAGAAGTGTTATCTTTACCATTGTATTAGTCTGTTCTCACACTGCTAATAAAGACATACGTTAGACTGGGTATTTATAAAGTAAAAAGGTTTAATTGACTCACAGTTCAGCATGGCTCGGGAGGCCTCAGGAAATTTGCAATCATGGTGGAAGGGGAAGCAAACATGTCCTTCTTCATATAGCGGCAACAAGGAGAAGTATGAGCTGAGTGGGAGAAAAGCCCCTTACAAAACCATCAGATCTCGTGAGAACTCACTGTCTTGAGAACAGCATGAACCTAACTGCCCCCATGATTCAATTACCTTTTACCAAGTCCCTCCCATGACATGTGGGGATTATGGGATCTACAATTCAAGATGAGATTTGGGTGGGGACACAGCCAAACCATATCAACCATATTCTGCCTAAATTAGATGTCTATCTCTAATCACAGCTTAATTATTCAAGTGCCCACAGATTCTTCTTTTAATTGGTGATTTTCTGATACCATTGCAGGACCTTCTGATTGATAGTTTGTGCACAAGTTTTAAAAGAAGTTAGTGTCTCTTTTAAGAGAAATTCGTCGACTACAGTGACATTAGAACCAGTGATTAAAATTACTGAAGTCGCGTATGTGGATGTCTATGCCTGTCTACTTTTTGTTTATAGAACTCATGACTATTTAAATGAAAACAGTCACCTCAGTCCTCACTAAAAATAATGATTGTTAAAAATATAAAATTTAAGGTGGCTAGCAGAATGAGGCAATAAATACCAGAGAAATGGAGTCATGAGTAAAAGTATTAATGTTCATGGCTTCTTTTTGATTAAAGTCTAAACGTTGTTTTTCAATTCAGACTTAACAGGGAGGATGCTGCAAATGAAGGGAGGATGCTGCAAATGAAGGGAGCATTTTTTTCTGTAAAGGCCCACACAGCGTCTTATGGTGTCTTAGTACATTTGGGCTGCTGTACAGTAACAGAATACTATAAATTAGGTAGCTTCTAAAGAACAGAAACTTATTTCTCATGGTTCTGGAGACTGGGAAGTCCAAGATCAAGGCATCAGCAGATTCAGTGTTTGAGGGGAGGACCTGCCTCCGGTTCAGAGACAGCCATCCTTTTGCTGTATCTTCACATGGCAGAAAGGATAAGTAAGCTCTCTGGGACCTCTGTTTTAGGGGCACTAATCCCATTTATGAGGGCCCCACTTTCATTATCTAATCACCTCCCAGGAGCCCCATCTCCTAAAACCATTACATTTGGGGGTTAGGTTTCGACCTATGAATTTTGAGGAGACACATTCAGTTGATGGCAGAGGGAGATACTTGGTGTTCAGATACTTAGATTTTTAACTCTGAATTCTTGGGTACCTTTTAGAGATAAGGACTGATTTAGACTGGAGTCGTTGGGCCCAACGCGACTCGAAGTAGCGGAGAGAGCGCGGGACTAGATCGCAGAGCTCCGGACGTGCATCCCAGCTGGCGCGATGGGCGGAGAGCAGGAGGAGGAGCGGTTCGAGGGCATGTTGCTGGCCATGGCTCAGCAGCAGGAGGGCGGCGTGCAGGAGCTTGTGAACGCCTTTTTTAGCTTCCTTCGATGCAAAACAGACTTTTTCATTGGAGGAGAAGAGGGGATGGCAGAGAAGCTTATCATACAGATTTTCAGCAACCACAATCAGCTGGCACAGAAGGCCCGGTGGGAGAAGAGAGCCCGGCAGGAGGCTGAGCGGCGGGAGAAGGTGGAGCGGGTGGCCAGGCTGGCCAAGAAAGCCAAGTCAGAGGCCTCAGGGCCCCAGATCAAGGAGCTAACTGATGAAGAGGCAGAGAAGCTGCAGCTAGAGACTGACCAGAAAAAGGATGCAGAGAATCATGAGGCCCAGCTCAAGAACAGCAGCCTTGACTCCCCAGGGAAGCAGGAGACTGAGAAAGACGAAGAGGAGGAATATGAGAAGGACAAAGGAAAACTGAAGCCCAACCTAGGCAACGGGGCAGACCTACCCAATTACCGCTGGACCCAGACCCTGTTGGAGCTGGACCTGGCGGTCCCTTTCCACGTGAACTTCCGGCTGAAAGGAAAGGACGTGGTGGTGGACGTCCAGTGGTGGCACCTCCGGGTGGGGCTCAAGGGGCAGCCAGCGGTCATCGATGGGGAGCTCTACAACAAAGTGAAGGTGGAGGAGAGCTCATGGCTCACTGAGGACGGCAAGGTGGTGACTCTGCATCTTGAGAATATCAATAAGATGGAGTGGTGGAGCCGCTCGGTGTCCAGTGACCTTGAGATCAATACCAGGAATATTAACCCTGAGAATTCCCAGCTCTCAGACCTGGACAGTGAGACTCGCAGCATGGTGGAAAGGATGATGTATGACCAGAGAGAGAAGTCCGTGGGGTTGTCAACCTCAGACGAACAGAAGAAACAGGAGATTCTGAAGAAGTTCATGGATCAGCATCTGGAGATGGATTTTTCTAAGGCCAAATTCAACTGGCCCCTGTTTTTACCTCCTTGAACTCTTGGGGCTGAGCTGCAACCATCCAGCTTTTTTTTCCCACTCTTCTCTGGCCCTTGTGGGCCTCGGATTCGGGCAGGCATGGGACTGGCCCAGCACACAGGTCCCAGAGCATCAGGAGAAAGGCTGGGATTTGGGGTCTTGTCTTCCCCACTTGGCCTACTGTTACACATTAAAGCGATTTGCTTAGCAAAACAAGAAATAAGGACTGATTTATTTCCTCATTTGTGATGCCAAATTGTAAAGATTAAGGTAATTGTTCTATTAAGGTATGAAAATACATAACTTCTAAGAGACAGAGGCAGATAGGATATTGGCAAACTTCACACCCTAGTTTGAAAGGTACTGGCCTTTCTTGGCTGTGCTGAGGCATGAATAAATACCTCACTATTGTGGTTACAATAGTAATCATACTTTTGTTGTGTTTTATTTCTTCAATTACCATCTGTTGTTGCAGCTTTTAGCTAAAGCACGGCTTTGCAGACTTCCACCTTAAGTCATAGCACTGTGTCTTGGTGAATTGATTATAGAGGTGGAAGTTAGTATCTTAAATTTGATTCAGTCACATATGCCTTTTGGGTGACTTCACTTTGAATCCTCAAAGGATGACTTAGAGAATGCCAAATAAACACTCTGGCAACTGGTAATGACCTTCTGGGAGATTCTGACAGATTGAGATTTCACAACAAACACAGATAAAAGACAGTTTTTCAGAAAACAATGGCAAAGGAACTGAGTAAGTAAAGCATAACTGAAAGCAGTAGAGGTAGTTGAGTGGAAATGCATAGAGAGCTGGGAGGAGTGGAGTTCACCAGCAAATGTATCTTGTGTATCTGGCTGGGAGGTGTAATTGGGATGGAGAAAGGAAAGGCAGCGTGCAGGAAGGCATGTGATAGGAGTAGAGCTGTGTGCCAGGGGTGGCAAGTTGACTCTCTTGGATGGTACTAAGAGTTTGTCTTACTGTAGTTAGAGTTAGTTTTTGTTCTGAATGAGACACTGACTTTCCCTTATTTCCCAATAGGGGTTTTGAATATAGTGACTTGAAGCAAGAACAGTTATTGGAACTATGGTATCAGATTTCCTGAAGGTAACATTATTCATTAAATAATAATGTAGCTCTTTGAGCCCTTAAAATTGGCCTTTTTCTAGACTCCTAAACTCTTTATGTTCCTAATGAAATAACGCTGGCTAGAGCCCTTACCAAACTCTGACCAGAAACAGTGAATTAAAAACAGAAGACTGGGAGCTAGAAATTTTTTTTTTTCAAACCCATATTGTCTCGAAAACATCTACCTTAGGATCTATTCGCATCCGTAACCTTGCCAACCCCTTGATTCATTTGCAAGATGGCCACCCTCCTTGCTATTTACAATCATTCATCTTTTAATTTCAAATTTTTGTACTATTTTCATATTGTTTAAATGAGGTTCACCTACCCAACTTGGTAGCTATTTGCCTATTATCTTCATTGTACCTAAACATTGTGGAAAGTGGTTTCTTTTATAAATTTAAAATGTTTGGCTTTTCAAACCCCTGTTTTCTCATCTTCCTTTGTCAGAGTTCTGTTTGAGGTGACCAAAGCCACTTGGATCCTGATTTAGTGGATGATTTTGGTGAAATTAAGACTTTGAGATTGACTCTTCTCTCCCCTCACTCACCACAGCGGGAATGCATTTTTCATCTTTTCTGTGGGGTGATTTGGAGAATGACTGAGATGGTTATTCCTTTTTTCCTCCTGTTTCAGTCTGTTTTGTGCTGCAGTGACAGAATACTTGAGACTGGGTAATTTATAAGGAACAGAATTTTATTTCTTACCGTTCTGGAGGTGAGTGGGAAGTCCACGATCGAGGTGCCAGCATTTGGTCTGGTGAGGGCCCTCTTGCCGCATCCTTATCTGGTAGAAGGCATAAGGGCAAGTCGTCCAAATGTGGAGTGAAGCCTCTTTTATAAGAGCCCTAATCCCATTGAGAGGGAGAAGCCATCATGGCTTAATCACCTTGAAAGGCTCCACTTGTAAATACCATCACTTTGGCAACACCTAAATTTTGGAAGGGACACATTCAAACCGTAACACCCCCTCTCACCTATTGTCTGCCCTCCTTTTGGGAGTGGGCAGTGGTGCTGACTGAAAGATGGATCCTCCAGGCTTCCTTGCCCTCTGGCTTCTAACTGGATTGGCCAAGGGGGAACTTGAGGGAGAACTAAGAGTGGGAGGGGAGAGAGCTGCCAGTCGTCACATCTCTGCTCTCTGCTGCAGTTTTGTCAGTGGCTGTGTCCCACCAGGAAACCACTCTTGCCTGGTGGGTCCTCTTTCAGGCCTCCAGCAGATTACTTTCCTCTCCTTGATGCTTCGAGTCACTTTCTACCTGAATGCCCCTGTGGTGCTCTTCACCCTTCCCTCATCTTTGTAAATAGTCCTTTGATCAGATGTCTTCATTGGAACTGTGTGAGTTGCCTCTATGTAGTACATGTAAGACACTGTTGATTAAAAGTACAGATAAGACACTGTGGTGTCAACACTTTCACATGAGGAAACACATAGCGCATTAAATGTGCGTGATTGTAAGATACGTCTTAATTTCAGATACGTTAATACTTAGAAACAACACCCATGACTCTCAAAACAGAGGGAGACCTATGAAATTGCTACTGGTTTTTCATTGTATTAAAGATACCATAATAAATATCTTTGTTTATAAACTTGCCTATATTTGAGGTTATGTCCGTAGGATAGGTGAGAAGAGAGTTATAGACATTTTCTAAGACTTGTTTCTTTTTGCCGCATTGCATTCTAAAAGGGTCGGACATATTTAGAATGCCACCTGCAGCTTCTTAGCTCTTGTTTGACTGTCCAATGTGTGTTGACTTTTCCACAGATCTTTCCTAATCTAATAGGCCAAAGAGAGTCTTTCCATTTGGCAGTGAAAGTGAACATTTTCTATTTTTTCTTTTTTTCCTGTATTTTTCTTTTACTTTAAAAAATCTCCTTTGCTATTTATTTATTGGGTCTTACTGTTTTTCATATGCATGAGCTCTTTGTGTAATAGGTCAGGGGTTAGCTAACTTTTTCTATAAAGGACCAGCTAATAGACATTTCAGGCTTTGTGAGCCACACAGCTTCCGTAGGGTGAAAGCAGCCTTAGACAATAGGCAACTAATGAGGATGGCTGTGCTCCCATATGGACACTGAGATGTAAATATTATATAGTTTTTATATGCCCTGGAGTATCATTCCTCTTTATTTTTTTCAACCATTTAAAAATGTAAAAACCATTCTTAGCTCACGGGCTGTAGAAGAACAGGCGGTGGGCTGGATTTGATTAGTGGTCCATAGTTTGCTGACCCTTGTAATAGATGATAACTCATTTAATCTGTTTTGACTATTTTCCTCACTTCCTTTTTTAGATAAATTTTTTAGGCCTACAGAAGTTTAAATTTCTTACAACATCAAATTTTAAATTTCTGGCCATTTTTGTCATGATTCTGAAAGTTAGAATGCTCTTACTAACGATCATATCCAAAAATACACGACTTAATTTTAGCTTTAGAGACATGTTTTTTAAAGCATTCGCCTTTATTCATGTGGAATTTATTTTGCGTATAGTGTGATTTGGAAGTCTAAATTTAATTTTTTTGCAAGCAGCAAACCAATTGTGGGTTGTTTTTGAATTCCCCTGGTTAGTGCTGGGTTCACTAACTGTGCTTTGGATACCTTTGATCCTAGATTTACAGCATGATAATTTTCCCAGTTTTCATTTATGTTCAAGAAGTATGGTACCAACCTGTGACATGAGTTCCTCTTAGTTCTTCTTGGCTCATCTGTTTCCATGTGAGCTGGCATCCACAGGAAATTCAGAACTCTTATAGGCATAATATTAATAGATACATGTGGAAAGAGTTGTTCTCTGAAAAAAAAGTTTGAGTTTTTTCTTGAGACAGAGTCTTGCTATGCCCAGGCCGGAGTGCAGTGGCGCAATCTCGGCTCACTGCAAGGTCCGCCTCCCGGGTTCACGCCATTCTCCTGCCTCAGCCTCCCGAGAAGCTGGGACTACAGGCACCCGCCACCTCACCCAGATAATTTTTTTGTATTTTTAGTAGAGATGGGGTTTCACCGTGTTAGTCAGGATGGTCTCTATCTCCTGACCTCATGATCCACCCGCCTCGGCCTCCCAAAGTGCTGGGATTACAGGCGTGAGCCACTGCGCCCAACCTTTTTTTTTTTTTTTTTCTTAAATGAAGAATGACAACTTGATCTCCCACACTAGGAAAGAAATGTGCAATTAATAGTTTATATTACACAACATTAACTGTTGGGTTTTTTTTTTTTTTGGCCTTTGGAAGACGTACTTAAATTTGTGATAAGTAAAATGACTTGCTTATCACAGGTTACCATATAAGACTGGACAAGAATGATCTTTTATTTCTAGCCTTTTAGGTTGTTGAAGTGACCTAAAATGTAATTTGAGGATAAGCAGAACCCTGATCTGCTGAAAATTACAAAACCAAATTTGCAGGAATGGCTTTCTTGCTCCGAGACTGAAAAATTTGTCTGCTCCCAATTCAGTTGACTATAAAGAATAGATAGCATGCTTTTATTTTCTGACAGCACTAACAGTTATGCCTGCTGAACCAGGAATGCTGTTAGAGTGTCAAGGATGGATTTGCCTTAACTCATTTTTCCACAAAGCTGTAAATTAAAAAAAAATCTGTTAACATTTCTTTGTAATTCTTTGGTTCACAGTAGACAGTCCTGCTGCAGAAGTCCTGCTCTGGTCAGCCCGTATTTCCAGTGAGAGTGTTCTTTCAGAATTGGAAATGTCTGTATGTTCAACTGGGTTGCCATGGTGCTGTGGGACATGAGGTGGCAAACCCCACACAAGAGTTAAAGAGATGAGTAGTGCTTAGGGTACAGATTACAGAAAGTACAGCTTGCCATCAAGTTCTAGGCAAGAGATAGAACTAAATGTCTTAATCTGAAGAGGAAAATCTTCATTCCAAGGGACATTGGGTTTCAATGAGATTCATCGCTAGATTATGCCCCAGATGGCCTGTTAGCTTTTTTAGGAAACTTGTTCCCATTTTGTGTCTCCACAATGGTTCTCAGCTACTATCTGGACCAGTCCCTTAAAATTAAAAGTTAAATTAGTTGTGATGTGATTTGAAATTTGAAACCTATGTTTTTGTTTAGCTAGACTACAATGGTACACTTAGAATTTTTGTTCAACTTCCCCACCCAGTATGAATTTGGAGAAAAATAGGAATGACTAAAAAAATCAACCGGCTCACATGAAATTGAGAGGACAGTTTGGAAATCTCCTTGAATTTCTTTTTGTAAGCCAAATTTATTTTTATAAGCCTCTAACGGAAGACAGTTTGTTCTTTGGATAATTGGCTCAGGCTTTATCCTCCTCTTTCAAATATGCTTCAACCAAAGACCCAACTGTGAGATGAATTGGATAAATGAAGTTGGGAAGTGTGTGTGTGGGGGGAGGGGGAAGGCAAAACAGTCATGTGGAATCTTTTGTTTTGTTTTTAAAATAATTCTTAAGAGCTGCTGTCTTTCGACAGAGTCAGAAAGTCCTTGCTTAAGCATATTTGTCACTTATAGAGAGTGAATGGGATTCTGAAGTCTTTAATGTGGTTCTGTCAATATAAGCCTTGTTGTTTAATCATGGCATTTCTGCAGAAATGAACTCCTGCACCCGCATCCCTCCCCTCTCCTTTCTTTTAGTGTCTTAGAACTGAGCTAAGCATTTGAACAGTCGTTGCTAAGTGTTTCCACATTGGGGGAACTAGAAGAACTTGGCTGGATAGAATTCTGATTTTCATGGGAGGGAATTAGTTTTCCATTTTCTGCCTTAGAAGTCATATAGTATACTTGCTATTTGGGCTGAACTGACTTGAAAAGTCAAACAGGAATGAGTCTAGCTACTAAATTTAGAGAACTGACTCGTAATTTCTTGATCTAATACAGTGGGCAGTCTTGTCATTGCCAGTTCTTTATTTCAATGTTTGCCAAACCTAGAATGAAATCCAAGGCTGCTGCTTAACCATCTATAGCTCTGGTAGTTCATTTCTACTTCTCGTGCTCATTTCCGAAGATAACATGTATTCAGAGAGCCTGTGAGGTCCTGGCTTAGATGAGTCCTGCATATCAGGGCAAACTTCCATGCCTCTGGACATCTTTCACATTTCAGACATTGTCTTACTTCTTTTTCTTTTCCAGTTAACAAGTATATTTTTATTTAAGTCAGGCTTTCTCCCCTCTTCCCCTCTCCCCTTTGCAAGGGAGATTTAAAATAAGTGGGAAATTACTTTTTGTATAGATGTTCTTTCGTCTTAAATTCATGCTCATGTGACTTTCTACTTGCCATTTGGAGTAAGAGTTGTTCAAAGAACATTACCTAAATTCCATCATTAAAAAAAAACTTATGTCCCCCCTCAACCCTTCATCATTATTTTTAAAGCTCTCAAAATGCCTGTCTTGCTTAAAGAATCATAAGACTATGGAAGTGGAATGCACTTGGCATGTTGTTCACTATTCCATGAATTTGTAGACTAAATATATTATTTCTGTGGTTCACCCAGAAGATGTTGTCATCCTTTAAAATTGCAATTAGCATTATTGTAAAATTGACCGATGGAAAAAGATCTATTAAGGTTATGTGTATTTTGGATTTAACGTTGCTTTACCTAAGGATGTTAGAGTTCACCAAATCTTGCTTTGCCTGGGATGTGCATGGAGAAAAATTGAGAAGAAGTGTTTTTGTTTTTTTTTTTCATTAATAAATGAAAGAACTTCAGTGTGAAGAATTTTAAAAAGTCACAAGCACAGATGGTTCACCTGGGTAATTTGCAAGGAAACTGGATGAGCATAATGTAGGTGGGGGGGACTTAGGGAAATTATTAGGATCATTCAGTTCCTTTCCTTTTGTCTGTCTGAGCCAGTTAGGAAGAAAAAAATGAGGTTTTTGGATGTCAGAATTACCCCGCTGGAATTGTTCATGTAGTTTTCAGAATAAAAAACATCAAAAGAGAGAAATTAAATTTTCTGGTATGATTTAAAAAAATAAACAAAATGAGACATGCTGGGGAAAGTGATAGGACACTTTCAGGTTGTGAACCTCAGGGAGTTTCCTGGCCAAGACAGGTGGCTTGGAGTTTTCCCTTTTTCTCCTTCTCTCCTCCCTTCTACTTTACTTTTCTCCCTTTCTTCCTCCTTTTTTTTTTCTTTTGTTTGCACACCCAGCAGCATGGACCTTTCCTTCTTTTGGTCCTTCTATCCATCAGGGTCAGGTCTTTCAAGATAAGTGGACACAATACCACTAAATCCGTAAACTTCTGATTTCTATGTCATTCTTCTCTGTGAGCCAGTGTTGTCATTGGTTTAAAAAAAATAAAAGCTTCGGCTGGACGCAGTGGCTCACACCTGTAATCCCAGCACTTTGGGAGACCGAGACAGGCGGATCACCTGAGGTCTGGAGTTCAAGACCAACCTGGTCAACATGGCGAAACCCCATCTCTACTAAAAAATACAAAAACTAGCTGGGTGTGGTGGCAGGTGCCTGTAATCCCAGGCATGGGAGGCTGAGGCAGGAGAATTGCTTGAACCTGGGAGGTGGAGGTTTTGCAGTGAGCCGGGCGTGGTGGCAGGTGCCTGTAATCCCAGGCGTGGGAGGCTGAGGCAGGAGAATTGCTTGAACCTGGGAGGTGGAGGTTTTGCAGTGAGCCGAGATTGAGCTGCTATACTCCAGCCTGGGCGACAGAGTGAGACTCCATCTCAAAAAAATAAATAAAAATAAAAGCCTCAGCATATTGTCCTCTGGCCTGCGAACTTGCTGAAGTATTATTCCCTATTGTATCCCCCAGGCTATGTTGCTGTCTAGCCTGTGAATAAGGCAGATTCCGCGTTATGGAGGTAGTGGGCTGTGTGAAAAGATTTTTTATATGATGAGTTATACAATTTGAGGCTAAGTACCTAATTTGTAAGTCCTCAACTGTAAAATAGGAATGATACCAAGTGCAAGGAGATGTGAGAATTACAAATTCTCCTGTGTAACATGCTTTATATATTGCTTGGTATACTCGGTAGGTCCTCAAGAAATGCTTGTTTCTTTTCTGCCAGGTCTCTAGTAATTGGAATTTTGGATGACTAAATTAACATTCAGCTCATTTTTTTTTTGAGCGATTAACATGTAAGGCTTTTCTAAGTCCTGAGGGAGGTAAAACATGAATGATGGGTAGCATTTGCTTGCACAGGCACTGTTTTAGCCACGTGTACATTTTATCTGGCTTTATCTTCTATACACAGCTATGAGATACGCACCATTATCTCTAGTTTATTCATAAAGAAATAGTATAGAGGATTGATTTATCTGAGACCGCACAGCTAGTAAGTGATACAGTTGGCTGAGGCATAAAGAGAGAAACTGATACCATGTAATACAAAGCATAACATGATACTTATTTTTAAAAAGGGTGAACACGACCAGATGATTGAGAGGAGAAGGCAATTGTATTTGGTTTGGGTAGGAAAATTAGGACAGGCTTCAGGGAGAAGATGCCATTTGAGCTGAGCATGGCAGGAATTGAGTGTGTTGTGGAGAGGTAGACATGGGAGCCGAAGAGAGAATGTGGTGGCCATGGAGACAGGAACACTTGGGTGCTGCCCCAGAGCAGCAGACAGCTTCACTGGCTTTCTGAAGAATACTGGGTGTGTGACAACCAATCCTAGAAGCTGCCCCTGGACCCTGAGCTGTTGCTAGGATCCCAGACCTAAGGTCGGGTTTGGAGGTGAGGCTTCCTCTGCCCAGGGTTGCCACGTGGCAGCGTTGGAGGCTGTACGTTGAGAGAGAAGTGAAACCAGAAGGCAGGTGACTAATCCAAATAAAAGTTGTGGAGGAGTAGAAGGTGTCAGCACAGGATGAGGGAGGATGTTTGAAATGATGGTTGAAAGGGGGATGCCTAGAGAAGTTTCTGAGCCCCGGATGGCCTCTGCTGTGCCTTTTTAATAGATGCTGGTCCCTCTGGACGTGGTTGAGGAACAGCTTATTAAGTGTTTTCTTCATAGTATTGAAAGGAAGTAGGAGACAAAAGCCTGGATGGAGAACCTGAGGTGGAGTGTTGTACACATGGAACCTACCTGCCAGTGTTAAGGTGGAGGTGGAAGGATTTGATAGGCTGTTGACAAGTTTTTTTTCTGGGGTTGGTGAAATAGTGACATAGTGGGGATTATGCTTGAGGAACATTGATCTGCCGTTTATATGGGGATGGATTAGGTCATTTAGACTTTAGGGAGGGCACTTGTGTTGGTGCCTTTACACCTTGGTGCACAATTCATAAGGCTTTGCAATCGATTCGATTGGGAGGCTGGGAAATGAGGAAGCAGTTAAAGATGACCTTAATGTCTTTAATAGTGTTTCTGTATGTATTAGATATTTGGGTGAGTTCTATGTGGCAGGCAAAGTGCTAGCTATTGGATGAAGAGTGCTGAGCAAAACTGTGTGAGCGGATAGGTGGCGAGGAAGTAGAATGAGAGTGACTCTTGGGTTTTGAACCTGGGTCATGGGGAAAGTGGTGTGACATGTACTGAAACAAGACAGGCAGCAGAGGAGTCGACTTAGAAGCCCTGATGATGCATTTTGTTTTGATGAGTTGAGTTGGAGGTTGATCACGGCAAGTGATCAATCATAAAATTAGACATCTTCGACAGAGATTGGAGATGGCAACAGATAGAAAGTGGGTTGAAAAACAAAGAATATGCCAGGTGCAGTGTCTCATGCCTGCAGTCCCAGCACTTTGGGAGGCCGAGGTGAGCAGATCACTTGAGGTCAGGAATTTAAGAGTAGCCTGGCCAACATGGCTAAACTCTGTCTGATAAAAAATACCAAATGTGGTGGCATACGCCTGTAGTCCCAGCTACTCTGTGGGCTGAGGCAGGAGAATTCCTTGAATCCAGGAGGTGGAGGAGGTTGCAATGAGCTGAGATCAGTCCACTGTACTCCAGCCTGGGTGACAGAGCCAGATTCGGTCTCAAAAAAATAAAAAATAAAAAAAATAAAGAATGCTCTTTTAGAGATTTAAGGGAAGCAGGCAGAAGATACGGCCTTATGAGCAAAGCTTAAATTTTAGGGGGCAGAAGGAAGATGCTGCAAAGAGTGGGGAGGAGGAATCAATATAACTTAAATTTTTCTACCTACCTGTTTTCTTGTGCAGTTTGTTTCCTTTATGGCTTTAGAACAAGGTTTCTTAACCTTAGCCCTGTTCATGCATTTGGGACCAGATAACTGTTATGTCATAGGTCTGTCCTGTGCTTTGTAGGATGCTGAGCGGCACCCCGGTCCCTGCCCACTGTATGCCACTGGGTAACGATGAGTAGCACTGCCTCTTCCCAATTATGTCAACCAAAAATGTCTGTAGACTGCTGAATATACCCTGGGGGGCAGTCACCCATAGTTGAGCCCCACTGCTTTAGGGGTAATGATTTTGTAGTTTTCTTTCTTTCTTTTTCCTTCCCACGTGTATCCTGTCCAAACCACAGCCAGGGAGGAATTGGAGGCAGGCAATGCCAACAAAAGGGTTAAACCTTCATTTGGCTGCAAGCAGTTTGTGACTCAGTTCTCAATAAAGTTAAGTGTAGGAAGATGTTGGGAATTATCCTGTGAAACAGTTTCCTGTACTAGGAGAAGTGTGAACTGGTAAGACGATTTCATTGTAGCTCTCAACAGGCCTGGGCCTGTGACGTGACTGCATTTATGGACATTGGGGTGGGGTGGAGTGGAGGGAATTTTAGCTCTGGAAGTTTGGGGAATTTATCAGTTTCAAAAAGTATTATTTTACAGAAGTCCCTATGTAGTTCTTCAATGCTTTTAGGAGAAGCTATTAATTTAAATGTGTCCTGTCAAAGAAAATAAATGTGTGTCCTAATAAAGGTCCCTAAAAGTTCACGCCGGACATCTCACCCCTCCAAATGAAGTGACACAGGAGGTGTACACAGTCCTAGTGGTTTCTGCATACTCAGCATACTGCCTTTTCACCTGGTAGATGCCCATGAGTTATGAATTGAAATCCCACCTGTCATTTATGCTTGAAGAATTCTTCCTTTTTGATCTCGAAACGGGAAAGAGAAGTGCTTGGAGGCAAAAAGCTTTAATCTGTGCAAGATATCAAAGAATAAGTTCATGACTGTGTCAGCGGCATTCACAGTTTCATTTGAAATCTTTATTTAGAGATTGGCCATGGATTTGGGTGTGCTTGTTAGGTCAGTGGAGGGGAGGCTGTTGATTCAGGTTGGGGCTTTTTTCCATTTCTTAGAGTTCTCCAGGCACTCCTCTCCTGCTTTTGAGCCTAAAGTTCCTTTCTGACAGGTGCTTGATGAAGTGGTTATTATAATCATTTTGGCCTAATACACTATTCATAAAACTTGAAAATTGACCAAAAAGAGAGAGGTGGAGGAAAAACTGAACTATTTTTAGGTAGTTTCAGATGTTGTGTTTAATATTTTAAAAGCCCATAAATGCTAAGGGTTGTTCTCATCTGTAAATAGTGGTGAAACATGAAAATATGAACAGGTGTGCTCTAAGTCAGAGGGCAGGGTGGAGGGGAACCTGCATGAACTATCTTTCCTTAGCAGGCCAGGCACATTCCCTGCTGTTTTTGGGGAGTGGGCTGTAGGATCCTTTCCCTCTTGGAAAAGAGCAGAAAATGTCTATTGGATCTCTGGTCACTGAATAATACTGGCCTACCCTCTGAGTGTGGCCAAGTAGCTCTTAACAGGAGCAAATTGAGACCTCAGCTGAATTCTGCCTTCAAGATCTTTCTTGATGTTTACTGGTCCATGAAGACAGGAAAGCGAGGGTAGGAAGGTGCGAGGACAGTTGCTGCCAAAATGAATTTTGCCAGGTTCATTCATCTGCTCTCCCTCGCACACAGCTCTCTCATTCCTTCCTCTTCGACTTTTTTAAAAATAAACTTTTTGTTGTAGTATGGTTTCAGATGCATGGGAAAAATGAGACTATAGTGCAGAGAATTCCCACACACCTTGTATCTAGTTTCCCCCGTTACTATCTTAAGTTAGAATGGTATGTTCATCACTCAATTGACTCAGTGAGCCAATACGGATACCTTAGAATTAGCTGAAGTTTGTGCTTTCTTCACCTTTCCTCGGTTGATACTTAATGTTCTTTTTCGGTCCCGGCATCCCATCGCGTCACATTTAGTTGTCGTGGAGCCTCAGGATATTTTTGGTTGTGACAGTGCCCCAGACTTTCCTTGTTTTTGATGACCTCGATAGTTTCTAGGAGTGCTGGTCAGCTGTTTTGTAGGATGCCCCTCAATTGAGATTTGTCTGTTGGTTTTCTGTGGCGATTAAACTGGGGTTGTGGACTTCGAGGGGGAAGATGACAGAGGTAAAGTGCCATTTTCATCACATATCACTGTGACTTATCACATGCTGATCCTGAGCACTTGGCGGAGGTAGCGTTTGCCAAGTTTCTCTACTGTAAACTGTTAAAAAAAGGGAAAAAAAAAAGCCCCACAAAACTGTAAAAACAACAACCAAAAACCCAAACAGCTCTGTCCTCTTCGGAAGGACGTCACTGTGTACAGCGTACACTTGAGGAGTGGGACGTTGAGAGAGGAGGATCTATTTAAGTTATTTGGAATTCTTCTGCCTGGGAGATTTGTCTCTTCTTCCCCATTTACTTATTCAGTCATTTGTATCAGTGTGGACTCATGGATGTTGATTTTATCCTTTGGATTAGAATCTAATAGTGCTTCATTTTGTTTGAATCGTTTCAGCTTTGACCATCGGGAGCTCCTTACTTGGCTTCTGTGTCCCTTTATTGGTATGCACTCATTTTTTTTTTTTTTTTTTTTAGTACTTTCTTTCTGGCACTACAGAATACTTCTTTGACTTTTTATGTGCCTTTGTGATGCTTTCTGCCTGTTGTTGGAGTGTGACAGATCTTATACTTGGGGGCCTGAAAGCAAAGGTTTTGGTCTCAGTTCTGCTGGCCAATTCATGTCAGCTTTGTGACCCTGTTGTCTCTAAAATGATTTTTAGCTAACAGAATTGTAAGAAATAAATGTAGGGCTGGGCGCGGTGGCTCACACCTGTAATCCCAGCACTTTGGGATGCTGAGGCGGGTGGATCATGAGGCCAAGAGATTGAGACCATCCTGGCCAATATGGTGAAACCCCCTCTCTACTAAAATACAAAATTAATTGGGTATGGTGGTGAGCCCCTGTAGTCCCAGCTTCTTGGGAGGCTGAGGCAGGAGAATCGCTTGAACCCAGGAGGCGGAGGTTACAGTGAGCTGAGATCACGCCACTGCACTCCAGCCTGGTGACAGTGCGAGACTCCATCTCAATAAATAAATAAATGTAAAAGGACTTCACACATTTGTTATCAATCCATGCCCCACCCCCCCTTTTTTTGACGTTGAAGCACATCTTCAGGCTTCCATCTGAAGTTCCTTATTGGAACTTCCATTAAGGCAGCTGAGTGAACTGTCCAAAATCCTACTGCAAACCATAAAAATCAAGGACCCAGAACCAGGAATCAGGAGACCCATGTACTAATTAGTCCTGATTATCACTGACCAGTTTCTAGATCTCAAGTCACTTTACTTCACATGTTTATTGAATGAATTAATGCATCTTCAATTAATGCAACTGTTACTATGTGTCATCAGTTTGTTCAATTAAATACATGTCAATGGACAAGCCTTTCCTACATAAACATTTTGTTTTTTGGTTATCTTGTATCTCCTCACATCCCATAGCATTGTGGTGGCTCACAGGTACTTAATGGAGAAAGGGGACACCAAGCTGAATTTAAATAGAAAAAATAATGAATATACATTATCTTTGGGGATAGTGTCATTTTCTCTTTCTTCCTACAACTTGAGCCCTCAGAATTACTCATAATGGGGTGCTTGTGTCCTCTGATTGCCAATGATGACTGAGTGAGTGAATGCATGTTTGGAATGACATGGAATTCTGATGTAGGTAAGGAATTCAGAAGGATTATGTTTAGATTAATTTTTTTGTAGAGTTCTCCAGCAAGGTCCTAATAAAAAATTGGTGGTGGTGGTGGTGGCAGTGGCAGCAGCATTAAACACAACAAAGGCAGAATGGATCCTTATTTGCATCATTCAATCCAGTGGGTGCCGTTAGCTACCATCTTAGAGTGGGTGTGGAATAAATTATATATATAACCTTTTTTTGAGAAGAGGAGGATGAGCTGGTCACATGTGGCACTTTCTTACATGTTAAAATAACATGAGATGGAGAACATTGTGTGTTGATGTCTATCTACAAGTTGATTTTTGGCTTAAGATAGGCAGAGCCTCCCTACCACAGGCCCTGAGTACTGCAGGCTGTTGCTCATCATCTTCCTCCAGTTTGAAAAACTGACAGGGGTTCTTACCAGTCTTTGTTAATTCCTGTCCCTGGAAAGAATGGTTGGTAAAGGCACATCTGTATTCTGACATGTTGAGAAAGAAAGGATACATGCTTGGGAACAGACGTTGAGGCTGTAAATTGTTGGTGGTCTTAACTGGTATTGGGAGGCTGTTTTGTCCATGCATCTAGCTGCTTGTATGGACTCTGGGGTTCTAGAAATAAGTTTTTACTCCTTTGGCTGTAATGAGCTGGGCATTATCAGGAACCGGAAGGCTGGATTGGAAAGGTTTGGGAAGCAAAGGTCCTTCTGACATTCAACACATCTTCCTTTCTGGTCTTTTTTTGGAGCAGATTTTTCTTCTGTTCTCTCTAGGAAGCTGATGTGGTTCCTGTCCTCCAACTGACCAGTACCTAGAATGTCAACAGAATGACTCATGTCCCCAACATCCTGTCCTTGTTCTGGAGAAAGGGAACTGTTTGCCTTTGGAAAACACAGTGCTTACCTCTGGAAAAACCCCAAAGCAAGCATTGCTTCAACACAGTTTTCCTTAAAGCTGTTGTTGTGTTGTCTTGTGATTTTTTTCCTTGTGACTTTTTATAATGAAAGTATTGGTTTTCCCCTGTCTACCTTGCATGCCAGGTGATTGAGAATTAGGGAGCTTTAGGTGTTGGAAAGGACCCTAGAGACCAACTGGTCCAACTCCTTTTTATGGCTTTGGAAACAAAGGCCAAGTTGAAGTAAAGTGACTTGAGATCTAGCAACTGGTCAGTGATAATCAGGACCTGAGTCTCCTAATTCCTGGTTCTGGGTCTTTGATTTTTATGGTTTGCAGTAGGGTTTTGAACAGTTCACTCGGCTGCCTTACTGGAAGTTCCATCTGTGCAGAATGATACTGATATGGGTGGATATTTAAAACTACATATATTGTAACATAGTAAAGTCTTTAAGAATACATGATATGCATTGAGTTGTTATTCAGAAGCTAGGGGGATGTAGAAGAGTAAGAATTCTTCTGATTTTCAGGACATCCTATCTTAATTTAGCCTTAAGACAGATTTTGGGCAAGTTATATATCTCTTGTGACTACTCAAAAGGAGGCTGGATTAGATTAGTATTTCTTTTGTTGTTTCAGGCTCTGAAATGGTATGATTCCCTATGTCTATAAATGTATGCTGCACATTTTTTTCCTTCAGTAGTACAGAAGGTCTGCAACGTGGGCAAATCCTTATGCTTTATTTCCAGTATTATAGAAAGAACATGGGTTTCGTGTAATTTATACTGATGTTGTTTTTCTTGTCAAAGAGGGAACTGAGATAGTTATCTACTGTGTTCAGGTGTTCAGTAGCATCCTAAGTGAGGAGAGAGAGGTATAGTGTAAGCTTGAACTTGAGCAAACATTAACACTCTGTTAGGTTACAACTGGTATTAACAGTAGAGAAAAGAATCAGAGGGAGAGGAGGAAAGAGATTGGTGTGTGGGAGCTATGGCCTATCATTTTTATTATGGGCTTCTTCCCCTTTTGAGTGTCTTACATGATGTGATTGACGATATCTGATAGCTCCATCAAGCTGGTACCCTCAATTCCTTCTACAGCCCACACTTTTTCCTCCTAGACTTGAATTGTTATGATGGTAGCATAATTTTTGACAAATGGTGTTTGTGTGGAAGTATAACTTTTATCTGAGTTGAGTCATTGTTTCTGCCACCATCACCTCCATTTTACAGATGAGCAAATTTAGTCTGAGAGAATTTAGGTTACTTACCCCTAATCCTATAGCTGGCATAGGAATCTCAAACCCATCTTTCTGGCCTCAGAGTTCCTACTCTTAACCTTCCAGGCACCACATACTGTTCCACTTTAATTCTGAGATGTTTTATTTACATTTTGTTCTTACTGATTTAGGAAAGTTTATTGTTTTCATTTTCTCACATTACTTCCTGGTGCCTGGCATAGGACTATAATAGAAACATTTTTATAAGTGATTTAAAGGTAGTGAATGTGATGAACTGGAAAAGAAGAAAAAAGCTTCCTGAGTCACCCAGACTTCTTCATCCTGTCTCTGTCACTTTGTAATCTTAAGGGTAAAGATTAACTTCTCTGAGCATCAGTTTTCTCACCTGAAAAAGTCAGGAAAATATTATTTTCCATACTGGGTTGCTGGGACAATTAGAAATACAGCATCTGAAAACTTTGCATAGTGCTTAGTACATAAAAGGTAATTAATGAGTGTTTGCCATTATACTTATGTTGAAGTTAAATTAACATCTTAAAGAACTGTAAAATATTTTTCACTGTTTTTTTTTTTCTTTTTTCTTTTTCTTTCCCCCTGAGGCTTGAGAATGTCATTTCCTCTAAATGCCTGCCACCCTCAGGGAGTTCTAGTAATAGAGTGAACATAACATCAATGGAATATGAGGAGTTACTATTAGCAGATACTATTTTTGTTTCCCTTTCATTTCTTTTTTTAGTCATTTGGGAGAAACTCTTCCAGCCCTGGGTGATGCGGTGTGTCAGCATCTGCCTTTCTGCTGGCTCCTGACAGCACCTCCCTTCAGGGGCCAGGGTGGAGCTCTTCATGCCTGCCTCCTCCTGCTCACATTTCTTGGTTCACTGGAAAGGTCCCCAAATCTTTTTGTCTGCTCAGTTGTGGCCTAGTAGCCAGAGTGGCTCATGGATTAAATGGAGAGGAACCTATGTTTCTTCTCTTGCTTTTCAGCATTTTGGCTGAATTTTGAATTTTTATCTGCCCCATTGAGTCTGTTGGCTCTGGCTGCTGCTGTACCAAGCCCTCTTTTTGATGTTCATAAACCAATGAAAGTACTATTTCATGGCCTGGGTCAGGCTTGTTTGTTGGTTTCATCTTAATTAGAAACAAACCTCTTTATTCTCCCTTTTCTTCATCTTCCAGGGAGAAACGGATTTTCTAGGCAGAGCAAATTAATCATAGTGGTGTCTAATAAAAAACAATCACCACTGCAGTACCTGGCACACAGTAGGTACTCAGTAGATGAAAGAAACAGTTCCTGTAGCTCTTTCAAGGTATCCAGCATTTTGTGCAGGTAGGCTGGGGGCTGTTGAAGGATCTGTTTGTAAAGGATGAGAATTAGCTTAAGTAACTTGGGTTGGAAAAATCACTCTGTCTTCTGAGTGACATATGGGGGCTGGAAGGTGGCAGAGAACAGGGTTGGAGAGTTTCTCTGGTAGGTGGATTAGTGTTGTTCGCAGCTCAGAATAAGGTGCATATTTGAAAGTTACTTAACACAGAGCCTTGGATTCTGCCTGTACAATAATAGACATTGAGTAGTTGTGATAAGTAATCATATGTAGCACTTAGGTCTTTTTATCTTCGAAGAACTTTTTTAAAAAAATGCTTTTAAACACAGTGGATTCTACGTTGTGTTCTTTATCATAGCCCTAATGTTCTCTTCCATGTCCTTGTCGTCTTATGTTTCTTAGGACGAGTGAGTAAGCTTTGTCAATTGGTTTATAAAACATTTATGCATTTAAAGCCTCTGGGGA
This sequence comes from Rhinopithecus bieti, assembly GCF_001698545.2. Classification (NCBI taxonomy): domain Eukaryota; kingdom Metazoa; phylum Chordata; class Mammalia; order Primates; family Cercopithecidae; genus Rhinopithecus; species Rhinopithecus bieti. Next base: position 456,810 of record NW_016841754.1, on the reverse strand, counting down.
GTGAGAATTGAAATTACAATATCTGGGGCGTCATATTTGCTGGCAAACTGCTGTCTTAGCATTTTCCTTCCCGCTGTCTGTTTTTCCCAAGCTATAGCAAAGATTCAAATGAAATTTAGGAATTGTGTGTGAGATTTAGTTTTTCCTTGAAATACAGATGCTCCTAGACTTACGATGGTTTTTTTTTTTTTTTCGCCCTGATAAACCCATTGTAAGTTGAAAATATTGAAAACATTGTAAGTCAAAAATGCATTTAATATAGCTACCCTATGAAACATCCTAGCCTAGACTATCTTAAACATGCTCAGAACCCTGACATTAGCCTACAGTTGGCAAAACCATCTAACACAAAGCCTATTATAATAAAGTGTTGAATATCTCATGTAATTTATTGAATACTGTACTGAAATTGAAAAAACAGAATGGTTGTATGGGTACTGGAAGTACGGTTTCTACTGTACTGTTTCGCTTTTGCACTATTGTAAAATTGAAAAATTGTAAGTCAGGGACCATCTGTAGTTCTGTCAGTATGGGTGAAATGCTTGCTGTGCGGTGCATTGAGTTCTAAAGTCAATCCTTAGCAGATACTTTAAAACAACAAACAACTAGAAGTTTCCTGGTTAATAGGGAAGAGGGTTTGCAATTGGCTTCATAAATTTCTTCTCAGGCTTCTAAAGTCATGAGTCAAGAACCTCCGATGCAGTGCTCGTAGGTGCATCCTTTCCTTCCTCACCCCATATTTCATTTATGTAACAAGATACTCCAAAGATGTCCAGAGAAATAAAGACATTATACTTCCAAATGATTAGCTCAAATCTGACTGCCACATTCAAGGCTTAAAAAAAATTCTCAATTGCTGTGAGGGATTAGAAAAATGGCAGCTGGCTAATATGTCTTCAGTATAAAGGTGATAAGATACCACTTATTCTTTATATAAGCAATTTTTTTTTTTTGGAGAGGATATGGAGAAAGGTAATAAAATCATGGTCTCTGCTGTGGGTAAAACTAGTTTGAGAGCCCCTCCCCCACTGCTTTTTTCAGAAATTTAAAAGGGAGGTCAGAAGCAGAGAGTTAGTTTCCCTGACTGGGGGAGGTTAAGGAGAGGAGTGTGATTGAGGTCATGGGGAAGGCATGGTGAAGTTTCACAGGCTTGGGGATAAGTTTCTCATTTGATATGGGATATAATTGAGAGTTACATCAAATGGAGTTGCCATCAACATGACTGCTAATGGTGACTCTGGGTACCAGAGGACATGGCATTGTAGTACAGTTATGCAGTAATCAGACCCTGATTAACGATGATGCTGATGATGGCATTGATACTTTATGGAGAACTTTGTATGTGTTTTCCCCTATTTAATCCTTACAGTCACCATTTTCAGGTGGTAGCTCAGAGTAGTAGATACTTTTCCCAGGGTCATATTACTTAGGGGCAAAGCTGGGATTTGTAACCATGATGCAATACTGCACCTGGTGGATGTAGTCAGGGTTATCAAAATAGAGAAAAATTGACCCAAAGATGTATTTCAGAGGCAGAAACAATAATAGCTTAGTAATAGTCTAGGTGTGTGAACTTGAGACAAAATGAGTAGGAAAAAAATGTTTTTTAAGTGCCAGTTTTGGAAAAGAAGCAACGGGGTGGCAGGAATGAACAATACAGCTCTGTCTCGGCCATGTTTATGGACTCTTCTTCCTAGAGAACAGCCAATAGCCTTTCATCAGTGTTGATTTCATCTTTCAGCCTTCAGAAGACAGCCGTCACTCCAAGTGCTTACTGTCGATGTGGAGCACAGGTTGTAAACACAGTGCCTTTGTGCCAGGCTCCGGTCACATGTACAGGTGTTGACTCTAGCAGCAGACCAGTACCTATTCCCAGTGCAGCTCAAATTCACACATCACACCATCACATTGTCTTCTCATTTAGCCAGTGAAATGATTGGTGTCTCATCGCAGCAGTACAGTAATAGTCATTGATTGACAAGAACTTCTCTGGGAGGGACTACATTTATTCTAGTGTCTCCAGATCAGACCTTTAGAACCAGGAGAGGAAGTCTATTCATGGTCAGAGTTCTTGCTGAGTCGATGTAGTATTCTGAAAGCTATTGTGCCAAGGCCCCAGGATTCTCAGACCTGACTGAGCAATATGTAACTGATCTGATTTCTCTCTGACTCAGAAGGAATGCTAGCTAAATCTTGAATTTGGTACTGTGACTTCAATAGTGGATCAGTAAAGGGGCTCATACCCGATGGACCACCATCCCTTCACCTTCACCCCACCAGTGTCTGTCTGTGCTTGGCTTTTCGGACTCATGGTGAATGCTTGAACCTTCTTACTCCCTTAATGTAAGCTTCTTATTTTTCTGGGTGACAAGGTGCATCCTATCCCCATGAAGGATTTCCTTGATTGAAATAAGACTCCCCTTGGGAGAGAAATATACATGTTGTGAGCAGAGTGGCCTTACGGCAGCTTGCTGACTTCCTAGAGGGGTCGTTGTGGGAGGAGAGCCCTGCTAGTTCCCTTTGCCCCAAATTGTGTCCCCTCTATGCTTGCTGCAGAATCACTAAGTGTACTGGTAGCTCTTAATTACTTCTAGTTAAAGAAGAGCAAGCCACCTGGTCTCTGAATTACTTAGAGCAATAGTCTTTAAAAGAAACATCCTCCTTTCCCTCCGTTTTGCCCCTAGCAAAAAATTTCCTATTAGAAAAAAGATATGAAGGCATTGGTTAGTTTTCACTTCCTTTCCTAAGGGATATTCAGCTAAATATGCTGTCCTGAGAGAATTTGATAGAAGCAGATCAGATTTTTGATAAGAGTTGAAGAGAAATTCTGAGAAGGGAAGGTTAATTATACTCCCTAATAAAAGCCCGAACAAACAACAGGCATAATTGGTTGTGTATTTGGGGTTGTGTCAGTGAAGTGGAGTGTATTCTACATACCACAAGTGGGAGGAAGAATGCTGAAAAAAAGAGAAGTAGATGCTTGTTCAAGACAGGAAATATACCACTTCCCTTAGGAATCTGCCCATAGGCCATCTTTGCTTATATTATCCATGCATTTCATTGGCAGTACTCTTCTGGAGTGAGAAGTGGTATATGAAGTTGGTTCTAAAATCCACTCCTCCCATCTCCTTCCTAAGAGACAGTTGACCCACTTTGGGCTAAGTCAAGAGCCAGCCAGCTATTTTTGCCCATCACTGTAAGTAGCATTACAGCTCACCTTAAATACTGGGAAAAAGTCCTCATCATTTGTTCATTCTATTAACTAGGGCCAGGTGTTGTCACTGTCTGTAGCTCTACTTCCATTTCACTCCCATTAAATCTTAGCAAATTCCTAGCATTCTGAACAGTGTATTTTACTTGAATGACTCCCATGTGACCAGACTTCTGGGAGCTGAGCGCATAGTACCCTTTTATTGGGTGCCATAAAGTAACCTTGATACCCTTTGGACATTCAGCTTTCCTTTGAGGTTATGGCTAATTGTCTGATGAACATTTAAGTGGGCAGGGCTGTGTGCTAGCGCTACTGTGTAGCTTTTGTGATCCAGGGAGGTGTGACCCCATTATGGTATTCCCATAGCTGAGATCATAAAAGTATCCCACGTGTCATTTGGAAGAGAGACGGTAGGTTACAAACTCATTTTGGGTTAATCTCCCTCTCCCTAAGCTACTTCATCTCCTTGAATGCCGCTAACTATAAGCTTTTATTTTTCCTTTCCTGTGTTATCACTCATTAAAGCCTTCTCTGACCTGTATAAATGAGACTGATTTTTTCCTCTTAGTATTGTCTTTGAGCACTTGGCAGGTGGCATTTGGAGCCAGAACCTGCTGAAGGTTGCTGTTGTGTGTGTTTTTATAAGATAAATGAGAGGCACAGAAAGAATAGCAAAAGATCTTTTCCCTAGGGTAGGAGGAAAAGGAGGATCAAAATTTGCAGTTTATATATGAATCTTGTTGGAATGCCCTTTAGAGGAAATATTTTCTGATTCTGTCTCTTCTCCCTTCAGTTTTATATTTCCTCTTCCTTTCTTTTGTATATGATATGTAAATTAGAAAAAAATTGAAACAGGGCCAGGCACGGTGACTCATGCTTATAATCCCAGAACTTTGGAAGGCAGGGGCGGGCAGATCGCTTTAGCCCAGGCATTGAAGACCAGTGTGGGCAACATAGCAAGACCCCATCTCTTAAAAAAAAAAATACAAAAATTAGCCAGGTATGGTTGGTATGGTTGTGTGCACCTGTACTCCCAGCTACTTGGGAGGCTGAGGTGGGAGGGTCGCTTGAACTCAGGAGGTGAGGCTTCAGTGAGCCTTGATTGTTCTGCTGCACTCCAACCTGGGTGACACAACGAGACCCTGTCTCAAAAAAAAAAAAAAAAGCTAAACTGAAATGGAAATTATTTCCATATCTTTTCTTAACCAAGTAGTCAAGTATTTCTGTTTCTGTTGCCATTAGTTTGGACCATATGAACTTGCTGCTGTTATAGGTCAGAAATGGTTGAATAGCAACAATCTCATGGCTCAACCCCTTGAACCATTAACCCCAGGAGGGTTAATCAGCTAACCCCTTTCTAACCCAGCAGATAGAAAACTATGACAAAACTATTTGACTCTACCTTCCTTCCTTCTTATCTTCCTCATCTTGAGCAGTTAACAGATATACAACACAAAGGACATTGTTGTAGGAGATTGGCAAATCAAGGCGACAGTTTTGGGGGGTGGGCAGGCAGCAACAGACACTAGGACACTAGGACAATGAAACCCAGATTTTAAAACAAGGATACAATAGAGCCAGCCTCTGTAGAAATTAGTGTATTTATTCACCAGTCATTGTGTTTAGTTGTCTGAGCTACATTGTATTGTCCTTGAGGAGCAAGAATTGTGCTATTTTTCATTGCATTCCTGACATGCTTAAAAAAAACTGCTACAGTCTACTGTATGTAATTGATTGATGCCGGGAAAGTTTGCTGCACCTAACAATGGTCCTTCTCCATGAAACACTCCATTGATACTTTTAGAACTCATTACTGCTAACCAAACAGTAGTGGTTTTATTACTATACTAATGGAGCCTGGTACTTGGAGGCTGGGGCATGGGGGAGGAGGAGAACCTGGGGCACGGAATGTGGGTAGGACTAGTGGATCCCTTTCCACAGTTAATGGTGTCCCCCAGAAAAGTAGTTAAGCAGTTTCCAATAAAACAATGTGATAATCTAGATACAATGCAGGGTCTAATGTGCATATGCAAGGATGCACTAAATGAATTAGCCCTAACAGGGAGGAACAAGGGCTTTCTAAATAAAGAATCAGCAAGACAGCGGAGTTTTCTATGGCCTTCTCCAATAAAGTGATTTGCTTTCCTGACACTGCATGGAGGCAAACAAATGAGTTGTGAAAGATATGGATACCAAGGGACACAGCACCATGATAGGCTTGGCAGAGTCCTCCTTGTGGGCAACAAGACAGACCCATGTGGTGACTTTTATCCTCTTGCATGCTTTTTGTAATGTACTTGAGTTTTTCCTCCTCCTCACTGTCTTTGTCCATTTAAGACATATTTTTGTTTTTAGGTTATTTTAATTGGAGTAATGCATCTGTTTACCATAAATGTGATTATTGATGTACATGAGCTTATGTTTGCCATCTTACAGTTTGTTTTCTATTTGATCTACCTGATTTATGTTTTTTTTCTCCTTTTTGACTTTGGATTAGGCACAAATTTGCAGTCCATTTTTCCTGTCTATGAGCCTGCTAACTACACAGTATTTTACTCTTCTCATGGTTACCCTACAGATTATAGGATGCATCCTTGATTTACTGCGGTCTGATACAGACTCTTTCACCTCTTTGTTTTTGTATATTGCTTTCCTTTGGAAAAGCTCATGATTCTTAATGAATCTCACTGAGGGTGGAATGGTGTTACCCTTATTTCCTACTTGAATCTCTCTCACAGTAGCTCTTACTTGCTGAACCTGTTTGTAACTTTCATCAGAGTTATTGCCCAGTATCACTTGCCCTTGGACATGTGTTAGTCAGAAGGGGACATCCTCACTGCTGAGCTGTGAGCTCCCTAGAATAAAGATGGAAGCTTTCTGGGCTCCCCTTGAGGCTGCAAGCTCTTCCATAGCAAGGACTATTCTGTCTCTTTCTAGTATGATATCTGGCCCACAGTAGCCCCTCAGTGGAGATTTGAATGACCAGGTCCACCTAAACCAGATGCCAGGGCCAACCTCAGAGTCAGGGTGTGAGCTGGAGAGTTTGAGCCCATTTTAGGTAAGCTCAAGTCTTTACAACTCTGCAGCTTCTGTGAGTTCTTCATAGCTGTTTCTTTTGGATGAAGATGATTCTTCTTTTCCTAACTCTGAGGCTGCCCTGTTTTATGCGCATTCACATTAACTGTCAGCCATACCGGTGGACCTCAACACTCACTGGCTGCTACCTGTAATACTCTTACAAAAGACTTAATGAAGTGATGGAGCCCTTGGGTGTCTAGCAGCTGCCGTTGTTTGTCAGGGGAATATGAGATATATGTGTGGAAAGATCCCTGAGTTCCTCTTGGACTTATCAAAATATCACAAAATTCCAGTACAAAGTATCTTTCCACAGATTCAGCTATGCTGTGGGTCACTAATACTTGGGTCATTTTAAGCTGTGATGCAGAAGCCTATAGCAGAGGTGTAAATCTTCTTCTTCATGGCAACTTTATGTCAGTTCTCATACATTTAAAAAAAACCAAAAAAACCCAGGGATTGATCATGTTAATGTGAACACCCACTTCTCAGTGATGGAGGAGTTTTTGAATCATGCAGGTTCTTGGCTTGGAGACAGCATGGTCCATACAGAAGCAGCTTGGATTGGTCAAGACCTCAGTTCACCACCCAGCTCTGCTGCATTTTGAGTACCTGTGGGTAAATGACCTCACCTCCTCAGCCTTATCTGTACAATAGGGATGATAACACTCAGCGTACTTCACAGGCTTGTTGTAGGGAGAAGGTTATATATTGTTTCCTAAACCTGTTTTTGAAAACGGTGAATCACTCTACAGATATGATTTGTGTCTTCTGTTTTCTCCTGCCTGATGTTTTCCATTTTGGCAACTTAGAATCTAGGCGTACCTCAGGTAGAGCCTGCTGACACTGGTTTATTTTTGAGGTGGGTCATACTAATATTGAGTTCAAGAGAATTTTTCCCCCCTCTGAACTATGCTATAGTTGGTATCTACTCCTAGGACATTAAGTTTGTTCCAAATAAGCCAGTTTTGGGCTCCATGCTATGCCATAGAAGTCAGAGGAGAGATAGTGCCACCTTAAGCATTGTAAACTTTCAGAGAAAAGTTTTCCCAAGATAAATTAGCAAGTTGTTTCTTCAACAAAGGCACACGGTTGATGTGAATTGATTCTCTGAAATATTTACCATAGCTGCTTCTGCCAAAGCGAATGTGGTCACCAGGGCAACAATGGCAGCCGTCTTTATCCAGATAAGTGCAGGAGCTGATTTCAGATGCCCCTTCCTAGGGCTTGCCAGCTCATGTGAAGTTTGGCATGCAGGAAATGGATGTTCAGTGCTGGCCTCACTGAGTTTTGGAAAAACCCCACTTAATGGAGCATCTGCCAAGCATGGATGGAGGAGGGCTTTTCAGGATTGCAAAACTACTTCTAGAGAGACCGGTGACTAGAGGGATAGTAATGTGGACATAGTGCTCATTTCCCAGAGGTACTATTGGAACTTTCTTCGGTTTCAATAAGGGAAGAGGCAGAAGTCTTCTCATCTTACCAGGATGCCTATGAGAGCTGGAGGTTGCTGGTGAAAGAGGATACAAAGATACCTCCTGGGACAGAGCAGGGAGTGTGGTGTACTTACCACATTTCTGGAATTGACTTAGGAAGTGGTGTTCACTTCTTCCATCAAAGACTAGTAGCTAATAGTAACTAATGAGATTTTTTTTTTTTATTTTTTTTTTTTTTGTCTTTCAAGCTTTTTAAGAAGAATGAAACTGACTTTCTAATTTCTATAAGAAACTGCACCAGAGTTTATCCCCACTGGAGAGGGTTGCTTAGATGGTTGGCAGAGCTTCCATAACATCTCAGTTTCTCTAACATTTGAAGTAAAAGACCAAAGCTAGAATCAAATATGTTACTTCTTTCCCATTGCCCAGCTGCAGCTTTTACAAATGCATCATGGTTGAAAGTGCCTGAATCTAGAGTTGTCCATGCTGACTTCTAGCCAGGCCAGCCCAGTGGCACTTCTACAATTTGAAGGAGACTTTCAATGAAATTAGATTGTAGCTGCTATATTTAACTTTTAATTATACCCTATTGGGATGTTTTACTTTCTCAAGTGTCACAGCCAAGGCATGAAAATGTGGGTCAAGTAGGCAAATGGAGTTAAAAATACAACAACATAACAAACTCTAACATCTACCAGTTGTGTCTCAGGTAATTAATTAGAGCAGCCTGTAGTTAATAACCTGTGTGAATGTTTCACTGCTCGGGAAGAATAGTCCCAGTGTCTTCCAGATTAGTGGACTATTCCAAGGAGGGCTGGAATAAGTTTCAACTTGAATTTGTAGATGTGGATAGTCAAATCTTAACAATACAGGCATAGGTTGTCCTCTGTGGGTATCTGTAGTGAATTACAATTCTGTGTTGACTTCTACACTATTACTTACCGTAGTCTCATTAGGGAACACAAAGTCACCTAAACAAACCATAAGGTAGCATAGACGTTCAAGTCTGACATGTGCAAAGTTTCTTAAGCTAATGAGAAAATACATACATTTATCTATGAATGGATGAGCCCTTCTGCTCCTTTAGAGCCAGTGATTGAGAGGTGTCTGTTGGAGGTTCGTGTTGAACTTGTGCTTGAAGTCTCCAGATACAAAACCTCAAGGTTCTGGTTTAACCAGAAGACTTTGTTGAAGGATACCGATGTGGACAGAAAATTCCTTGGCTTTCTGTCAGCTGAATCTGCTGACTTGTAAGACTGTTGGGGCAGGTTAACAGCCTTGTTGGTTGTTGTGCTGTGCTGACGGTGGGACCGAGCGGGTATCAGGAAATAGTCTAGGGCATTGTGAGGTTGGATTTGCTTACACTGAGGTGTTCCTGTGATCTGTGCACATCACCCAAGGTAATCAGGGCCTTGAGGCTTAGTCTGAAAGGCTGGCTTTCGAGGCAAAAGATCAGAAGGAAGAAAACGTGTTAGCACCTGGTGTATCTTCCCTTTTGCTCTGCTTCCATCTATGGTGGCTGCCTGCTCCTCTGACATTTAACTCACCTCCTCTGTGCCTCATATTGTTAGTACTAAATTTCCCACTAAACCCAGACTGTTATTTTGACCTGCGCTGCTTGTTTATTTGTGCACCAGTAAGTGTGTGAGTAAATGCATTTTTACTTTATTTTTTTCTTTTGAGACAGAGTCTCACTCTGTTGCCCAGGCTGGAGTGCAGTGTCACGGTCTCAGCTCACTGATCTCACTGATTGAACCTCTGCCTCCTGGGTTCAAGCAATTCTCATGCCTCAGCCTCCCAAGTAGCTGGGACTACAGGTGCTCACCACCTTGCCTGGCTAATTTTTTGTATTTTAGTAGAGATGGGATTTCACCATGTTGCCCAGGGTGGTCTGGAACTCCTGATCTCAATCTGCCTGCCTTAGACTCCCAAACTGCTAGGATTACAGGCAGCCACTGCACCCAGCCAATGCATTAATTTTTAAAAATTATAGCAACTCTTTTGGAAGAATTGGAACGTAGAAAAATTACCCCTTAGTCCATTGCATTTTACATGGTGATTTTCCTTTTCACTTCATTTTTTGTCCACATTTTTAATTTCTATTTTTTGCTGTGGTAAAACATAAGATAACATTTACCATCCTTGCCATTTTTAAGCATACAGTTCAGTGGCATTAAGTATATTCATACTGTTGGTGTTGCAATGATCTTCACCATCTGTGTCCAGAACTTTTCATCTTCCCAAACTGAAACTCTCTACCCATTAAACAGTAACTCTTCATTCCCCCCATCTTCCACTGGTAACCACTGTTCTCCTTCTCAGTCCCCATTAATATGCCTATTCAGTGTAACTCATATGTGGAATCAGGGAAGTTGTGTCCTTTTGTGTCTGGTTGATTTCACTTAGCATGATGTTGGTAAGGTTCATTCTTATGGCATTTGTCAGAATTTCATTCTTTTTTAAGGCTGAACAGTAATACTCCATTGTATGGATAGAAACCTCGTTTTGTTTATTCATCTATTGATGGACATTTGAGTTGTTTCTACCTTTCAGTTATTCTACATGATGCTACTATGAACATTGATTATAAGTATCTGTTTAAGGTTCTGCTTTCGTACTTTCGAGTATGTAACTGGAAGTGGAGTTTCTGAATCATATGGTAATTCTATGTTTAGCTTTTTGAGGAAGCATCATACTATTTCCACAGTGGCTGCTGCACCCTAGCAATGCATGAGTGTTCCGGGTCCTCCATATGCTTATATCCCTGCAAAAGATATGTGTCTTTTCTTTTCTTTTCTTTTCTTTTCTTTTCTTTTCTTTTCTTGATAATAGTCATTCTGATGGCTGTGAAATGGCATCTTATTTTGGTTTTGATTTTGTACTTATGCATAGGTTTTTTTTAAAACTGTGTTTAAACAGAGTGTATGTATTTTTCATCCTTGATCAGTTAGTATTTTGTCATGTTCTCTTTTTGCCTTTCAAAGCACTGTTTTTTTTTTTTTTTTTTTTTTTTTATTTGGACAAATTATAGTTGTAAATACTTAAGGGGGTACAAAGTGATGTAATGATTTTTGAACTCAATGTGGAATGATTAAATCAAGCTACTTAACCTATTCACCTCAAATATTTGACTTTTTTTTGTGATAACGTTTGAGATTTTCTTCTAGTGATATTGAAATGTACAATATGCTATTATTGTATTTACCATGCTGTGGAATAGTTCTCAAAAAAGGAAGAAATTCTGTCATTTGCGACAACATGAATGGAATTAGAAAACATGCTAAGTGAAATGAGCGAAACACAGAAAGGCACCACATGTTCTCACATATGTGGGATCAAAAACAATCGAATTCATAGAGGCAGAAAGTAGAATAGTGGTTACCAAGGGCTGGGGGAAATGGTGAGATGATGGTCAAAGGGTACCAAGCCTCAGGAGGAGTAAATTAATTTATTTTTGAGACATGAAGTGACTAATTTTAATTGCTTTTTTCTGGGATCCATCCTGAAGTTACCAGTTTTCTGAAGAAAAGCATTTGAACCAATAATCCAAATGTGAGCTTCATTATAGAAAGGAGAAGCACAGGGCAAAACTGTGTGTAGGCACCCCTGAGACCACCCCAGGAGGACTATTGGGCTCCCTGTGTCCTGTTTTGGAACTCTGGGGAGCTTTATCAGGGAATACACTTGCTGGAAGTTGCAGGATATGGGAGAGACTCTGATTGTAGCAGGCAAGTTTCTGGTGAGACAAAAATGGATTAGACCAACACTAATGCCAGCATCAGAGACAGCAAAATCATCCAATTTATCATCCTCCCCCCAAGGCTGAGAGGTTTTTAAGTAGTTTGGAAAAACTTGGATAGGGAAAGCTTAGAATAATTTAAAAACTTGTCCCCTGCAGGCCAGTTTGCTAAAAGCCCAGTTTTACCAAAAGGCTAAAGCAGTAATTAAAGCAAAAAGCCTTTGAAAAGGAATCTTGAACTACCCCATTAACAGAGATTACAGGGTATGGTTAGTAAACACCAGAGTATTTAAAAGAGAGTGGTGACACAGAAATGAATGCCTTGTGAAAAGATGAATTTGGTCACCACAAATTATAGAAACTTTCAGAATATACAGAGAATGCCTGTAAGGAAAATGGAACTGTTCATAGAACCGAGTTAAAAAGTGTTTTCTATAGAGTTTCATTTGTAAACATGATTTTTAAGAGTACAAGCTGAATATTACTTAAAATGCCAGTAGGGAAAAAACTCACACTCCTTTCCTAGTAACTGCTTTTGAACCTGCAGTTTTTGGAAAGAAGCATCTGTTTCTGAGTATGATCTGAAAGCACTGACTTTAATAAGGTCTTTCTCTGAGAATTGATGCTTACCTTACAAGGCAGAAGTGACAAGGATGGTACTCAGCACTGGGGCATTTGGTATCAATGGTGAGCTCGTCTGTGTTACAGGAAGGAGCTGACCAGCCACATCTCAGTCCAAAAATTGCCAGATAGATGCAGCGCTAACCTGCCTCCCAGGTCATCCCAACTGATTAATGTGGAGACCTGCAGACTAGAGCGAAGAGAAAAGTGATTTGAATGGACCTGAGGGACTTCATCCTCCAGTATGAGGTTGCAGGGGGTGACTTCTGTGACGGTACCTTTGTAAAGTTATTACAAACCTACTGGTGGAAAAACTTTGACTGAGTTCCACTCTGAATCCTGGTTGTAGAAGCAACATAAAATTGAGCATAGGAAAGACTAGGAATAAGAAGAACTGGGTTTCAGACTCAGATTTGCCTGTTATTAGCCTGAGATGTCTGGCGCTGGTTGCTTAACCTTTCTGCAAGGATTGTAGGGAACCATCCAATGCATCTTGTATGTGGGGACATTTTGGAAACACATAATACTGTGTAAGCATTGTTATTAGTAGGTAAAATGGTAAAACTGAAATGAAAGAAGAACACCCTGCCCAGCCCTGCCACCCTAACAACTCATTTCCTCTTTTGGCATTTCTTAGGGTTTTCTTGTCAGTGGGCACAGCACTTCTGTCAGTATCTTTGGCTCCGAAGAAGTCAGTGGAATGAATGACTTCAAGGCTTTGAAAAATAAATTAATGGCTTATTGTGGGCAGTGACTTGTTTTATCCCAAAGCCAGTAATGTGAGGTACTTGAACCAACCACAAATTATTTCTCCTACTATATTTGCGACAGTGTTAGGGTTACAGGTACACCCTAAGTACCATTGCCATGTAATTCTGTTTCCGGACGATTAATAATGTGCAACCGTGTTGGGACAACAAATCAGTGCTAACCTCTCTGGGGAAACTCAAGTGCAATTGTGAGATGTAAATCTCCATCCACAGGCTCTGCAAAGCGGGGAATAGAGGAGTGGCTGCTTACTATGGGAAATGCACAGACATGACTAAGAGTAGAGAGTTGTACATTCTGCCTCCCAAAACTCTTCCTCATGTGACTTTCTCCAAAGCCTTCTCAGAGGACACTGAATTCACCTAAGAACTTTGAGAAATGTGAGATGATTCAATTCTGCGGCAGCACTGCCTTTCCTGTTACTGATTATTGGCTGCCCTGGAGCTCATTTCCTTTGTACTGAGTCATGTGCTCACAGAGAGAGATTACCGGGGAGTGATGTTACAGAAATGACATAAGTGTGGCAAAAAGGTTTGGTTCCCTTATTTTGCATGATGATCTCTCAGTGTGCATTTTATTATGTTTATATTTAAATATAAAGTAATTGCTATTACTGCATGCACTACTGTGTTTGATGCCTACCCTGTGCCAAACATTAGGTGCTTTATGTAACACCTTCAAGCTAGGTAGTTTTATTAATGAGGAAACTGGTGTGGAGAGGTCAGAATAAACTGTTCTAGGCCATTCAGGCTGAAATTGAAATCATCTCATCACCTTTGTAAATCTCACAGGGCCTGAGCTCTTTAGGTCAAACCTGCTGCCTCCCATGTTTAGGGAATAGGCTTAAGAAGTTCAAGGAAAGTACTTGCCTGTTGAGGCATGTTTTCTTAGTTACAAAGTGCTTAAATTGTTTTGTGGGTATGTGAAACATTCTTCCCAGAAAGCTGCAAGCCTCCTAGGGATTCCCTCGTTCTGTGTTTTGCCCATTCTTTAAGTCACCATGCCCAGTGTGAAGAGATCACATATGTTCATGATGCCCTGTGAGCATCACTGTCATGCTGTTGCCTGAAGGGGGACCGGGAATGGGCATTGGCATCCTGGATTTTGTGACTAAATAGTTGATTTATTTGATAAATGGTTGTCTCATTCTTTTTTTGTTAATTGCTTTATTGAGGTATACTTTATATGCCATAAAATTCATTCATTTTAAAGTATAGACTGAAATGATTTTTTTGTGGGGGAGTTTTCCTTGGGAGACAGGGTCTTGCTCTGTCACCCAAGCCGAAGTGTAATGACACCATCTTGGCTCACTGCATCCTCTGCCTCCAGGCTCACCTCAAGCTATCCTCCCATCTCAGCCTCCCGAGGAGCTGGGACTACAGGCATGCACCATCACGCCCGGCTAATTTTGGTATTTTTTGTAGAGACTTGATTTTGCCATGTTTCCCAGGCTTGTCTTGAACTCCTGAGCTCAAGCAATTCACCCGCCTGGGCTCTTAAAGTACTGGGATTACAGGTGTGAGCCACCGCACCCGGCCTTGAATGATTTTTAGTAGATTTACAGAGTGGTGCCGCCATTGCCACAATCTGGTTTGGAAATACTTCCATTTTGCAACAGTTGTCTCAGTTTTAAACTGCTCTTTTAAGGTACCCTTCTCTGATACGCTATCAGGTTCTCCAGCTGGCTATGAAGAGGAAGAAATCATTAAGTAAAATTTTTTAATTTTAATTTTTGTGGGTACATAGTAGGCGTATATATTTATGAGGTACAAGAGATGTTTTAGTTCAGGCATGGAATGTGTAATAATCACATAATGTAAAATGGGATATCTATTCCCTGAAGCATTTTTTTTGTGTTAAAAACAATCCAGTTATATTATTTAATTTTAAACAATATAGCATTCACCATATGTCAGCCGCTGTTCTAAGCGCTTTATGAAGATTAACTCATTGAATCCATTGATTCCTCGTGACACACTTTGAGAAAGGTACTCTGAATATTTGTAAATTACAGATAGAGAAACAGAAGCATAGAAAAGTTCAATAGATTGACCAGTGTCACAGAGCTGGTAATGATGGAGTTGGGAATCAAAACATGTTATTCTAAGCACTCTAAAGCACCTGAATCAAAATGTGTTATTCTAAGCACTCTAAAGCACCTGATGAGAGCAGAAAGAATGGGGGAACCAGTAGCTAACTAGATGGATGGAAGGCATCAGGAAGAGTAAGCCAGTACCCTCTAGGAAACAGCCAGGCCTTCAGATAGCTCTGGGTCTCGGATACTTTAGTATGGAATTAAATAAGATCCGATAAATCCATCCTGGTGGACTGCATGGCATTTGTCAGTAATCTAGGATTCCTCTGTCCATTTACCCTCCTCTCCTTTGCCTTGCTATCATAGGGAGCAAAACATACTTCGATGGACTTTTGCTTTCTATATTGAACCTCAAAGAGCTACAGTGATGTGCTTTTGAGGTCCCTTACCTGAGGGGGTTGGGGATTGGGGGCATCTGTTCTAGTCAAAAGGTCCTTGGTGAGGGTCTGAAAAGCCTGGTTTGGAATGATCTGTGGGAGGAACTGGGTCCATTGCCCCATGTCCTTAGCCCACCTCCTTCCTCTTCTTTTGCAAATGATTGTCTTATGATTGGTGGGTCTGCCCATTAACCTTGCATGTTTTGAAGCCTGGGACCATTTCTTTGTTTAGGGGGATGGCCTTTTGATCTCCTAGTGTGCTAGGATTCTGGGGAGGGAAGCTCATGAGGCTGGTATAGTGATTAAGTTCAGCTGTTCACTAAAAATTACCTTTCTCTGAGTTTGGATGATAGCAACCATGATAGTAATTCCCTCTTAGCCTCAAAGGGAAAATGACCACTCTAGTTTTTGTTTAGCATTCCCCTGTCCTTAGGGCACAAAAACCTTGTGGAAGTATTGGGTGGTACACATGAAGGAACCCCGTGCTGGGTGTCTGTCCACCTTTATATTTAGTAAATATAATGGATTAGCACATATTGGTGGGAGGGAAATTTGACTCTTCACACTTAATGTGTAATGTACTTGGAATTTATTAATTGATTGATTTGCTGCTTGTGTTTTTTGGATCTACCATCTTTTTTTTTTTTTTTTTTTGAGATGGAGTCTCACTCTGTCACCCAGGCTGGAGTGCAGTGGCATGATCTTGGCTTACTGCAACTTCCGCCTCCCGTGTTCAAGTGATTCTCCTGCCTCAGCCTCCTGAGTAGCTGGGATTACAGGCGTGCGCCACCATGCCCAGCTAATTTTTGTATTTTTAGTAGAGACAGGGTTTCACCATGTTGGCCAGGCTGGTCTTGAACGCCTGACCTCGTGATTCGCCCGTCTCAGCCTCCCAAAGTGCTGAGATTACAGGCATGAGCCACCACTCCTGGCCCGGGCCTACCATCTTTTTATTCTGCCAAGTTATGCTCCTCCATTTGCTTCTGGCAGACTTTCATCCAGTTCAAGGCCCTTTTAACTTGTCAGGGGTCACAAGATGCTCAAGAGGGAATCAGAGTGAGCATGTGGAATGCAGGGTATTCTGTCAAAACCGTTAGAATATATTAAAAATTGGAAAATGCCAAAGCTTGAAACACCGTGACTGGTATAACACATTGGGTGCCCATAGGAACATTTTGATCAAACGATGGCATTGATACAAGGGTGCTGAGTTTGTGTTGTTAATTCACTTTTAACTCTTCATGTATCATTTTTGTTCTAATTGTAAACTGGAAGAAATTTTTGGAGCTGAAAGGAACTTTAGCAAACCTTCAAAATCAACCTGCTCATTTTACGTAAGTAGGCATTGAAACCTAAGGATGATCAAGTCAGTTTTCCAAAGCCCTATAAAGAGTTAGATGAACGGAGCAGTCCAGTTTTCTGGGTTAATTTTCTGGTGCTTTTTCATTCTGAAAATCCAATATGGCTACAGACGGGTCTATGAGATCTTACTTTCTAGGTAAGAGTGCTATGTGCTACTTCAGTAAAGGAATTGGAGACAGAGTTATTTGAGATGGAGTAACTGCCAAGTAGTCTTATAATTTCCCTCCATTTTGTCCTGGTGATTAATCCTAAATTGGACTTCAGGATTCTCAGTGCAGTGTAATAAAAATGTTAGTAAAATCTCTGTACGTGGCAGTTACAGAAACTTTTTTTAATTACGTAGTATTTTCTGACAATTCTGTTCTTAAATTTCTTTGGCTTTATTTTCAAACAGAAACCAAAAATAAAAGGAAATGATTGGTAGTCCTTCTTATACGTGTACTAATTATACTGCTTTTTAATAAACAAAAAAGTATTATAAAAAAAGTCCATATATCTTAATATGCCAGAGCCACTTAAAGTTCTACAGTCGTGTTTATACCAGGTATTTTTATTGTGAAACATGCCCCAAACACATCTTGAGTGGAGGTTTAAGTATGTCTTATCTATGACATTGGAAAGAGATAAGAGCCCTCATTTGGTTAATAGAAGTCAAGGTGTAATGCCTTTGTGGTTTCCCATCTGTTTCTAATCAATAGTTCTTGGCAGTTTCCAAATGTCTTCCCCCATCCCATCTCTCTGGTATGAGCACTTCAGGAAACAAACTGTATTAACTTTGGCCAGAATACATAGAGAGGGTTGCAGGACCTTTTTCTGTGGAGGATTCTCTGACCTTGTAGGTTGAGTATCTCCTCTATTAGCCTTTGGGTATACATTGTGATAGATTTATGGTAGGTATAAATCATTTCCAGGATGATGAAGATGTTTTAACATCTACCTCATTGTGTTATGTAAAAATATTTAAGTGTTATAGCATCTGAGTAAATGGAGATGGGTGATAGGGAGAAAGGGAGCGAGGAAGAGAAGCTCAGGGTTCTTTAGGCCGCAATGGACCTTGAGCTGTGTGTCATTTGGCTTGTTTATTTTTGTGTGGGTGTCCGTGGCTGAAATGCTCTCCAAAATATCTGTAGGAATAACAGCTGTTATTAGGAGTAAGTCAGACAGGGTATTTGTGTATTTAGAAGACCCTTTTAAGCACTGGTAGCAGCCTAGACAAGTAGCCGGTAGAAAGAGACATAAGATAGTGGCCCCTTGGTTGTGGTTGCCATAGCCCTTAGTATGTTTGACCGCTTGCTTAGAGTTGTGTTCCAAATGCTGGAGCCATGTGGCCATGTGTTTTCAGTGCTCAAGCATTGTTTGTATGTATAGTTCTTGAAAATTCATCTCACTTCTCAGGTCACAAGATGAATACATACTCAGCCTTGATGTGAAATGCCTTCTTTTGATCATCAGTGCAGACACAGTGGTTCTAACTTCATTGGTCACAGGTGGGGCCCAGATACTGATGTTTTTTCAAAGCTCCCCAGATGATTCTGATGGGCAGCTGATAATGAGATTTTTTTTTTTTTAAGGAACACAGAAGCATATAAAGCAACAATCTGTTTTGCATATGTGCAGTGCGGGGTGTTTAGAAAATCTGTTTATAGCCTATTCCTATTGTCAACTTGAATTACCATAAGGAAATATATTTAAAGTTTAGCCTTATCACCTGTTTGCATTAGGCAGCGGTCTCTAAGAAGCCTAACAGGTATTTGTAAGAAAAGCAAATTTTAAGCACAACTGATCCATCTACAGAAATACATAAAAAATCAAGCATTTGTGGCCCATACTCTTCCCGCTTTGCCCTTGGTCTCTACCTCATGGCTCAGATGGCATGTAATAGCGAGTCAGTGTTTTTGTATTACAAAATCCCCTTCTGACTCCTGGTAGGAGAGGATTGTATTAACCTGGTTTGTTTCTTCTTCTCTATGTTGGAATGGTTAGGAGCTGGGAAGTCATTCTGATTAGGTCCCAAACCAGCATAAAATGAAAATCAGTGCTAGTATCCACTGTGTCCTAAAAAATACTTATGGGAAAGAGGGAAACCAGATGGGAAGTTTAAAAGCAGAGAGAAATTCATGCTTTAAAGTCATTGTTTGGCTGGGTGCGGTGGCTCACACCTGCAATCCCAGCACTTTGGGAGGCTGAGGTGGGGGGATCACTTGAGGTCAGGAATTTGAGACCAACCTGGCCAACATGGTGAAACCCAGTCTCTACTAAAAATAAAAAATTAGCCAGGCATAGTGGCATGCTCCTGTAGTCCCAGCTACTCGAGAGGCTGAGGCAGGAGAATCACTTGAACCCTGGAGACAGGTTGCAGTGAGCTGAGATCATGCCACTGCACTCCAACCTGGGCAATCGAGTGAGACTCCTCCTTAAAAAAATAAATAAATAAAATGAAATCATTTTATGATGTTTTAATTTCCATTATTTATTTTTTTTTTTGCGACATAATATCTCTCTTGAAAGTGAGACTAAAAGTTTCAGGGTAATATGTGAAGTGAAAACATTTTAAAAGGGTAGAACATGGGAAGATAAGACTTCCTCCTCATCATGTCAATTCTCTTCCCCAACATTAGTGTTCGAGATAACCCCTGTGAACCTTCTTATAAATCCTTCCAGAATTGTGTATGCATTCAAGCAGGGCCCATGGGATTGGATATATGTATTGTATTTAGATTATAGTAGGAAGGACTCCCCCTGGGGTTGTGCAGTGCACATACCCTTGGCCACACGTGGTCACCCTATATGCAGAGTATACTCTACCTTTAAAACAATACAAAATAGGATTACACTCAGTGTACTGTGCTATACCTTGTCTTTTTCAATTAACAGTATATAATGGAAACTTTGCCATTGTCTTTAAAGGATATTGCCACACTGTCAAATTGCCACATTCCTCCTTTATAAAAGGCAACACCTGTTTAAATTACCAGTGGTGTATGAGAGTACCTGTCTCAACCCATTCTTGCCAACTTTGCATTTTATCAAACTTGAAAAATGTTTGCTGATTGGTAACGTATTCATTCTAAAAATGTTTTAAGTGACTTCTGTGTGCAAGGCTTCGTGCTCCACCCTGCAAAACAAAAGCAAATCAGAACTATGCTTTCTTCTTTTCTAGATGTCTGTGGTTTAGTGGCAGTGAGGGACAAAAAAGCAAACCACAATTTACACTTATTTCATGTACAAATTTATCATGGAAAAAAAGGGGCAGCTGTAGTAAGCCATTATGGTTTAATGTAAAGTTGAAAATGCCATAGAAATATGGCTTATTGCTCTTTGTGTTGCCTGCAGTATTTTTCTTCTCATTTTCCATTTAGTTTCTTGATGTCTTCTAGGTTAGCTTATTGCATAATTGAAGAGCCTTTTTCCTTTTGATGCATCAAATATGTGGTAGATAGCCAACTTTTAAGGACTCTCTTTTAAAAACCTTCCTGAAATGATACCATTTTACTCTTTTTGACAGGACTTGTGTAAAGCATCTAGGGAGGTTGAGAAGAGTCTAGTATTTTGAAATAAGAATTTATTTCTAACCCTGTGTTTTGACTAATTGTGTTCTGTGATTCTGTGATGTGGCTATAGGTCTTAAGTCATTAATGACTTTGGATAGAGATAGTTCGAGTGGTCGGGTAGAAAGTGTTTCTAGTTATAATGTGTCACATTCCTCAAGGTCTAGTCTAATGTCTGATGCTATTTTTCTGGTCTGTCTAGAGATTGATCTAACACTGCTGCATGAAAATAGTTAAAGCTTGCATGTTCTCACTTACAAGTGGTAGCTAAATGATGAGAACACATGGGCGCATGGTGAGGAACAACACACACTGGGGCCTGTTGTGTGTGAAGAGGGAGGAGGGAGGAGGGAGAGCATCAGGAAGACTAGCTAATGGATGCTGGGCTTAATACTTTGGGTGATGGGATGATCTTTGCAGCAAACCACCATGTTTACCTATGTAACAAACCTGCACATCCTGCACATGTACCCCCAGACTTAAAATAGAAGTTGGAAATTTTAAAAAGCCTTAGAGGAACAGAAAAAAAAAAAAAAGAAAATGGTTAAAGCTGAAGACAGCATGCAGTGTCCAACCAAATGTGTCCATGCAGAGCTGCCCCTTCCTAGGCCAGTGCCCCTGACTTACGTTGTGTGTAAACTCTTGATCCTTTTCTAGGCCTAGTGAAGGGTCTAGCTGTGGGAAGTGGAGCGTTAACTGGGAATAACTTCCTGTGTCTAGCGATTCATTTTTCTTTTCAGCACCATTTCAGAGATAGAGGCTTTACTGAAATTTGAAGAAAGGAAGACTAAGAGTTTAGTATTTCAATGTACCAGCTATTGCTGACTTTCAGTAAAGAACTGTTGCCAAATTAATGTGGTTGGTATTTATTGACAGATCCCTTAGATGGCCTTCTTCTTTTGTCTTTTTTTTTTTTTCTTTTCCCTTCTAAGACTTCTGTGGCATCTGTCTTCAATTGGTCTTCAATTTTGGGGAAATGCTCTTTCATTTTTAATTTCTAAGTTTTTAGAAATTGATGCTCTCAGATGTGTCTGAATTGACACAGTATGATGGGGATCTAAGACCTCCTTTTGTCCTTGGGGCCTGTGAACGTAACACTAAGCAGGTTGGAATTTCTGTGCTGTAGTTTTCTTCTCTGTAATATGAAGGTGCTGGGTAAATAATCTGACATCTTGCTTATTCACCTCAAAAATTCTGTGCATATATTGCATTTACATATCTATGTTGGATTTTTAAAAGATGTGGCATAGGTGATGGGTTGATAGGTGCAGCAAACCACCATGGCATATGTCGTTTACGTATGTAACAAACCTGCACATCCTGCACATGTACCCCTGAACTTAAAAAAAAAAAAAACAGTGGCAGCAGATGTGTGCTCTGAGCAGTTGGTTATGTTGAAATCTTTATAATACTGGTTTTTATCAAATTATGACTCACTATGCTTTCACTTGCAAAATAAAGTGGTTTTCATTTTCTATGTGGAAGTTAAGAGACTGTACTCTGCTTGAGTTTTGGAAATGAGTTCTCATGTTAGTCCATTTTAGAACTTGCGACCAGGCTATCCTTTGTCTCTTCCTTGACAGAGAGCACTGGGTTGCCAACGTGCACTTGTGTGCACACTCACCTTTTTTCTTCTCTTTATTAATGTTCTGATATAGGCAAAATGAACATTGTGCTGAAGGTATGTTAATTCATTTAGTTGGGGATGAGTGAAATATCATTTTCTGATGGCCTTCTGAGCCAAACCTATGGGGTATGTTGAAGACGTGAACATTGCAATGCAATTTAATGTTTATATAGCTGCTTTTACTTCCATTAATCTCTTTCTTTAAAGGTTGATTAAAGATTTATTTCAGGCCAGGCATGGTGGCTCACACCTATAATCCTAGTATTTTAGGAGCCTGAGGCGGGCAGATCGCCTGAGCTCAGGAGTTCAAGACCACTCTGGGCAACATGGTGAAACCCCGTCTCTACTAAAATACAAAAAATTAGCGGGGCATGGTGGCGCGTGCCTGTGGTCCCAGATACTGGGGAGGCTGAGGCACCAGAATTGCTCGAACTCGGGAGGTGGAGGTTGCAGTGGGCCAAGATCATGCCACTGCACTCCAGCCCGAGTGACAGAGTGATACTTGTCTCCAAAAAATATATATTTATATGTTTATTTCAGCAAATTCTGGAATTATGCCCTCCCCTCCCCCCTTTTTATTTTTGCTGATTGATGTTTGAAAGTGGACCTTTAAAAAATGTAATTCCAAGATTGCCTTGCATCTGGTTTGAATGATTGTGTTTTGCTTTACAAGGGGCAGAATGACTTTTGGGGCCAAATGCTCAGCCGACTTTTTGTTTGCTGCTTTCTGCAGGGATCTGGAGAATAATGGTCCTTTTTAAGGCCAATTGTTACTGTCTTTCTCACACAAAGGAAAAAAGAGACGACCTTTAGGAAACACTGCTTTAAATCATCTTGCTTGAATATTAATTCTCTGTTGCTTCCTCCAAAAATGGAGAAAATTGTCCCCACCCTCATAGGCTTTTAATAAGGCTCAATTATGATAATGGTGTGAAAACTTTGAAAATTAGACTTCAGAGATGTTGAGTTAATCTAGGATTATTTATCAATGTCTTAGTAACCAAAAGTTTAAAAATGTGTTTTGTCTACCAACTGGGCTGCATGTGCACGGTTAATCCAAAAGGCTCAGCTTTTCAGCAAATGGAGAAAGATTAACTTCTTTATGGATCACGTGATGAGATGAAACACATTTCATTCTAGCTGCTGAAAAAATAGCAACATGTTTTTGAAACCATTGTAATTTTGTATTGCAGTCACTAAACATCAAATATATCATTTTTATGTTAAGATGCCCTAATTTGTGTTGTTATATAAAACTTGGAGTACTTTGACTAAATAGGAGAAATTAATGTGCCGTGTATCTGTTTTAAAGATGAAATCTGAGCTCAGCATGAGGCTTATGCCTGTAATCCCAGCACTTTAGGAGGCCGAGGCAGGAAGATCACTTGAGTCCAGGAATTGGAGACCAGCCTGGGCAACATAGGGAGACTTCATCTCTACAAAAAGGAAAAAAAAATAGCCAGACATGGTGGCACATGCATGTAGTCCCAGCTTCCTGGGAGTCTGAGCTGGGAGAATTGCTTGAGCCTGGGAGGTCAAGGCTGCAGTGAGCTGTGATCACACCACTGCACTCCTGGCCTGGGCAACAGAGTGAAACCCTATCTTTAAAAAAAAAAAAAAAAAAATCTGAAAATTTAAATCTGAGAAGGATTCTGAATATTTTTGAGAAAATATTTTATTCCTGTCTCTGTTATCTGTGTGTATATGTAGATATACATACAATTTTATGAAATGTGGTTTATGTGATTATTATCAGTATTTGGCTAATGTCTATGTAAAAGAAAAATGGGGCCCACATGCTGAATATGTGTTTTTTCCTCATAAATAGGGGACTGGTGGTTGGTTGCTTTTCTTTTTTTTTTTTTTAACAGTCTCAGATGATTCTGTCTACATCTCCACTTTGCTCCCATTCTGGCACTGCCTGTGTGGACTGAGCATGTGAAAGCTTGACATCATGATTCAGTCATTCTCTGATTTTGCAATAATTCAAAGCAGAGCGGAAGCATTGTGAGAGAATCATGCCAGTTTTCTTAAGGTCTGATACACCCATCCTAATTTACAGTATTGTTCTAAAGATGCACCAGGAAACACACACGCACGCATACACACACCCCAGTGAGACATCTGAAGGGATTTGGCTGCCTCCCGTTCCTTTCCTGTCTCCTCCCTTTGTTTCCAGATGCATCAGCAGATGGCCGTCCAAAGCTCTAAATTTGTACCTTGTGTGACCTTTAGCCTGGAGAAAGGCAAATTTATTCCGAGGATAGACTTCCCTGCCATCGCAAGTAGACCTTTTGTCAGTCGTTATAAATAAACTCAAGTCTTTGGATGTTCCTTCTGAGGTTGAATTGGCATAGGAGGCTGTTAATTAATCTGTAGCCTTTCTTGGGACTCTAACAAATTTTAAAGATGAGTAAGACAACATTGGAGGTGCTCCGTGATAGTCCTGCAGTGTAGAATAATACAGGAGAAGCTCCAAGATTCATCTCCTGAGAGCTGGCTTCAAAAGAAGTTTTCAGGTTGCATAGCAGCCATGGGCGTGAACTTTGGAGTCAGGCAGAGCTGGGTTTGAGTTCTGCCTCTGCTCTGTACTAGCAGCGCTTACCTCATGGAGCTGTTAGCATTAAATGAGGAGGTATTTATCTGTCATTTCCCAGAACGGATCCAGGACCTAATAGTTGCTGAATAAATGGTAGGCCACTGAATTTTATATCACAAGAGCACATTCTTAAATCTTTGTTCAAGGACAGGAGGCCCTGGAACTAACTAATGAAGGAAAGGGAAATTGCTATGTGCCACCGAGCAGAGGATCAGAAAAAGAATACAAGAATAATTTTATTAGCACTTATAATTCACTGCCTTATGTGCATTTCAACTATTGCAAAATGACAGTATGCAAGAGTGTAGGTTGTCTTACAGACAAGCTACAAGCTACAAACTACAAACAAGACGCTCTTGTTTGTGGCAGCTCATTTTAGGGAAGAAGTCATCTAGGTTACCATGCGTTTGTAGAGCAGAAGACTTAAAAGTGGACAAAGGAAGTTGACATTACTCTGGAGGATAGAAAATCAACCCAACTTCTCTTCCCTTTCCATCACCGGACTCTGGGTGAGCTTGAAAATGGGAAGTCTTTTTTTGTTGTGTAGTGAGTCAACTCTTAATGTAGTCTACTGTGGATATCAGGGTTGGTCTGACTGTAAAGTTGCATGCCCCTTGACACAGTGCTTGGGTGAGAGATGACAGAGGAACAGCTGGACAAAGTAAATGGGGTGAGGATAATGGCCTGGGGGTCCTTGGGGAAAACTTGTCACCACCTTAGGTTGGTTACTATTTACTAAACTGAGCTGTGATCAGAGGCTGAGAGATAAAGCAGGCCAACATTTCCTTTTCTTATTACTGCTTTCTTCTAGTTCTTCCCCCATAATTGGCCCCAACCTTCTAAAGAAAAGGCTCTGTAGACAGCAGTGGGAGAAAATCAGTCTGATATAGTCTGGAGAAAATCTTTGTCCTGCCCTGTTTTCCTGTAGCTTTGAAAATCTCAAATGCAAGGCCAAACAATGAATTATTATTAATATGATAGAGGAAACTGGTACTATTAATGTCATGTAAGGAGAAAGCCCATTTTGAGTAGGAACAGAAGGACATTTATGAGGGGAAAGTTGGCTGGGTAGGGCAAAACTGAGTAGTAGAAAATTTAACTGTAATTATTCCATTGAATTTTTTTAGAAGGACTCTTCAAATTGTTGGAAGTTGCTTAGTAATTAGCATAGTAACAATTTACAAAATACACTCTGACCTAGAGCAGCAGGGAAGGGAGTCAGAGAGACAAATTTTGTGCAGACTGTCAGCTACAGCAGGAAAGTATGCACAATGAATTTCCATGTTAGGTCAGGCCCATGTAAAATTTACACATGGCAGCGGGTATGGAGGAATAAAGGTATTAGCATTGCATATGACCTGGTGGCCCTTTGAAAACTGTGTTTGGGGTTTATGTTTCTAGTTGCAGCTAAATCTGAATTTGAGATTTTAATCCCTTTGAACCAAACTAGGTCTAAGAATTAGACATTTGATCTCATGCATCTTATCCAGCACACAGAAACTCGAGTGCTTCCTTGACTTTGACATAATCTGGATCCCAGCTGGCCCTGATTTTAGTTTCTGTGAAGTGATTAGTGATTAGGTGGCACCATGGTAGGGCCGGGTGCTGTGGTGGCAGGGTCTTCCCCTCTATGCAGAAGGGCTCTTGCAGAACACAGCAGTGAGTTTTTTAACCAGCCTACTCCTGCTTGCCCCAGAGGGCTGAGAGTTGGTTTTTGTAGCTGATTTGTTTGTTATTGGCTATAATTAGGCAGGTAGGCTTAGCTCCTTTAATTACTCATGCTACTTTGTGGAAGGAAGTGTAAGCTGCTTATTCAGAGTTCCAGGGCCAGGACATGGGTGGGAATTCTTTGGCAGGGCCAGCTGCAGAATTAGCATTAATGTGATACTAATCCCTGGGATAGCCCCTCACAGCAGTGTACCCAGATGTTTGTTTTTCACATCCAGGGTCCACAAACATGTGCTCAGTAATGTCCAGTAGGCTCTAGCACTCAACATCTAGATGGCATGGTTTATGGCCAAGGAGCTTTTAGCATTGGTCAAAGTCTCAAGCAGAGAGACCAGAGATACAGTCTAGAAGGTGTTCTTATATTTAATCTCTCTCTGGAGGCATTGGACTCAAATGGCCTAAATTTTTTGACTCAGATACCTGTACATACATGTACACCCCTCACCTTGCTGTCTTCACACACTTGTTGAAGGGAAAATGAGGCCAGGCATGGTGGCTCACTGCTGTAATCCCAGCACTTTGGGAGGTTGAAGTGGATGGGTCACTTGAGACCAGGAGTTTGAGACCAGACTGGGCAACATAGCAAAACTCTGTCTTTCAAAAAAATCTAAAGGGCAAATGGGATGGATTACGTAAAAATCGTTCAGAAAATAATTTGTTTTGTATACAGCAAAATTATATTTAGATATCCCATGTTGGTTATTATACCTGGGCATCTCTTTTTCTTCTGTCACTTGTGCTTAGGATTTGTCTTCACATATGGTAAATACCTGCATACCATTATTGATGAGATGGCTTTCCATGTAGTTAGTGGGATGTACACTGATATTAGGATATCAGGAAGAACCTCAGACCAAGTGTAAATGGCTAAAAAAAAAAAAAAAAAGCCCTCACAAGTGATGGTGTATTGGTAAAAGTGGTAAAAAGAGAAGAGAGGGTCTCTAGAGCATCTCTCTTGAATATAGAGATTCTAGCATTTTAATTTTGTTCAAGGTGGGATTGACAGATACAGCTAGTTGGATTTTCAGGAAGAGAAAAATAGTTTAACAAACCAAATTGCTAATTATGTTTTCAGCCAGTTGCTGTAATATTTTGGTGTTTTATTGTGTGATAATTTATAGGAGTTAGAGGGATCCTAATTGTCCCTTTCTAGAAATATGTCAGGGTGCAGAGACTTTACCAGGTGGCCCCCACCACAATACTACCTTGCCCCAGCCTGGACTGCTGGTTAGAGCCCCAAAGATTGTTCCCTTCGTTTTAGGTTTCCTCTACGGTGCTATAGCACGTATATATGAAATGTTGTTTCTGCCACCAACAGACCTGCTTAGTTTTTTTTTTTTTCTCTCATTTCATTCACTGAAGATACCTCAAATACAAAACACTAATGCAGTATTGCAATCCCATGCTTGATAAGTTTGGGCCTTTTCCAACTTCCTCACCCCATTACTTTTTTTTTTTTTTAAGACAAGGTCTGGCTCTGTCATCCAGGCTAGAGTGCAGTGGCACTATCTTGGCTCACTGCAACCTCCACCTCCTGGGCTCAAGCCTGCCGAGTAGCTGGTACTACCGGTGCACACTACTATGCTTGGCTAATTTTTCTAATTTTGTAGAGAAGAGGGTCTCACTCTGCTACCCAGGCTGGTCTTGAACTCCTGCAATCTGCTGACCTCAGCCTCTATCAGTGCTGGAATTAGAGATGTGAGCCATCTCTCCTGGCCTACACATATTAATGTAAAAGTTGGGAACTACGTGGTATCTAGTATAAAACATCTCAGAATTTCAGTGGCCTATTGTGAATCTGACCTAAAAGCTCAGCATAAATGTTCTTGGTAGGTGGGTTGCATCTTTCTCTCTTTTTGTACCTTACTATCCCCTGGGGCTTTGGAGTCCTCGGAATCTAGCTGACCTATGGAAAAGAGAGGATGAAAACTCCATTTTGCCACCTTTGCCTGGAAGTGATGTATATCACTTTCTCCGGTGTTTCTGGTAGTGAGAAATAGTCTCAATAACCCATCTAGTAATTGATAGAAATGGTCTGGTAAATGTAGTCCTTGGTGGAAAGCTACTTCCCAGTGACAAGTTCATAGTATGAAGGGGAAGTGGGAATTTTGTGGACAAGTAGCCCCCTCTGTCCGTGATATTTATATGTTCCAAGAATCTAGATTGGGCAGTGTCTTCGTTTGGGCAGAAATAACAAAAATACCATAGACTGGGTGGCTTCAACAACACATCTCTCACAGTGCTGGAGGGTGGAAGTCCAAGATCAAGGCACTGGCATGGTTTGCAGATAGCTGCCTTATTGTCTCCTCATATGGTGGAAAGAGAGACCACTGGTTTCTTCATCCTTTTATTAGGGCACTAATCCCATTTAAAAGGGCTTCACCCATATGACTTAATTGTTTCCCAGAGGCTCCTTGTCAAAATACCATCACATTGGAGATTTAGAGATCACCATATGAATTTGTGGGGCAGGGAAAAACACTTCATAGCAGATGGTATGGATACTGTGGAGCTAGACATTGGATTTGCTGCTGTGTGCCTGACATGGAGCAAATATACCTCTTGGGGTATATTTCACCACTGGCCATGCCTGTTTGCATAGCTTGTTGTCAAGATTAATTGAGAAAGAATGTCTGATAGTATATTGAGCGAGAAACTTACTGTAACTGCAAAGCAATGGTGGAATAATAATAATGCACCCCCTCTGCGGTGAAAAAGATGCTGTAGCCCAGCAATAATGGTATTGACTCATGAAACCACTTCTGACCTGCAGCAGGTTGCTGGATTGATTTAGTGCTGCTTTTTTTTTGGAAACAAGCCTTGATTATGCTTTTTTACAGTCTATCAGTTCGTGTGAAACTGACTATATTTTACAGTCTATCAGTTTGTGTGAAACTGAGAGCAACTATGGTGACTCTCATAGCTAGGATACCGTGGTACCTTGATAAGAATTCCAGATTCAAACAGCAGAAACAAAAGTGACACAGTAGTCCCCCTCTTGGGCAGTCTTCAAGCACATCTTGAAGAGTTATATAGTTGGTCTTTGAATATGACTGCCTTTTGGCTGTTTCTTCAATTTATGTAAAAGAGGCCAGTTTGAGGCCATTCACTCAGTACTGTATCACTCACATCTGTTGTAAAAGGCATTAGAATCTGTGGAGTAAGGAAAAAACAGAGCCTTTATGAAATGTGCACTTGAAATGAGAGATGTTTGTCTTAAATTTGGACATGATAAATAGGACTTACATGGAAACTTTGGAAGCTGTTTTAGTGAAATTTGCCCTTAAGGTCTTGTCTTCTCTTATTGCAAAATGATGAGGCAGAATGCCCAAATGTTAGCATTTGACATGTGAAGAAAAGGAAAATTGGATAAAAGTGGGGAATATGTTCAGATTTCTCTAATACAAGCATTCGAGAAAATAAGAAGGCCTATTCAGCATTGGGTTTAAATAGAGAATCAGTAGGAAATGGTGTCATGCATTATTTACTCACTGTTTTTCTAGGAACAGTCATTCTGGAATCAAAATCAATTGGTCAGCTTCACCTGGTAGCTAGAAGTAAAAGCATGGCAAATTCAGATGCCCTCAAGGGCCACACAGGTAACCTTAAGTGGGTGATGCAGGTTCTAAATTAGATGGCGAGTGGACAGATCAAGTCCCTGGAGGAAGAGGGAGAAAGTAGATATTGAAGCTTAATACAGAAATACAGGACCACTGTTGTTACATCTTCAGACTTTTAAAGGAGACTGAAAAGGTTTTTTTTTTTTTTTGAGACATATGACACAATGTCAGCTCAGGTGTTTCAAGATACTGTGTAGGTCAGTGAAAAATTGTCTGCTAGTCTTAATTTTCCTGAGAGCTACCTGTCTGTGGCATCTATTTTAGTGGCCAGGGAAAGCAGGTTTGCTTCTTGGCATGGGATAGACAGGTAGGGCTCTTTGGTTTAGCAACATATTCTCTGAGTAAACAATCAGGCTGCAATTTTGCAGTCATAGCGTCAGGGGGCTGATGCCATTTTTAATCACTTATAAAGCTCTAGGGGCTATATGGAGAACCTACTGTTAATTGATATTCTTTCATAAACTAAAATTTTATTTACTTTATAAAAATACCATAATCATCAGTTGCCGGCACTTATGTTTCTAGTACCCGAGATTAGGAAATCCACAAAGATGGTTTTAACCAATTTAAGATCTCTTCAGTTACTTGAAAAGAAAGTGGAAAAAAAAGACATTCTGATTCTTCGCTGGCCTGTGAAGTGGAAGGAATTCAGTTTAATTGTGTGTGTGTGTGTGTCCATAGCTAATTTTAATGCAGGTTTAATGTCCCTTGGAGAAAAAAGTTCCTTGGTGTAGAAAATAATTATGTAATATATGAAAATGGTCAAAAAATGAAATATAATCAAGGGGAGCTGTTAATAGTCTTGCATGTCTTTTAAAAAACTGCTAGTTTTATTGAAAATTTATCAAACTTAACCTTTGAAAATAAGACAGGTTATTATTTTCAAGGCTCAAGGTTTATTTTTCCCAAGAGATTTTTGTTGGATATGTGTATGTTTTGGTTTTTTAATCAAGCCTGGTTTCATTTTCTTACTTTTATGTAATGGATATATGGTAATTAAATAAGAAAACAGATTAAAAAAACAGTTTTACCTAAAAGATTTGTTGAAACCTGAAAGTGACCTTTGTAAGTCACCATCTTTTTCTGAACCTTCATCCATAAATTGGGAACAGTTTCCTCTATCTTGCAGATTGTTCTTTAGCATTAAATGAATATCTATATAATGTGCCTGTTGCAATACTTCCACGTAATAGGGACTCATTCCTTTCTTTGCTATCTTTAACCCTGAAGACATCAGGGAGGGTGCTGACTGCCCATACTGATCCTAGCTGGGGAAAGAATATAGCTTGGGCTGCTTTTGTTTTGGGGTTATATTTAAGTTAGTTTGGTCTAGTATGCTGTGTCTATGGTTCTTAGGCATCAGCATTTACCGCTTTTATGAAACTCTCTGTAATATATAGCCATATAGCAGGTGCTTAGAGTGATCTCTCCATTAATACATTTAAAAATCACATTTGTAGATTGCGGACAGAAAAGTCAGGACCTTAACCACTAGTAGAAAGCAGGTAATCAGCTTGCGGGTACTGCCAAGTGGATCTCTCTACTGAGAACATCTAATGATAAGCCACAAAATGGGAAGTGGACTTGAAACCCCTTTGGATCAGCCTGCCTTAAGTAAATGGAAGAGTTGGGACTTTACTGCATGTTTATTATTATTTTATTTTTGGTAGGCACTAGGTCTTGCTGTGTTGCCCAGGCTGGTCTGAAATCCCTGGTCTCAAGTGATCCTCTTGACTCAGCTTCCCACAGTATTGGATTACAGGTGTGAGCCACAAGGTCTGGCCTTTACTGCATGTTAATTTGGCATTTCAGCAGTCAGCTCAGCTGGGAAGTTGCTTGCTTGTTGGGAAGACATGGGCAAGAGAAAAGTTTGATAAATGTGCATGCTGTGACTTTATGCTTGCGAAAAACCAAAATCTCACAATTGTCAGTACAGCCATAAATGCCAACATCTACTTCTGCTTCTTGACAAATGCATTGCTGATAAGGACAAGGGAAATGGCCCTCTGGACCATGTTTAGGGTCAGGAATTCTTCCCTTTGCCTTAGAATAAAAGTGTTTTCTTGGAACATAAGATTGAAAGTGTCTTTACCGGATTCAATTTCTGTGACAGTTTTAGAAGCCCTCCTTGATGTGTATGGGTAGTTCACAACAGTGAGTAACTTTGTGGTTAGAAAAGAAAGAAGAGTAAGTTGTTCCAGGTAGAGGCATGTAGAGAACACATTCTTATTAGTGCCAGAAGTCCTTATCCAAGAGTCTGCATGCAGAACACAGAGGTGAATTTCATTCTGTTTCTTTGAAGCATTTTCTTATTCTTTTCACATGAAAATGAGGGAGGACTTTTGTGGGAATGATGAGAACACTACTTATGAAAGATTGTTGAGTTCTTATGTAAGTCTGAAATATGACTAAATCTTGCCAGCCTATTAGATGCAGTTGAAATGTGAACCTCTGCAAAACTGTGGGGATCAAAGAAAACTGCCTTCACCTTGTCTTTTCAAAGAAGGGATATATATAGGGAAGGCAAGATCCTCTTCATGACTTTTTGGAAATGTGATTTCTATAGTCTTAACATTGGTAGACTACGTAATATGTGCAGAGCACTAAATGAGTTTATAGGTAATGAAATTTTAGACTTGGAGTTGACCTTAATGGTAATTTTATTCTACCTGCTTATTTTGAAAATGAGACAATTAAGAGTAAGTTTACTGCCTCTTTAGGAAGTTAATCTATTTAACAGCTACGCATCTTTATAAATATTCTTGAGTTTTATGATACAGCAAGTGATTGATACTCACAAGCACACCCAGCACATTCAAATACAGATGATCTACATCTGCTAGATAATAGTGCTAGATAATAGTGGTACATTTTCTAGGAAGAGGTGGGATTTGAACCCATTTTAGTAAAAAGGGGAGGAAAGACCGATGTGGTAGTGCACGCGTGTAGTGCTAGCTACTTGGGAGGCTGAGGCAGGAGGATTTCTTGAGCCCATGAGTTTGAGGCTGCAGTAGGCTATAATCATGCCACTGCACTCCTAGGTGACACAGAGCAAGACCCTGTCTTAAAAATGGAGGAGAGGAGGCCAGGCGTGGTGGCTCAAGCCTGTAATCCCAGCACTTTGGGAGGCTGAAGCAGGTGGATCACCTGAGGTCAGGAGTTCGAGAGCAACTTGACCAACATGGAGAAACCCCATCTCTACTAAAAATACAAAATTAGACGGGCGTAGTGGCGCGTGTCTGTAATTCCAGCTACTCGGGAGGCTGAGGCAGAGAATTGCTTGAACCAGGGAGGCGGAGTTTGCAGTGAACTGAGATCATGCCACTGCACTCCAGCCTGGGTGACAAGAGCGAGATTCCATCTCAAAAAAACAAAACAAAACAAAACATTGAGAGAGGGACTTGGAGCAGTAAAGTAGATGAGAACTGCAATAGGAAATGAGAATTGGTGGTATGTGATAATTTGTGGAATCAGATATTGAGAGTGGGAGTTCCTACCAGAGGGTGTCTGTGTGTGTTTGTTTTTTAAAATAGGAAATGGTGGCTAGGGGAGTTTTTTGTGTTAAATCTGTGTTGTTGGGGGGTTTTTGGTTGGTGAGGGGGGACAGGGTGACCAGATGAGGAAGCGATAAAATTTAGACATCTGAGAGAAAGGGAGGAAATGGACTAACATATTCTCAGGTAGTTAACCTCTCCTCAGCCTCATCTACTGGTCCTTCTGAACATTATCAGTTCCCTTAATGAGCCATACTTCTCACTTCTGTCCTTTTTCTTGCTTGCTTGCTTGCTTGCTTTTTTTTTTTTTTTTTTTGAGACAGAGTTTCGCTCTTGTTGCCCAGGCTGGAGTGCAATGGCGCCATCTCGGCTCACAGCAACCTCCTTCTCACGGGTTTAAGTGATTCTCCTGCCTCAGCCTCCCTAGTAGCTGGGATTACAGGCATGCGCCACCATTCCTGGCTAATTTTTATATTTTTAGTAGAGATGGGGTTTCACCGTGTTGGCCAGGCTAGTCTGAAACTCCTGACCTCAGGTGATCCACCCACCTCGGCCTCCCTAAGCGCTGGGATTACAGGCGTGAGCCACCACACCTGGCCCACTTCTTCCTTTTTCATATGCTATTTCATTTACTAATAATACCTTTCTCCATACCCCCACCCAAAGGTTGAGTTATTGTCTGTTCATTTGTGTGTTTAGACTTTATTCACCCTTCATTTTAGGGTGGTTGTTTCTATAATACATAAATGATATTTACAAATTTGACCTTTAATGTAGGAACAATGACAAACCACTGAAGGCTTTCCAATCAGGAGAGTGATGTGAGCAGATTTATATTTAAAAGCAGTGGTTCTCAAGCTTTAAGTTGCATCAGAATTGTCTGAAGGGCTTGTTAAAACATTAATTACTGGGCTCCACGCTCAGTTTATGATTCAGTAGGTCTGGGCTAGAGCCTGAGAATTTGCATTTCTAACAAGTTCCCAGGTGCAGTCTGAAGATCATACTCATTTAGAGGGATCGCTCGGGCTGCAGCAGGAATGAATGGGCATTTGTGGGTGGTTGGGCAGGACAGGAGCAGGGCAAATGACCTGAAAAATTATCACTATTTCAAGTAAGAAATAATGATGGAGGAAAGTGAGTCTGGTCAGAGATACTTATAGACGGTACTTGATTAAAGACAAGAAACGAAGGAGGTGAAGCCCGGGGTTTCTGGCATGGGGAACCAGGTGGGTGGTGATGCCTTTCACTGAAATAGGGAGCACTCAATGACCAGATTTTCTGAGAGAGGTCAGGAAGTGGGACAGTGATGTGATGGTATGTGTGGAGACCTGCAGTTCTGTCGGTATGCTAGCCTTCACCTCAGTGGGGAGAGGCTCCTACCACTTTGGGAATCATCAGGTTGGGACTGATAGTTAGCCCGTCGGAGTAGATGGGATTAGCTGGGAAGATAGGTAAGAAGAGCACGTGGGACAGGATGCCAAGGGTCACAACTCATTAAGGGAAGCTAGAGGAAGAGGAGAAGCAATTGTTAGAGAGGGTCACACCACCAGGAGTGTACAGTGCTATTGTGGAGACTAAGAGGAAGACATGTTTAGAAGGGAGGGGAATAAAGCTGGGTGTGGTGGCTCACACCTGTAATCCTAGCACTCTGGGAGGCTGAGGTGGGTGGATCACTTGAGGTCGGGAGTTCAAGACCAGCCTAACCAACACGGTGAAACCCCATCTCTATGAAAAATACAAAAGTTAGCTGGGTGGGGTGGCCGGTATCTGTAATCCTAGGTACTCGGGAAGCCGAGGCAGGAGAATTGCTTGAACCCGGGAGGCAGAGGATGGAGTGACACAAGATCATATCATTGCACTCTAACTTCGGCAACAGAGTGAGACTCCCTCTAAAAAAAAAAAAAAGAAAAAAAGGAGACGTGAGAACCAGCATCAGTTGCTGCTGGGGAATGCCAGGAAATTAAGTACTAAAGAGGGTTCAGTTGAGTTCACAACATGGAAGTCCATCGTGCATTCACACAGTGCTGACTCAGCCTGGTTTGGGCCAGGCTCTACGCTAGACACTGAGGGTTCACCCATGACTGAGATTTTTTCCAACGGCTTGGAAGAAGCAGGAGGCAGCCAGCAGTGGGTTAGGAGGGTCAGGACAGAAACTGACTAAGCAGTAAGTTCCAGAAACCTGGAAGGAGAGAGGGCAGCGGAGTAGAGGGTAGAGTAGCTGGGGGATTTACATGATGATGATGATGATGATGATAGAAGAGACTTGAGTGTTTAAATGGAATAGGAAGATTCAGAGGGAGAGAATGAAGATTTGGAAGGGAGAGAAAGCTGGATAGAGGCATGCCCATGGGAGTATGGGATGGGAAGGAGACCACAGCCCAGACCCTGCATGGGTGGTCTGCATGCCTGTCCCACAAGAACCAGCTTGATGTTTAGTCCGATTTGAGGGTGCTTAAAGGCCCCATTCGGGTTTGCCTCACTTAGGTGCCACATAGCCTTAATTTCCAGCATTAAAGATTTATTCTTTTGGACTACTTTCCTTTAGAGATGTGCAAGATATTCCTGGGGCAGGCAGGATAACACATTACAGAAATAGACGCTAACAAGCAAGTAAATACTTAGCTCCCCTTTATCCTGATGGAAGGTAGTGAGCTTGCGGTGCTCAGGAGGCAGAGACAGAATCCTGGAGTCTGTCCTAGCCTGCCTCGTTTCAGTTCTGATTTAGTGGAGACAAAAGGCCCTGTATGATTTTAACACAGTTTGGCAGCTGTTTCCTTGAGATCAGTTCAATAATGGTATTAAAATATGATAGAGTTGATGGAATGTTCAGCAAGCCTGTGGGTAACGCAGTGTCCCCTGCTCCACCTGTGTAAGGTTACAAATGAGGTCATATGACCGTCAATATTAAAATGTTGCCCGTGATGGTGCCCACTTAGGTGGTAGGCAGGATCTCTGTCCTCTTCATGACTCCTCTTGATTCTCTCTGAGGGCATCATACGTGGTTCACAAACAATTCTGTCGTTCTCTTCCTCTGGCAAAGCCACTTGGAGGAGGTATCTTGCTGCTGGCACTGTGGTTTTCCATGAAGATGGAAAGCATCTGCCCAGGAGTCTGTTTGAATCCCAAGTTACACAACTTTCAAAGAGCCAGTTTGTTCTGATACTATTGATCCTGACTACATCAGAGTCTCAATTCTTTAAAGAAATGGAGCGTTTTACGCTCCAGTCTGTGTTTCACCTATGTGGCTAACGTGGGCAACAGTGTCTTCTTCTTCCACTGTCTTCCCCAATTCTGTGATGCTTTTCCCTGTGGAAACTGAGTCATGCAGTAGACACATGGGAAAAGCCCTAGAGATTCTGCCAAAGTCAGAATCTCACTTTTGGTGAGTACTCCCCTCCTCCCAGAATAAGAGAAGCCTTGTATTCTGTAAATTAAACTTCAGTTTGAATGTCCTAGATCACTGCTGTCCAGCGGAACATTTTATAATCCGTGCCGAGTAACCACTAGCTGTTGAATTAGTGAGTGTTGAAATGTGGCTAGTGTCACTGGGGAACTGAATTTTAAATTTTACTTAATTTTAATTACTTTGGAGTTTAATAGTCACAGGTGGTTAGACAGTGTAGCTCTAGACCAGTGGTTTTGAAATTTTATGTATCAGAATCAACTGGAGGACTTGTTAAAGCATAGATTGCTGGGCCCTGCCCTCCCCAAAGTTTCTGATTCATTTGGTCTGGGTCAGGGGTTGAAAATCTACATTTCTAACAAGTTCTCAGGTGATGCTGCTAGCCTGGAGGGAGCCACATTTGGGAATCACCACTGTAGTCTTTGTTCTAGTATTTAATTAATATGCTAACTCACACAGATAGAATTGCCATCACCAGTAGTCAGGGTTCTGGGTCAGCTGGTTGACAAGCAGCCTAGTACCTCCCTTCCTTTCCCATTCCTAAACCACACTGGGTTCTTTTTTCCAAAAACATTACAGCTCTTCTTTAAGGCTGATTCATGATACTTTCTAAATAGCCACAGTAGCTGAAACATTGGGCTACTGGGGAAATTCCAGCCTTGAACAGACTTTGGTTTTTCATTCCAGCTTTATTAATGTGTTCTCTAATCTTATAAGAAATTAGACCATGTGTGTGGTGCATGTAGGCTGTGAGTAATTTTATCTTTGCCAAGCTCATACTTGGCATTATAGTCAATGATTTCTGTGTCCATGCTGGCTAGCCTGGTCTCAGAGGGACTGTCCCTAAAATCATTTTTTAATGAGTTGTTTTTTAACCAAATGGCAAAGTCATTTTTAATACTTAGAAATACAGTCTAATAAATTTTTTTTAGAATAACAGAGCACTGTCTTATGGGTGATTGTTTATACAAAGGTCTTTCTCAGAAACGTATTGGAGTATTTACAGATGAAATGACATGCTGTCTGAGATTCCCTTTAAAGGCCTGGTTGGGGGAGGGTAGCTGAAACCAGATTGCAAAACATTGATGATTGTTGAAGTATAACATGGAGGTGCAGTATATACTATTCTTTCAACTTTTGTGATTGTTTGAAATTTTACATAGTAGGTTAAAAAAAAAAAAAGCATGCTCTTAGAGAAACTAAACACAGCATCTTTGTGAAGTACCAGGTAAATAGTTGGCATTAAAAATGAAAAGTAATTTGTTGGTTTTGTTTTAGGGAATTCAACTGGATAACGAATGTAATGGATGATCTAAAGGAAATGGAAGAGAACAGCAATTGTTTAAATATAATAGATTATAGACCATTGTTAAGGAAGAATCTGCAGATTGGCAAAGGACTTCATATGTGTGTATGGTGTTTAAGTAGAGGACATACACCCCTACTGATTTTTCTGTATACCATTATAGATATCTCTTCTTAACAGTTTGCAGCACAACTGGTGATCGCTGTGATGTGTCGAAGTTTTATTTGATTTGGACAAAGGCAAAAATTTTATAAATTTAATAAAGAGGCAGCAAGGAGGGAAGGAAGTGGTAAGTCATACCACTGGAGTTCATAGGCAGCTGAACTTTTCTGGGTGGCCCAGTTTAGATTTTTTTGAGTAAAGAAATGATATTTACCCTGAAAGAGAAGAGTTAAAAAAAAAAAAAAAGACTTTGTCAGTCATCTAAAGGTTGTGTGAATAAACTCACTTTTTTTTTTGAGACAAGGTTCTTATTTTGTCGTCCAGGCTATAGGGTGCAGTGGTGAGATAATAGCTCACTGCAGCCTTGATCTCCCAGGCTTTAGCATCCTACTGCCTCAGCTTCTCAAGTAGTCAGGATTATAGGCGTGCACCAGCACACCTGGCTAATTTTTAAAAAGTTTTTACAGAGATGAAGTCTCACTGTGTTGCCCAGACTGATATTGAACTCCTGAGCTCAAGCCATCCTCCCACCTCGGCTTCCCAAAGTTTTGGGATTGTTGGTGTGAGCCACTGGCCAGCCATCAACTTATTTTTGATTTAGAAAAAATCTCAGATTTTCTTCAGCAAGATGGTAATTGAAGTTGAGTATTTTAACTTTCTTTGACAATTACAGGAAGCAAAGAAGTGGTTTTATTAAATAGCAGTGAGCTTCATGCCATTTTACAGTATGTAACCGAGGCCCACGTTTTCCTTTTGATGTAGTCAATTTCTTACCATCTTTTTCCACTTTGAAATGTCTCTTTAAATGCATTTTCACCCCATATCTATCTCACATCACCTTCACCCCCTAGTGCAATCCGTACCACCCTCTGCCTAGATTATTGCTGCTCATAGATTACTTCACTGGATAGTCTTCCCTCAAGTAGTGCCCTTTCCCTTCCCTTTCCTCCAGTGATTTTCCTTTTCTTTGACTGTCTTCTGTCCTTGGACCAGACGACTTAGCATCCATTTGTTCTTCCTTGTGTGTTGCTTTTTGTTTGCCAGTTACATAAAAAGTATGCCTTTGTATTATCATATGATATGACAGTAGGTATCTAACAGTGCTGCTGTTTGGTTGAAAATATTTGTAAAATGTAACAAGACCTCTAGTCTCTTTAGTTTTTAATACTTACCTATAATTTCATAGAGAATAAATTTTTCAAAGGTGGCATCTTCATTGATGTATTACAAGCCTGCAGGTTGTACTCGTGGTTGTAGATGAGTTTCCACATGTTTTCTCCTATACCCACTGAATTCGTTGAAACATATCTGACTGTATATGTAAGGGAGTTGCTTAAAGATTTTGGCAGTATAGGTTTTTGCACCTGCATTTGCTGATTTCTTTAAAAAAAAAAAAAAAAAAAACCCATAATAGCAGAAGGCTGTTCTGTATCTGTTTGTTTCAGCACTGCTGAGTGTTTAAGTATTTATTGCTTTATTTTAAATTTTTGGATAGTAGTTTATAGTCCCCTTTTAGGGAGTTGTTTCTAAGAGTGTGTTCAAAGGACATGGTGCCTTTGACTCTTGATGGAGTTTGAGTAATGTTCATACAAGAGTAACATAAAAGAATCCTCCAGTGACCTGAAATTGTTGTCGGGATAAGCATAGACTGTCCCCTCAGTTCAAACCAACAGACTGAGGAACTTGTTCATAAAACTCTCTTCTTTGACTTGGAAAGACAGGCTAAACGTGGAGTAAAACTCCTGGAGGTTTTCTCTTTTTTGAACTGTCAGTATGGCATAAAAGGAAACCTTCAGTAACTTGAGAATACTGACTGAACCCAGATGCACTCATCAAAGCATTTGTTGAACACCTATGCATTAGGCTCTGTAATTCTAGTGAAGCCTTGCACCATTTTCAGCATTGAATTTAAAAGTAGGTCAGTGACCACAGTGAGGTAAGAAAACATTTTTTGCAAAAGAAAATCCTTGGAGAGTGCTGCTTTGATAAGACGTTTAAGCTTTCCCCCAGATAGCTGATTACATGTGTGTGTCTGGATTTCCTACATCGCTCACGCTCTTGTCCCTTGAAGAGTCTCTGAAATACACAACCGTTTAGTGCTTTTAAGCCATGCACTTTGGGTTTGTCGAGAAGAAACCAAAAGACCTGTGCCTGGCAAAGCCATGTTGAAGCCTCTAATGTCTAATGTCTTTTGGGTAAGATGGCACTCAGTAGTCAAGACCCAAAACACTGAACTCACCAAGCAAGCACACCAGAAGGGGTGTTCAATATTTCTCTTTTTGTAAATGCTTTTGTACCTCTTATTTGCTAGAAAGGACTAGATGATGTCTGTTTTAGATACACTTCTTCCCTCTTTCTCCCTCTGGTTTCTCTCTCTTTAGTTTCTCTTTCCTGAACTCTGGGATTTTTGTTGCATGATAGCCCTTCGATGTGTGATCTTCATGCTTAATATGCAGTGATATGCAGGGAACAGATTCTGGGACTACTTTTTTCCTTTTTTTTCTCTGTTCCTAGGCCTTGGTGTCTGAGATTCCTTTTCAGGATTTGTCTACCATCTGATGGATTTCTGCAAAATTAATTAACAGTGTAAAGTTTCTCAAATTTTTTTCCTGATCTCTCCCCTTAAAATAGTCTGTAGTTTTATGGCAGGACTGGGAGGGTCTCCCATCCTTACAGGGAAGCACCAGTCAAGGTTCTCATGGTAAGTGCCTCTTTGAGAGGTTTAAAATTACATGCTTTTAGCTTCCAGAGAGGAGGGAAAACCTTCCCTTTAGGTCCATATCATTTGAGAGGAACTTTGGGGTTGAATAGGCTAAATGTTCCTACTTGTGGTCTTGTTTTCACTGCTTGGTTACCTAGTGCAAACAGATTTATGTAAGAGTTGTGGCTTTTTAGAATACAGACAGTCGTCAAAAAAATCCAAAGACTTTAGGAAATGGAATTTGCCTGTAGAAGAAGCTTCTTGGATACCAGTGTCAAACAACTTTGCTAAAGCATTAATGTGGCCACATGTTTGACAGACTACATAAACTTCCTACATTTTCCCGGAGTGGTCTAATGAGTTATCACCACCTTTATACATTCCATCCTACGTAGAAATCTTTCCTCATTCAAACAGACTTCAAGGAAAAAGGTCATGCCCTATTCCAAATCTGCCTGTTGCCTCTTCTATACTCTCTTCCACTTTTAAGTCCTCTGTAACAATGGCTCTTGCTGTCACCCACGTAGAAATATTCCAGTTTTTGAAATAGGCCCGCAAGGAGTTTCAATCACTGAGAGCTTAGGGAATAAAAACTAATTTTAATGTTTGCTTTAGCAAAACAATTAGACAAATATATTGCAGAAATTATACACACTTCTAAACCAAATACATAAAGCCTGTATTAATCAGAACTTGTAGTTAAGCCTTATTTTTTTCTTTGCTTTACATTAATAAGAAAGAGGCAAGACACAAGAAAAACTGAAGGATTTAACAAATCAACACCAGTTTCCCTTCTGAGTAACATAATGAGGTGAGGACAGAGCCAGCTCAGTTCTCTCCTTCTGCAGTGTTCCACAGTGAGCATGAAGGCAATAGTACCTTCAGGTGCTACAGGCTTTTCATGTTTTGTAATTACAACAGTTAGAAATTTAGTAATACATTTCAGTGTTATATTTAAAGATGAAAACGAAAAAGCTTTTCTGATTTTAATTAGATTGTTTATTCGAAAACCATTCATTCTCCTAAAATTTTGTTTAAAAGAAGATTGGCTCATCTTCATTATCCAGACTGCCGCATATACCACGCACAGCCAGAAGTTGCCATAGTTAGAGGGGCCAGGAGCAGAGCCATCCCCAGCTCCTCCCCCCTCCTCCCTTCTCACTAAGTCAGCCCTATCTGGCATTCCCTCTTGCTGTCTGACCTCCCATCGCAGACTCATCTGCCTGACTTCACTGTCTCCTGCCCAAGCTCTCACAAAGGCTCATAGCCTCTTACCTGTCCACTCGATCCTTAAAATCATTGGTGGTTGTCATCTTTACAAACAGGACAAGATCATGAGGTGATGTCCCTGCTCCATGTGTCCATTACCCATGGCGGTAGATTTCGAAGGTTCTTCTGGGATGTGGCAGGTCGCTGGGTCTCCACGTCCTGCCCTTCCCCCATCCTCATTTGGCACAGCTCTACTTTTGTTCTGCCTTCTGTGCTTAGAGTAAGATTTTGTTGAATAAAACATTCCAGGTTGTAGGAAAGTTTGAAAACCATGGGAGGAGATAACTGCTAAAATGCTGTGTCTTTCCTTGTATTCTGTTGGAGGTGCTAATTTTGAGCTCTTGGCCTTCGCTTTTTTTTTTTTGTTGAGACGGAGTCTCGTTCTGTTTCCTAGGCTGGAGTGCAGTGGCACAATCTCGGCTCACTGCAACCTCCTCCTCCCAGGTTCAAGCGATTCTCCTGCCTCAGCCTCGCAAGTAGCTGGGATTACAGGCTTGCACCACCACACCTGGCTAATTTTTGTATTTTTAGTAGAGATGGTGTGTTGCCATGTTGGCCAGGCTGGTCTTGAACTCCTGACCTCAGATGATCTGCCTGCCTCAGGCTCCCAAAGTGCTGGGATTATAGGCATGAGCTATTGCACCCTGCCTGTGTTCACATTTCTGACACTTCTTCGGCTTGAGGGGTCCATGCTAATTGAATCCTTATTGTGACCAGTGTTTTTGTGCATACTGTGTTTAATCTATACCTGATTGACATTGGTACTAATATCAGCACCATTTTATGGATGAGGAGACTGAGGCACAGAGGTTAACCACCTTGCCCAGGGTTCTATAGTCAGTCAGTAGCCAAGTTAGGATTCAGAGGTTGGAGGTCAGCCGGCTTGCTCTGGAGTCCACACTCTGAAACGCTAGACTCTCAGAACAAACTGGATGCATTAACATAATTAGGTAGCTTTTCCAGACTTTTGAGTGGAAGAAGTACAGCCCCTGGATTCCTCTTTCTACAGACTTCAGTTTTGATTGTGGGCTGAATGTGCCCTCACATTTTGATAAGCCCAGGCCTGTGTGGGGCAAGTTTGGAGGGAAAAGAATTAGAGCAGGATAGAATACACTATAGAGAAAAGAGAGGAAACAGGTCATTTTCCCCAAACCCAAAAGAACCCCAGCCCGTGGGCTCCCTGGCCTTGATCTGAAGTCTGGGAGCCATTCATTTGTATGCCCATTTGATTTCTCATGCCAGGACAATGCCACAGTCACTTTGACCTAATTGTATGGCTCCCCTGTTCCCTTCACTCTTTTCACTCCAAAGTGAATACATTTGTTGCTTTGGCAACTCGAGGTGTTAGAATCTTTTTTCTTTCTCCATCCCTGAAAGACAGTTGAGGGACTTGTGTGATAGATTGTGAAGAAAAATCTGGGAATCGTTTAAATTAGATTTTCAGGAATATGACTTATCTAACTCTGAGAAGCTGGGCAGAAGGTGGCCTTCTTGCCTGATGACTCCTTCCTGCCTCTGCTAGCATTTCAGAACAACAGAAGCTTGCCTGGATCTTGTCTCACATGAGTTTTGGTCCTGGAGTCGCCGTTGGAAGTCTAGTCGGGATTGCTACCTTACTGTTGTGGGCAGAAACCACTACACAGTGGGTTGAAGGAGCAGAAACTTCTTTGCAAAGGCGAATCAATGTGGGTTGGTAGGAATTTGCACCCCCCCCCCCCATTTTCTTAAAAACACTCTTGTAATGGGACAAATGTGACTGCTCAGAGGTTCCCACAGGGGCCTTTTGGAATATTTTCATATTCCGCCATCTATGGGAAGTGAGAGGCTGTTAAGTATGTGTGTGTGTTGGTAGGGAGCAGTAACCGAGCAACTCCTTTGCTGGCGGGAGGGGATGCCATGGGCCAAGGGATTCCTTTGCATACCTTTGTCAAGGGCCAGATGGGGAGGGCTGTCGTGACAGGTGAGATGCAGTTAGCCATGGAAGCAGCAGTGTTTGGATCTCCAGCTCTCAGTCCAAGTATAAACCAGAGTTAAGCCTCAGTGTGGTGCTGGATTAGAAAGAAAATATGGCTGAATGGCCAGGCGTGATGACTCATACCTGTAATCCCAGCACTGTGGGAGGCCAAGGTGGGCGGATCACGAGGTCAGGAGTTCCAGACCAGCCTGGCCAACATGGTGAAACCCCATGTCTCCTAAAAATACAAAAATTAGCTGGGCATGGTGGTGAGCCCCTGTAATCCCAGCTACTCGGGAGGCTGAGGCAGCAGAATCGCTTGAATCCTGGAGGCCGAGGTTGCCACGAGCCAAGATCGTACCACTACACTCCAGCCTGGGTGACAGAGCAAGACTCTGTCTTGGCGCCAGGGGGTGGGGGTGCGGGTTACAAAAAGAAAGAAAGTATGGCTGAATGAAGGGTCAGGAGTGGATTCTGGGCCCTGACTGACCCAGTGTGATTAACAGGCTCCTTCATTAGGAGCAGTCTGCTCAGAAATACCCTTTGCGTATATATTTAAAAGAGCATTCTGTGTCAA
This sequence comes from Rhinopithecus bieti, assembly GCF_001698545.2. Taxonomy (NCBI): domain Eukaryota; kingdom Metazoa; phylum Chordata; class Mammalia; order Primates; family Cercopithecidae; genus Rhinopithecus; species Rhinopithecus bieti. The sequence continues at coordinate 412,138 of NW_016841754.1, read as the reverse complement.
GTTTGAACTGTGACTTATTGGGGATTATTAACACTTGGTGGGGAGGGGAAGGAACAAAGAATCCTCAGCCCTTCGTCTTAGCGGAGGGGATGATCCAGTTTGTGGATTGCCAGGATGCTTGTTTTGTTCCCTTCCTCCCCTGCTGCCCAGCCTTCTGGCTGTATTACTGCTTATTCGCCTCTTTGTTAGAGGAAGAAACAAAAGGAGTTCAGATTCAATGCTTGCTTTTGCTTTTGGGTTAGCAGCCTTCGTTGAAGGTTAGCTGAGTGAGAGAGGAGAGGGGAAGGTAAAGACTGAGCTATCTGTTTAGGTTATTGACTAATTTTTAGATTGTATGCCATTCTGCCCCTTTCATGCTGTATGGAGGGCAGAGCCATTATGACAGAAAGTGAAAAGGGAGATTGTGTATAACAGAAAGCCAAGGCGTTAGAGCCTAATTGGAAACAATACATGCCCCAAATGTGCTCTCATGTCCTAGCCAAGAACATGGTTTCAAAAACATGAGAAATAAGGATAATGAAATGAAAAACACTTTAGAAGGCTTAAATAGCTCAGGTACTGTATTGTGGGGGAAATGAAAAATTAAGTATTAGAATTGTGTTTTTTTCTGGCTGGGCACGGTGGCTCACGCCTATAACCCCAGCACTTGGGGAGGCTGAGGTGGGCGGATCACTTGAGGGTCAGGAGTTCGAGATCAGCCTGGCCAACATGGTGAAACCCTATCTCTACTAAAAATACAAAAAAATTTAGCTGGGTGTGGTGGCAGGTGCCTGTAATCTCAGCTACTTGGGAGGCTGACACAGGAGAATCACTTGAACCCAGGAGGCAGTGGTTGCAGTGAGCTGATACTGTACCACTGCATTCCAGCCGGGGCCACAGAGCAAGACTCCATCTCAAATAAAGAAAAAAAAAAATGGATTTTTTTCTTTGCAGTTGGGGAAAGAATATGAAATAAAGTGACAAATACAGCTCGTTTGATTATTTTCTTAATCTTTATTTTTTCTCGTATTAAATTTAAGACTGTAGACTTCCCACTAGATCTTGGAGACACTAAGGTGAAAATCTTCACACTTTAAGTTGAAAATATCTCTTTGGGTGGGTGTAATGTTTCACTTGTGAAAGAACTGTTAAAATCCTGCTGGATCACGGGTAGCATAGGGTGTAAAGGCACAGAAAAGCTCATTTTACTGAAGGAGTTTTAGAGCCTATGTCAGGTGACAAACTTTGTCTGTTTCTGCCATCTTCCTGGAGTATTTGCTCCATTGTTGGCTTGCTGTGAAGGAATGTGGGCAGAAAGGGATGCTGGGAGCTCTTCATTAAGATCAAGGCCTAGTTCTTTAAGGACTGCTGAATGATTGGACCTTTCATCAGCATGCAGGAGGAAGGGATTGAGAGTGGCGGTTCATGCCATTGATTTAATTGGTCAGAGAAAGGGCCAAAGAAGGGGCAGTAACCTCAGAGAAAAGCATTCACTGCCTGTAACTGTTCTTAGTCTGGTTCTCAGGGCACTCCTGGAGGAGCTCCAGATGCTGAAGGGAAGCTTGCATCAGTGCCGCGTCAGGGTGGGAAAAGCCCATCCTGATACCTTACTTTGAAGTAGAGAGATGATTGAGAGGGTCCCCAGGCCTTTGTGAGGAGTCCTGGATGGAGGAATAAACTGTGCCACACAGAAGTCCTGGGGATGTTCAAAGCCTGCCTCAGAGGTTTTCTCTTCAAATGAGCATACCTAGAGCTGGGAGACAGCTCTTCTTTCCTATAGAAGCTGAGAAGGGGAGGTCAGGCAGGGAGGGCGAGGGGAACACCAGCACCAGAGGGCAGACAGAAAAGAAGAAAATGAAGCAGATGGGAAGTACACTTAGAAAGGGTGGAGATAGGGTAGGGGCTGGCTACTTAAAAGGCAAGAGGACCAAAGCCTTGAGAAAAACCACATAAAGAAGGAAATAGAGGCCAGGCGCAGTGGCTCAAGCCTGTAATCCTAGCACTTTGGGAGGCCGAGACGGGCGGATCACGAGGTCAGGAGATCGAGACCATCCTGGCTAACACACTGAAACCCCGTCTCTACTAAAAAATACAAAAAACTAGCCGGACGAGGGGGCGGGCTCCTGTAGTCCCAGCTACTCGGGAGGCTGAGGCAGGAGAATGGCATGAACCAGGGACCGGAGTTTGCAGTGAGCCGAGATCTGGCCACTGCACTCCAGCCTGGGCGACAGAGCGAGACTCTGCCTCAAAAAAAAAAAAAAAAAAAAAAAAAAAGAAAGAAATAGAACCAAATCAGATGAAGTCCTTTTAGGGGAAGGATGATGTTAACGAAACAAACAAATCAACAGAATGAGGAAAAGCACTGGCAAAACCACCAGAGGAAAGTTCCAGCCAGCGCACAGGAGGGAGGAAAGCTCTTGTTTGAAATGGAAGGTGATGCTCTAAAGGAGCATTCAGCGGGTTGGAGCAACATTTAGATATGGGGGCCAGCAAAGCTTCCCTTTGTTTACCGAGCACCTACCACAGGCTGAGTGCTGTGCTAAGATTTAACAAAATAAAGATGAATACAACACAGTTCTTCATGGGACTCATAACAGATGACAAACATAAGCAGGTAGCTTTTAAATGTTACCATAATTGTGGTGATACGGATATATATTTCATGTGATATCATATTTTTCTTTTGTTTTTTGAGAATGAGCCTTGTTCTGTCACTCTACCTAGAGTGCAGTGGTGTGATCATAGCTCGCTGCAGCCTTGACCTCCTGGGTTCAAGTGATCCTCCCACCTCAGCCCCCTGAGTAGCTGAGATCAGAGGCAGGTGCCGCCACACTTGGGTTATTTTTAAAATTTTTGTAGTGACAGGGTCTCACTATGTTGCCCAGGGTGTGGTCTTTTAACTCCTAGCCTCAAGTGATCCTCCCACCTCGGCCTCCCAAAGTGTTGGGATTACAGGTGTGAGCCGCTGCACCTGGCCTCATATTTTTCTTCATTGGATGATGCCCACAAAGTTTCAGTGCAGTGTATGTCTTGACTAATGCATTCAAATGTAAAGGCAGAACATTCAGTAAATGCAAGAAGGGAAGGTTTGAATCAGAAATTTTGTCTTCTCTAAGCTCCCTGAAGGTGTACATTTCTTTGATAAACTGTTACTTTGATCAAATTTTTTTTCCAGCTGTCCTCTGACTAGAAAGAGGAAGAAGACTTTGTGTTAACTTAATTTTTTAGAATTGTAGATTTGGTAGATGAGGTTGAAAAGGTAAATAAATGAGCACCTTGATCTCTTACCTGTTTTAGTGAGTCAGAAGCAAGAAGAGTACTAGAAAGTTGGTGATTGATTGATTGATTGATTTGTGGAGACAGCATTTCACTGTGTTGCCTAGGCTGGTCTTGAATTCCTGGCCTCAAGCAGTCTTCCTGCCTTGGCCTCCCAAAGTGCTGGGAATGTAGGCATGAGACACTGTGCCCAAGACTGTTGAATTGAACACATTGTCTGAAAACTAGATGAGTGGCTTCTTGCTTGTGAAGAATGTGATGTGCTGCTTGATTCAAGACTGGTTTATAATATGCCCTTCAGTTTACTCTTCTTTGTTGCAATATGGAGAGAAGTGGTATATTTTAAAAACATTTGGGGCCGGGTGCAGTAGCTCATGACTGTAATCCCAGCACTTTGGAAGACTGAGGTGGGCGAATCACGAGGTCAGGAGTTCGAGACCAGCCTGACCAACATAGTGAAACCCTGTCTCTACTGAAAAAAAAATACAAAAATTAGCCGGGCGTGGTGGTGCCTGTAGTTCTAGCTACTCAGGAGGCGGAGGCAGGAGAATCGCTTGAACCTGGGAGGTGGAGGTTGCAGTGAGCGGAGATTGCGCCACTGCACTCCAGCCTGGTGACAGAGCAAGACTCCCTCTTAAAAAAAAAAAAATAAAATAAAAAAAAATTAAAAAAAAAAATTTGCTATGAGGGAATCCCCTTTGGGGAGTTTCATGATTAAAATATTTTGAGTGACCCTGTACTTGCTACCAATTCTGGTTATGATAATGTGTAGCTTTTGGTGCCCGAAGAATGGAGTTGACTGTTAAACAGTCTGGTAACTATTGGAAATAAATTAGAGTTGTGGGCAAGAAGTAAAGAAAGTCATCAGAGTTGGATAAGGAATTTGGAGAGCTCAGAGGGAGATGATAAAAAAAAAAGTTGAGAAATTAAGATTTGTTTGTTAGTTTATTGAGTGTCTACTATGGTAGGATCTAGCAAAATAAAGATGAATACAACACTTCTCCATTGGAACTCATAATGATAATGGGTGACAAACACGAACAGATGGCTTTTAAACATTCCCATCATTGTGGTGATATGGATTTGCTCTAAGACTTCCCTTGTTTTGAGTCTGTGAAGCTGATGTTAGATGAAGATGTGCTAACTAGACTGGTACGTAACTGTCCCTTCTTCACACCTGTGACTTTAAATCTCCAAAGTAGTGACACTTGCCACACAGACTTCAGGGTCCACATTCAACTTAAGAAATCTCTCTCAACTTTGTAGTGCGTGGATGTGGATCTGAGATCACGGTGTATAGCAGAGAAGTCCTTGGTAAGAAAAAAATGACCAAAGGATATATGTTTTCTATTGCTACGAGAACAAATTACCACACATTTAGTGGCATGAAATAACACAGATTTATCATTTTATAGTTCTGCCAGTCAGAAGTCCAACATGGGTCTCACTGGGCTAAAACCAAGGTGTTGGCAGTGCTGTGTTCCTTCTGGGGGGCTCTAGGGGACAGTCTGTTTCCTGGCTATTTCCAGCTTCTAGAAGCCACCACCTTCCTTGGCTTGTGGCCCCCTTCCTCCATATTCAATGCAAATAATGTCAGGGGAAGTCCTTCTCATGCTTGCATGTCCCCAGTTTTTTGGCCACAGCCTCAGAAGGTTCTGCGTCTATGAGGACTCATGTGATTAGATTGGGCCCACCCAGATAATCCAGGATAATCTCACTTTCACAAGGTCTTCAACTTTAATCATATCTGCAAAGTCTCCTTTGCCATATACGGTAACATATTCATAGGTTCTGAGGATTGGGATGGGGATATCTTTAGGGACTATTATTCTGCCTACCAAAGAAGGGGGGCTTGGCTCTTTCTGTAGTGCCTGTGATACTCTAACTCAGTTGAATGGGCCTCTAAATTAAGTTTCCTTCAGATTTCTATACCTGTGCCATAATTGCTAGACAGCCCCATTTGATATATTATTCCCTGACTCAGAAATACTTCTTGGCTCGGCACTCAGGGAACTCCACAGTGGGGTCCTTACCCCTTCGTAGTCCAGAACAAGAACTCTATTCTGGTTGGATGTGTATACTCGCCATTGCCCTTCATTCCCTGTTCTGTTGACCGCACATTTCTGACTCCCTGCCTGAGTCATTCCTTCCAAACCAGAATGTGCCCTTCCCTGATTTCTGCCCATGATTTCTATGAAATCCTGCGATATTGGCCATCCTCACTCCATATTTGGAGTTTATCATAATTACCTAGTACTACTATTTAACTTTCACAAGAATGCATTTGCTCTTTCCATCTATACCACCATCCTAAAATACTTGGTAAAAAGTCAGTCTTGGGATTTACCCTCAGAGACACTGATTACATGTTCTAGTATGTGGTCAAGAAGTTTGACATGAAGCAGCCTCTGTCAGTGATGCTGGTATAGGCAGCCCCACATGATGCTGTGCAGGAAACTCCTTGAGGGAGGATGATTGACCTGTCACCCAGAGTGACAGGCATCATGCTTTGCATGCAGGTGGAGGTTATTATTTGTTTCTGGGCGATGATACTGGTTTTCTGAAGGCAAGTTTTAATGGAGAGAGTGTGTTTTGTGGGACGTGTGTAATAGAGTTAAGGGCACCAAACTGTGCACCATCTTTTTGGAGCCAGCTGCTGGGTGTGAAAATACAAAGGTGGACAGAGAGCCAGTCTGTGTCCCAGAGTGGACATGGTAAGACAGTACAATTGAGAATTGGTAATAACCATTATAATGGCAAAATCACCAAACCTCTAGATTTTTTTTTTATGTTTACTTTTTCTGTGTTTCGAGGACCTTGTGCAGATTATCAAAGGCAGAAATTATGTCATGGAAGAGATTTGAAAAAGTGGAAGATGGCCAGTTTTTGAGAACATGTGGAGAGAACTCTCTGCTTTCAGTGCTCATTGTGATAACTAGTTCTTCTTGATGACTGGAATGCAAAGAACACCCAAAGATCTGAATTCCCACTGAACCAAGCATTTTTGGAATGAGGTCTTTCATGAATATGCCATGATCTTGATTTCTGCTTTTGTTAAGATTCCAATGGAGCCTTTGTTATTTTCGTGAGTCCCTGAAGAGTTCTAGATTCCCTGAAGAGTTAAGTCTAAGTGATTGATTTATTTTCAGAATTGATTTTTGCCTTTTTACATTATTTTGTGATCTTATAGCATAAAATAAAACTTACTAATAGGCATATTAAGCAAAATGTTTTTTGTTTCTTTCAATTTTGTGCCTTTTATTACTTTTCCTATCAACTTTTTAGAAGTTGAAAGGGAAGACATCTGTTTTCATTGAGAGGAGATCTTTAAAAAAATGAGCTATTTCAGAGTTCCTGTTATAATAGGGTTCTACCTATTGTAAATAAAGGAAGTTAATCTGGGCCAGATGAGGTATTAAAAATAACAGATAACTGTGTGAATACACTAAAATCTATTGAGTTGTATATTTTAAATTGGTGCTTTATGTGGTATGTGAAATGTATCTCAACAAAGCTGCAAAAAAATACATAAATAAATAAAGTGGAAAAGAAAAAAAAAACCCAGATGTTTCTCTGAGCTCCTGGAAGCTGTCACAGTAGTGAGACACTTGTTTTAGAAATCACCAAAATTTTCATTTGAGTCCCTAGTCACCAAATAAACATAGCAAATGTTTTTGTATTGTTATCTTTTGTTGAAAGAAGAGCTGTTCTAAGATAAATCATGCTAGGCACTTTAATAACAGTGTTTCATTCAATTTAAGTCAGTTCTCCATGTAACTATTAAATATAAATATTCTGTGAATCAAGTAGGCTGTGAAAATTCATGTCCTTTTCTCAGTGGGCTCATTTATATACCTTGTGGGCATGTTATCTTCATTTGGTGGTCTGCTGATATCTGATTGAAAGAACCCAAATGGGACCAACAGCGACAAAGAATAGCATGTTCTATCCATGTAGAACTAAATTGAAATATTGGTAATTAATGTGTTTTTTTGGTTTCACATGTTTGAATTTGTTTTTAGCAGCCATTATGTGCTACTGTGTTCTGCCAGATTAAAGACTGAAGAAAGTTATCTTCCAAGTTCTTATTGTATGCCTCATTTCTGGATGAAAAATTGATTTGGCACAAAGCTCAGTTAAAATTCACTACAATGTAATTTTAACAAACTTCAGAGTGATCAAAGTATTATGGCCTTGTAATGAATTGAGCCAGTATTTGTTGAATATCTTTCTTGCCCACAACCGCCCTCTTCATAGAGCAGGGCTCCCCAACCCCCGGGCCATGGACCTGTTAGGAACCAGGCTGCACAAGCAGCAAGTGAGCAAAGCTTTGTTTGTGTTTACAGTGCTCCCCATCACTATCACTTGCATTACTGCTTGAGCCCTGCCTCCTGTCTGATCAGCAGCAGCATTAGATTCTCATAGGAGTGTGAATCCTGTTGTGAAATGCACGTGTCAGGGATCTAGGTGATACGCTCCTTATAAGAATCCAAGGCCTGATGATCCGTTAACCATCTCCCATTACCCCTGGATGGGACTGTCTAGTTGCAGGAAAACAAGCTCAGGGCTTCCATTGATTCTACATTATAGTGAGTTGTATAAGTATTTCGTTATATATTACAATGTAATAATAGTAGAGATAAAGCGCACAATAGATGTAATGCACTTGAATCATCCCAAAACTGTCTCTTCCTTGCCTCCCCGCTACCCTGGTCCTTGGAAAAATGATCTTCATGAAACCGGTCCCTGGTAAGAAAAGAGTAATATAACTTTTGCCTTCAAAGAATTGATAATTTGGAACAGAGCTGAAAAATAGAAATACGTGAACCATATGATGATTTTTAAATTTTCCAGTAGCCACATTAAGAGATAAAAAAGAAAAGTTCACCTGGTTAGATAGATGGTGGGAAAAAAAATGAGAAAAGAACACTGATTTTGGAATTATTTTTAATATATTTTATTTAACTCAGTGTATTAAAATATAATTTCAACATGTAATCAATATATAAGATTACTAATGAGATATTTTTACTTTTTTTTTTTTAACATATGAAGTCTTCAGGATCTGGGTGTAATGGATTTACTACCTAATGCATATATCAATTTGATGTTGAAATTTCTGGAATATTTGATCTGTATTTAGATTATAAAATGTAGAGTCAAAAAAGTAGATTCCATACCAATTTGTTCAGTTATACTTAAAACTTTTTCAATAACGATTAAATCTGATTAAAATTAATTTAATTAAATACTGTTAAAATTCAATTCTTCTTCACCCTAACCATATTTCAAATGCCAATAGCCTTTGTGGCTGGCAGCACTGTTTTTTTAACAGCCAGATATGGATGGTTGGAGAGAGACTTTTCTACCTTTAAGTTAAATAATCAAGGTGGTATATAATTAACAAAAGAATTTATTTCGCTTTTGTTATAGATAGTTTTGTGCTAACCGCTACCGGCTAGCCTGAGTTTCACTGTCTAACAGAACTTTCTGTGATGAAAATGTGCAATGTTGGCACAGTGCAGTAAAGGTAGTCACTAGTCCTACGTAGCATTTTTTTTTTTTTTTTTTTTTTTTTTTGAGACGGAGTCTTGCGCTGTCGCCCAGGCTGGAGTGCAGTGGCGCGATCTCGGCCTTTTTTTTTTTTTTAATTTTTTGAGACAAGATCTCTCTTTGTTGTCCATCATGGAGTGTGGTGTGCAATCACTGCTCACTGCAGCCTCAGCTTCCAAGGCTCAAGCGATCCTCCAACCTCAGCCTCCCAGGTAACTGGGACTAGAGGTGTGTACCATCATGCCTGGCTAATTCTTCAATTTTTTGTAGAGATAGGATTTTGTTTAAGTGATCGTCCTGCCTCAGCCTCCCAAAGTGTTGGGATTACAGGTGGGAGCCCTTGGGCCTGGCCACCCACATAGCTTTTGAAGACTTGAAGTGTGGCAAGTACAACTAGGAACTGAGTTTTAGTCTTGTTTAATTCAAGTGTAAGTAGCTGTGTAGGGCTAGTGGCTATCGTGCTGAACTAGACACTCATAAAGGAGCACAATTTGAATTAGTTTAGGCAGTGAGAAAATAATAAGACATTAGGGGAATAGCTTAGACCAGTAGTTTTCAAACATTACTGCACACTGGAATTATAGGGGGATTTTAAAAAAAGACCTCTGATTGTCTGCCACTCCCACACATTCTGGTTTAATTGATGGAGATGACCTAGTCATTAGGATTTTACAAAGCTCCCCAGCTGATTGTGATGTATAACAAATTTGGGAGCAGATCTACGCTTGTATTATAAATTCTCCACAAATATATTTCCTTGCTATTCATATTACATGTAAGTTTGCTAGGAACAAGAACAAATAAAGAAGGAACCAAATCAATACCTTGTGTTTCCTAGGTTCCTAAGACTACTACATGTACTGTTAGTTGATCATACCCTGTGCATTAGATGGGGTAGAAATAATCCCACTTGGCTAATAAAAAGAGATTGAAAGGTTAGTTGACTTGCTGAAGGTCACGTAGCTGGGGGGTGATGGAATCCTGTCTTAAACCTGGATCTCATGTTTCTGCTACCACATAAGCAGCGAAATATAGAGTATCCAGCTTCCTCCAATTTGTGGCTTGTTTTCTCTCTCTTCATAATAGAGCCCTTGTGCTTGGATTTATAAAGAATGTTTCTTTTGATATTTAGGGGGAAAAGAATCTCATTAACAATTGGATGTTTGTAGTCCAACAGATTCGTGATCCTCTAAGGGGAACTGTGTTGGGTGTTAGGAGTTCTCTGCTCTCTTCCTGGTACAACATATGATCTTGGTGACCTTGAGTTTAGCCAGTAAGCACATCAGATTTCTCATTGTTAGAACAGGAGTTATCAAACCTGCCTGTTGTATCTCTTAAAGGATTGTTGTCAAAAAATATCACTGCCCTGTAATGGAGACCAACATTTATACCTCTGCAGTTATACTTGTCCCTGAAATAAATTTTTTTCTTACCTTTTAAAATAATAGTTTTAAAATTGAGCCATTTTCATATGCTAGATATGAATTAATTCAGCCCTCACAACAGCCCTGGGAGACAGGGCCTATTACCCCTCTCTTGGTGTTGAAGAAATCAAGGTTCAGTGACTTGCTGAAGGTCACACATCTTATTAGAGACAGAGCTGGGATTAGAACCAAGGTGGTTTTGCTTCAAAACCTATGGTATTATCTGCTCCAGAGAACAAAATCATACCTTTGTGGCCTGAGTGCAATTTGCCTTTAATAGCATGTTTACTGCATTCTGCATTACTGGTACCAAGGGGTGGCAAGATTTCACTAGTGACTTTGAAGTTCCCCTCTTAGACTTATAATAGATGGTGGATATTTCCTCAGTCTTAGATAAAATAAAAGCATTTTCAGAAAATATTGCTACTCGTGTGTCTCAAATTTAGGAGCAGTGAGCTTGCCATGCAAAGGTAGCTTTCAGACCATCCCCCTTCCCCCTCCCCTAGTTTTTCTAGGAGGTATCCTAGAGCTCCCAGTACTACTCAGCCAGGATTTAATTTGAAATGAGTTAGTTTGTAATGAATTGAATGTTGTTTTTTATTCTCCCTGGCTTTTCCCATTTGGAGAAAAATACTTCAAACCTAGAATAGGTATCTGCTTTGTTTGATGGTTAATTTTCTTTCTTCCTTTTGTTTGTGTATGTGTGTGTGTGTTTTGAGATGGAGTCTCGCTCTGTCGCCCAAGCTGGAGTACAGTGGCGCCATCTTGGCTTACTGCAACCTCTGACTTGCATGTTCAAGTGATTCTCCTGCCTCAGTCTCCTAAGTAGCTGGGATTACAGGCATGTGCAACGAGGTCTGATTAATTTTTTTTTTTTTTTTTGGTATTTTTAGTAGAGACGGTGATTCACCACGTTGACCAATCTGGTCTTGAACTCCTGACCTCAGGTGATCCGCCCACTTTGGCCTCCCAAAGTGCTGGGATTACAGGTGTGAGCCCCCGCACCCAGCCACTGATGGTTAATTTTCAAATGTGTCTTCCTCCTCTCCTTTTCTGTGGGTGCCAACAAATAGAATGGTGGGTTCATTTGTTATTCTTAACTCCTTTGGCTGGCTTTAAACATGTTCTCTTTTTAGCCTTATTTTTCTAAAAGCTCAGCGCAGAAATTTCTTGTTTGGCTCCCGTTCTTCAGGGTGTGATAATTCCCAAGGTCTCTCTCTAGCTCCTCAGGAATGCATCCCCCTGATGGACGGAAATTTGTCCACTCCAGTGAAATTGTTTGGGGGAGAAGGGAACAGAGTACACTTTCAAGATGTTTTCTCCCAGCATTTGTCTGTTGATGAGCTTTTGTAATTTCCATTTCACTGTCCTTGCCCCAGAGGATAACCCTGGCTCTCAGTGTAGACTAGATTGAGTGTAAAATGAGTTAGCACAAATGAAGTGGAAACAGATCAGCGCATGAGGAGGCGGCTCAGACGCTAAATCCTGAGTTGGGTAAAGTTGAAAGCATTTCCCTTAGAGCCTCTCTGGGAATGCTTGTCCTGTTTCTCAGAGAAATAAGCTACTGTGTGCATGCTGTTGCTGTTTATGCCTTTGACATTTGTGCTTAGCGAAGTGGAGGGTTCTATGGGGATACCAAAAAATTGCCCTAATCTCTGTCCTCAGGGATCTTATTGAGAAGGGGAGGTGACCTTATTGCTAGACATCCATCTAGCTTCCCTCTGCTAGGCACGAGATGTACAGAGGTTTAAAAAGAGCCATGAATGCTAACTTCTTGGCTTATAGCTTAGCAGGGAACTCAGCCATGACTTGTAATACAGTGGGATCAGTACTACCATGGCAGCATCAACAAGAAACAAGTGCCATCTCATAGCTCTGAGCAAGTGGTGAACTACCAGCAAAGTCGTGGAGGCTTCATAGAGAAGGGGAGTTGAGCAGAGTTCTGAAAAGACTCCCCTCGGACTAGTGGGACAGGGCATTTGTGCAGGCAAGGACACCCTGTGCGAAGGCACTGAGATGTGAAGCAGCCTGGTGTGTTGGTGAGTGCTCCACAAGAGCCGTGTCAGACCTCAATTCAGTGCTATTTTGTGTGTTACAGGCAGGAGGTTCAAAGGAGCCCGAGAGCAGGAAGGCTGACCAAGTCAGATTTGGAAATACTCGGCTGGGATGTTCCTGGTCAGTGGGCTATTTGGGCAAAGTGGTTAAGTGGGACAAAGGCACAGGGAAGGAATCCATGGAGGGAAGGGGAGAAATGGCCCCTTTAGTATCCTTAATGGGGCTTTTGGATGTGAGTCCAGGTACCGTGCTATAGTTTAATTGCTTTGGCTTCTGTTTCTTTAAGGATATATTGCACTTAAACTCCAGTAATTATTCCAGATTTTGTTAGTGCATATATCCCCATACCCCACCTGGCTCAAGTTAAGCAGTTGGCATAAGTAGGAAGAGAAGGCTCAGAATTGTCCACTGGAAGTACTTGGCTTTTCTTTGGAGACATCAGGTTTCTTCCACGGGGAGAATGATGTCAACACACTTATTTTAGCATCTTGCCTCCAGGGCACCTGCGGGCTTGTGCCTAGAACAAAGGAAAGGGGTTCCCTAAAACTTCCTTTCTGTTTTGGGAACATAGAGATGTGATAGAATATCCCTGATAAAAGCATCAGTCTATAGTGGAGGTGAGAGTTTATGACCAGCACCAGAAAGTTGCTAGAAAGGTTGCTAAGTGGAGAATTATGGTTGGTTATTTTCAGGAAGCAACTTAGTGTTGTAGAAAGAAGCACTGGACTACGATTTGGGAAATTGGAGGTCTAACCTTGATTTTACCTTAACTAATAAGATGATCTTGATCTTTCTGAGTCATAGTTTCCTAATAGGCAAATAAGGAGACTGTTTAGGAGACTCAAGAGCATATAGCAGGCATGGTAAACCATGCAGCACTTAATAGTGTGAGGACTGTCTGAACCCTGTCACTTGGTGCCTCCATCCGGACGCCACGTGTGCCCTCCTGCCCGCTGCGGGGGAGGACATGATGCTGATGGGTCTGGGCTGCGCTGGCCTCTGGGTGACTCACTGGCATTTTGTAAACCACCTTATCTTTGAAGAAAATGTTTTCCACTACTAGTAAAATTTTTTGTTTGTTTGTTTGTTTCTCTTTAAAGTTTTCTTAAACTGAGCTGACTTCAGAGAAGTAATTGGAATTCTCTTCTTTCTCCTTAACCACTTATAGAACCCTTATCCCCAGTCATCATTGTAGTATCTCTAATTGATGGTGGATATAATGTGGGCCACTTTGGATCTGAGTAGCCAAAATCAGAGTCTGGCTAGTAATTGGGTTTGAAGAAGAGTTGAGCTGAAGTCATCTCATGAAACAAAAATGGCAAAAGACCATCCTGTTAACACTGGCCTTCCTCTGTCTTCCTTCATAAGATCCCTCAGGCTTTCCTTAGTATTAAGGAGCAGGGGGAGAAGACAGTGGCGTATACTGCCCTTTAAATGTGGCGTTTCTGAACTTAGCTCTCCTTGTACTTTATCGAGTGAGTTGTCTGCCTCTCTTAACTAGATGCAAAGAAACATGGCAGCCTCTGCAGTCCCCATGAAGTGCTGTGAGTGGGATGCCAGCAATAAATAAAGTCATGTCTTTCTATGGATTTTTTGGTTGGTGTTCTAAGGCTTGCCGCTTCTCTTCCTAATAAGCCTGCACCGATTGTGTCCCTAAAGATTTGAGGCTGCGAAATATTCTTCCTTCTTCCTGCCTCCTCCAGCCTGGGAAGCTTCACTTATAGCCAGAGGGCTGAGTGAGGTACAGCTACTCCTACAATGAGGCAAGCCTTAGCGTTCTTGGCTTGCTTCACTGTGTTTCTGACACTGCCTTACCTTAACCCTTGAGTAAGCGCAGTTTTCCGGGCAGAATCTCACTTCTCCTTTCTTGCTGGTCATTTGGCTCTTTTTTTTTTTTTTTTTTTTTTCTGATGAGAGCTGGATCTTGCTTGTTTACCATCTACCCCAGCACCTCATTCTTTTTTCTTGGAAGTGCTGACATATTCCTCTACGTGCTGAACCTGTTCAGTAATTCTTGTTGGATTGTCATTCCTTTGGCAAACTGAAATGAAACACACAAATCTCAAAATAGATGTAACCAGACTCCTCAAACTTAATAAATACCATATGTACTCACACTAGGAATCTCGCTTGTCCCGTTTCTTAACGGGTACTTCACCCCACTCTCCTGCCTCCTGCTTCTTCCCTTGGCCCCTGTTTGCTACAGATCGAAGGCTGACAGAGCTTTTCCCCTGTGAATGCTGCTGACTTCACCAGCAGCTCATCCTGTGTAGTTATGCTGCATCTTTTGATGCTGTGCCCTCTGTTTGGATAGCATATGCTGTTTAAGGAACTGTCTGTGCTTGTATTATTTTGTTTGTGGAGGATGTAAATGGTATAGGGTTAATTCTGATTGCCATCTTCGTAGTGAGCTAGCTGTGGACTTTATCAGTATGTACACAGCATACGCATGTGTGCACACGATAGGTTGTGCCATGGAGTCCTGCTTTCTTCCGAGAGCAGGCCTGGTCAACTGTTGACGCAAGCAACAACATTTGTTTATTGAGTTCTTAATCTGCCAGGCACTGTGCTAAGCTATGTGTGTTTTAGCTCATTTAATTGTCAAAATAACTTGGTTAGGTAGGTACTGTTGTCATCATCACCCCATTTTAGGAGGACCTGAAGCATGGAGTGGTTAAGCTACTTGCAAGTGATCAGAGGATCTGGATTTTTCAAGCTGGGCAGTTGGCCTCCAGAGCTCAGGCTCTTACCCATTTCTAAATCACTACTCCTAAATTGCTAAGGCAAGTGATTGAACCAGGAATTGGCTTAGCCCCTGAATGACAAAGCATAGAGTAGTCATGGCTTCACTGTAGCAGTGATACCTTTATTTGAGGGATTCTGAAGAATTCTGACTTTATTACGGCCCTTGAAGCCTTTGATTAAGAAACTAATTCCCCTGATATATAGTGAGATTTCTCTTTTTTCCTCAAAAGTGAGTGTGTATAGATCTAGAGCTGTGCTGTCCAGTGCAGGAACCACCAGCCTTTGAGGCTGTGGAACACTTGAAATGTGGCTAGTGTAACCTAGGAGCAAACAGTTTAAGTTTATTTCAGTCTAATTAATTTACATTTAAAAACAGTTCAGTTATTGGAAAACTTTTTCTGTGTTTGGAACAACTTGGGTATGTGGACCTTTTTTTTTAAAATTACGTATTTTATGAAATCTAAACATCAAGTATATCTGCTGAAAATGTAGCATATCAATTAGAATGTGCTTTTAGTAAAAATACACAAGATTTCAAAAGCTTATTTTGCATTTTTTCCTCTACTTCATTAATAATTTTGTGTTGGTTACATATTGAAATGATATACCTTATTTAAGTCAATATATCCAAAACATTATTGGAATCAGTTTCTTCTTTTTACTTTTTAATGTAGCTACTAGAAAATTTAATTCCATATTAGATTCTCATTTTAATTCTTTTAGACAGTGCTGTTTTGGAGCTTAGGTGTGAATACTCCCCTATACAACAATACGTTACTGAAGCAAATGCTCAAACGATAATTATTGAATAGATGATTTGAGGGTGGGAGCTGGCTAGAGAACTCATTCAGTGGGGAGAGCTAATGTAACCTGATTACTTTGTTGAAATTGGTACTTATTTTAGGATATAAATGAAGTAGTAATGATGCATAATAGACTCCACATAACATACACAATGCTTTATAGCCCTTTCTGTAAATTACCTCTTTGACTCACAATGTGATAAAATGAAAGTGGAGAAAATTAACATGAGCCAATTACTGTTGTTCAGGATGAGTTTCCTTTTTCTGCCATGAGCTGGAATACACTGACGCTGTTGATTGGTTTCTCTTCCTTTTGGTTTGGATTTTGCAGTTAAGCATATGAAACCCTCTGGGACCGGCCTCCTCCTGGGTCTTTTGCCTTCCTGCCTGCTGCTCACCACTTCCCTCGTGATCTGAGAACCCTTTTCATACATGTTGTTTCAGCTCTCCCTGATATCATGTGTAACACCGAGGAGGAAGTCAGTGCCTCTGACTTAATTAAGTGCCGCAGAATTAAGTCTCTGCGTTGCCTTGGGACACCCCATGCCTTGAGAAGTGACACAGCTATTGTCACCACCTCTCATTATCCACCTACTTCTGACTACTTTTCTCTAGCCTCCTTGGCTAGTATCCCTTTTCCCACGTGCTCCCTAAAAGTTTGTTTGTACCCACCGCTGCACCGGTCTTCTGACTCATGTCATTTCTTTGTCATTCTGCATGTTGCCTGAGCCTTCCCATTCACTCTTAGGACTTCAGCTCCCCCTTGCATGGGCTGTCCAGTGGTTGTCAAACTGGGGTAGAAATGCTGAACCTCCTGTGTCCTTATGCTCCCCTTGGAGGGGTCGTCAATTGAAAATTATTTGCTTAATTGAGCATGCAGTTAAGAGTCAGGAAATACATGTTCTGATCTTTTTCTTCTGCTACATTTTTTTCTGGTTATAATTTTTTTTAAAAAGAAAATTATGTCTCTGTCCTTCAGTTTTCCCCACCTTGTAAAATGGGAGCAGTATGTGCATCCTAAGGCTATTCTGAAGAAGCATTATGCTGTCATGGAGAAACACAGTAAATCTATGGTGTGCTATATTTGGCTGTATACTGCATTTTAGAGTAGTTAACTACCATTGGATTTGAAATAGTACATTAAACTGAAACACTGCATTTATTAATGAGGGTAATTTATTCCTAGGAAAGCTTTTTAAAAATGAATGTCTCATGTGTTTGTTGGTTTCCCCTTTCCTGACCATGCCCTCCCTGCTTTGTGTCTGTGTTATTTCTTTTAAAATTTCAAATAGATTTGAATAACTTAGCTTAAAAGATAGCCTTTCCCCTCCCTAACAGAGGACAAAGGTGGCTATTTTAGGGGTGGGTGATATTTGAGGCAGAATAATGCAATGTTTAGGGCATACACATAAGAAGTGGGAAGACCTGAGTTCTGGTTCTATTTCTGCCTTTTCAATCATTTTGTGAGCTGAGCAAGTCCCGTAATCTCAGATGATGTGTATGTCCCTTAGCACAGGGCCTGTTCTCTAGTAATTGCTCAATAAATATTGACCATTATTTTTGGTTGTCTTCTGAGAATATCACTTAAAGATTTAGATGAAAGTATTTGGAAGGTTGCTGTCTGTGATTTGTCAACAGTGGCTGACAACTAGGACACAGGAAAGTAGAGAAGAAGCTGATAAAGATGAAAGGCTCATCTATAGAAAGATATTGAACATTTCTTCTAGATTACACAGTGACAGTAGATATTATACCCTATAAGAAAAAATATGCTTAACCCATTTTCCTTTTATGGCCATAATTAGTAAATAGTCACATCAATAAAAGTTGACAGTATAGCCTTCTCATGTTGCCACTTCTAGATCCACTTGTAGGCTTAATTTTGGATCATATGCAGGATTTGAATTGTATTATGGAATCACAGAGATTGTCATGGTGATATTGCAGTTCCATGAAGGAGTGAATCATATGTTCTGGTTATTACATGAATGAGAGACCCAGAGCTCAGTTAGCCAATTTAACATCTAGACAAAGGTACTGTGGCTAAGGGATTAAATACAGCTCTCATTTGAAAGTGGGATCAGAGCAGGAACTTTGTAGTTGTGTGTTCTTTTAATAAAGGCTATTAATTTAGTTTTTTAAAAAAGAATTGGCCTCCTACCACCAGCTAACTGCCATTGCTCTTCATTTCTGTTAGTATGACCAAGCCCTGTTCTGTGGAAGTGTTACAGGATGTTTGGCTTCAGAGAAGAGACCTCCCTTTCATGTCTAAAGAGGGAGGGAATGTAATTTTAGGTTCTTTGGAAGATCTAGTTTTCAAAGCTGTGCCATTTAAAAAAAAAAAAAAAAAAAAAAGCAGAAAGGTCCCGTAAGCTGTCGTTTTCTTAGTCTTATCTGAGCTGCTCTTACGTTTTGCTCTTTGTACCGTTTGAACGGCCAAGGAATATTAGTTTAACTCCTAGGTAATTTGGGACCACATTTTGTCTTTTGGAACATGCAGTTACAAATCAGTTTTTTACAAAACAAAGTGAGGCTGTTCAGCCCTTCATTTTGATCCTCTGAGGAGTGAGGCTGTTTAGATTGAGCAAGTGAGATGTATTTATTCTTCTTGACAAAGAAAGCCATATTATTTACCAGAAAGCTCTTTAGTTTCCTGTACCTCGCACTTGACTGCAGGGTGCCTTAAAAAAGCAAGGGACCAAAAATAAGCAAAAGAATGAGCTCTCAGTATAGTCCACGTCCGGTGGGCATCCGACGCCTGGTTCTGTAGCAGCCCCCCTCCACAAGTGGAGCCAACATTTGTTTCCTTGTGGTTAGATTTAGAAACTTTTAACCTTGGCTTCTCACACTCCCTGAGCTTTATAAATAGGAACCTCTTCATGTACTAGATCGCTTGGAGGCCTGTTACGAGTTTGTTTGGGGTTCTGGATGATGGTGATGTTTGGGAAATAGTGTTGTTTGCTAATAACATTGCCAAGACTTTTCTTTGGAAATGGAAGTCCACCTTAGTGTGTTTTTTTAACCCAGTGTTTCTCAGGTGTAGAAGCATAATAAAAGCTTTCTGGGGAGCTTTTGAACATTTCAAATACCAGGCTATACCCTGTACTGACTAATCACAGTTTCAGTAGTGCGACTCCGGTCGCAGTATTTCTTAAAGCTCCTCATTCCAGCAGTAACCCAACACTAATAGCTGATCACATCTGCTCTAATCTGAGGCTGGACTGTGCACTGGCCATGAGAAGCTTCCTTTCAAGTGCAAAATGATGGCATAACAGAAGTATTCTTATTGTGATACTATAATCAAACAGAGTGATTTCATTGCTTTGATTAATCTAGTCTTTCTACATTATAATAGCACAGGCTTGATGAACCAGGCATATCATAATTTTCCTTTATTGAAATAGAAACCTCCCAGCAGTGTCCTGAAGGGTCTTTAAGTACCTTGAGGTAGTACCTTCTAATTACCATTAATAAAAGCAACAGGTTTTAGATGTCCAATTAGTGTATGTGAAATTATTGTCGTTACTTATGTCTCAGTTTGTGCTTTTTTGTGCAGGTCCACAACCCTATGTTAGTATTTTTGATTGAAAAGCTTCAGAAAAGATTTTTTTCTTTTAAAATAACTCATTTCATTTACAAAGCCTGGCCAGACCTGAGCTCACCTGGCAGCCAACCTGACCTCAGCTAAAGGGAAGCTACTTACAGTCTTTATCCCACTTAGCGGGAACACTTGTGTTTGACTGCAAACATCCTAATGTTTTGACTATGGGATGCTGCCCCAGATATGGCTGCCTTAAGGAGTACAAGGTAGATGCACTATCTTTATTACCTTCCCAAATTCCAAAAGAATTGTGAGTTGTGAAAGACATCAGGCTCCAGGCAATTCAGATAAGTGACTGTGGACCTGTGTTGTCATCAGGCCAATTCCAGGGTCTCATTTGCAGTCACATAGTTTGCCTGCTCATTCCAACCTTCTGCCACTGTGTGACCTTGGGCAAGTAACTTGACCTTTTTGAGCCTAAGTTTCCTGTCCGTAAAGTGGTGCAAATGATGATAATCTGCCTTAAGGGTATTGTGAAGATTAAGAGAAATAATGTGCATAGAGTGTTTTTTTTTTTTTTTGAGACGGAGTCTCGCTCTGTCGCCCAGGCTGAAGTGCAGTGACCAGATCTCAGCTCGCTGCAAGCTCCACCTCCCGGGTTTACGCCATTCTCCTGCCTCAGCCTTCTGAGTAGCTGGGACTACAGGCGCCCGCCACCTCGCCCGGCTAGTTTTTTTGTATTTTTTAGTAGAGATGGGGTTTCACTGTGTTAGCCAGGATGGTCTCCATCTCCTGACCTCGTGATCCGCCCGTCTCAGCCTCCCAAAGTGCGGGGATTACAGGGCACAGAGTGTTTTAAAAATAGAAGTTTAAGGAACTTGTCAATACAAGCTCTTCCTTTGGGCACTGTGATGGCACATGGTAAACCCCGAAATATAGGTTCCTTTGAGTAGGTGAGAGGTCCACCATGAATTACAGTAAAGTATTGTTTTCAAGCTGTGGGCCAAAATCAGGTTTTGGAATCTGTTTGTTAGGTTGTGACCTTGAGATCATTCTATATGGAAAATAAATACAGTAATAGAATAAAAAGTATTTGTGCATTTCATCAAGGAAAGGCGATCTTTTTTTCAATACTTGCACATTTGTATATGTATGATATATATCTTTTTAAGAGTTGGGGTCTCACTCTGTCTTCCAGGCTGGAGTGCAGTGGTGCCACTGTTGTTCACTGCAGCCTCCAACTCCTGGACTCAAGCCATCCTCCCAGCCCAGCCTCCCAAGTTGCCAGGATTATACACATGAGCTACTGTACCTGGCTTTTATTTGTTCTGAGTCATGATCCTTGTGTTGTGGGAGTGACAGACAAAAAGAGGTTGGAGTAGATTTTTATTAATAATAATAACAGAATTATTCTGTTCACTCTTCCCAGGGAACATAGATCTCTGTTTTCGTGGTCCGCTTATTTTAACGTACTGAGATGGTCTAATACACAAGTAATACTCACGTGGTGATTCAGATAATTGAGAAAATCATGGGGCTGATATAAGTCAAAAGTTCCTTTTACATCTACCATCCAAAAAATCAAGGCCCAAGATTTCATACTGATTCAAATGGTCGGAATAGTTGCCTCCACTCTTTATTTCATATTACATGTGCAGAAAAGTCTTGAAAAGTCTTCATAGAAAATATTGACAATACCCTTCTGTTAGGACACTCTTAGCATAAGAAATATGTGTAGGGCGGGCGCGGTGGCTCAAGCCTGGAATCCCAGCACTTTGGGAGGCCGAGACGGGCGAATCACGAGGTCAGGAGATCGAGACCATCCTGGCTAACACGGTGAAACCCCGTCTCTACTAAAAAATACAAAAAACTAGCTGGGCGAGGTGGCGGGCGCCTGTAGTCCCAGCTACTCAGGAGGCTGAAGCAGGAGAATGGTGTAAACCCGGGAGGCGGATCTTACAGTGAGCTGAGATCCGGCCACTGCACTCCAGCCTGGGTGACAGAGCGAGACTCCGTCTCAGAAAAAAAAAAAACA